>NC_044308.2:77211973-77523848 GCF_007474595.2 Lynx canadensis
CTGTGCCCATCCCGCACAAAGCTGCTGCCATCAGTGAACCAAGTAGCCTCAGCATCGGGGAGGGGCTGGTTGGTCAGGTCCATCCAGAATCCATGTACCTGTTCCAGGATTCCCACACAGTCACGTAGTGGAGCACCTAGGTCAGGGTCGGGCATCAGGGTTGCAGGATTGAGGGCTGCACTGGGGTGGAACCGCACTCGTGGAGGGTTGAGTAGGAGGCTCTGGTAATGAGTCATACATGTGTTGCTCATCCATCTATCAGGAGGCTGTTTCAGGACCCCTTCAATGGCATGTGGGTTGTGATCCAGATCTCCTGTCCTAGGGTCAGTTTGTCTGCATCCTTGACTAGGAGTGCTGTCGCCACAATAATTCTTAGGCATGGCGGCCAGCCGGCAGCCACTGAGTCTAGTTTCTTGGACAGGTAAGCCACCAGGCGGTTCCAAGGGCCTAAGGCTTGAGTTAGAACCCCTTTTGCTATTCCCTTATGTTGGTCTTCAAAGAGGTGGAAGGGCTTTGTAATGTCTGGTAGGCCCAGGGCTGGGGCACTTAGGAGGGACTTTTTTTACTGATTAAAGGCAGTTTCTTCTTTTTCAGCCCATTTAAATGTTTTCCCCTCTTTGGTAGCTTCATATAGGGACCTGGAGATCTCAGCAAAACCTGGAACCCAGAGGCGGCAGTAGTCGGCTGATCCTAAGAATTCCCTTACTTCTCTTCGGGAGGTGGGAGTAGGGATCTTTAGGACAGTTTCTTTTCTGGCACCTGATAACTGCTGCTGTCCGCCCTCCAGGATATATCCCAGGTAACTTACCCTCTCCCTGCATATCTGAGCCTTCTTCGCAGATGCCCGGTACCCTAAAGCCCCCAGGGTAGCCAGCAGGTCCTGGGTCCCTCACTCACAGTTTTTGGCCATGTTGGCAGCAATCAGGATGTCATCTACATACTGTAGGAGGGTGAGGCCAGGGTGCTCCCTTCTGTACTCACCCAGGTCCTCATGTAGTGCCTCATCGAAGATGGTGGGTGAATTTTTGAACCCCTGAGTCAGCCGTGTCCAGGTGAGTTGCCCACTGTAGCCCTCCTCCAGATCATGCCACTCGAAGGCAAACAAGGGTTGGCTCTGGGGTGCCAGCGGCAGACTGAAGAAGGCGTCCTTTAAATCTAATACAGTATACCAGACCCTGGAGGGGCCAAGGAGCTCAAGAGAGTATATGGGTTGGGAACAGTTGGGTGTATGTCCGTGACCCTCTTATTTACTTCCCGGAGGTCTTGTACCGGTCAGTAGTCATTTGTGTGAGGCTTTTTGACCGGCAGTAGGGGGGTGTTCCAGGGAGACTGGCAAGTAACTAGTATCCCTAGGCTTCGTAGTCTCTGGATGTGTGGCTGGATCCCCTTCCAGGCCTCCTGAGACATGGGGTATTGTTTGATCCTTACCGGACTCTCTCCTGGCTTGAGCTCTACCAGTACCGGGGTCCTGTGAGTGGCTAGTCCTATCCCCCTCGTGTCTGCCCAAACCGAGGGGAATTCTTGTAGCCATCTGTCTATATTATCCTCTCTCGGGAGCGCCTCCTGGTGGAGGCGGTATTCATCCTCCAGTTTCATGGTCACGACCTGGATGGGGTGGCCCTTGCCATCGGTGACCTGAGGCCCCCTTGTCTGAAAGTTATCTGAGCTCCAATCTTGGTCAGTAAGTCCCATCCTAACAGCGGGTAGGGGCATTCTGGTATTACCGTAAAGGAGTGGGATACCCGGCCCGTCCCCAAATCTACTGTTCTTCGGGTAGTCCATGAATACTGGCTCATACCAGTTGCTCCTTGTACCCAGGACTTTTTGCTGGCTAGTTTTCCTCGTGGGGTGCGGAGGACCGAATGTTGTGCTCCAGTGTCGACAAGGAAGTCAACAGGGGTCCCCTCCACTTTAAGAGTTACCCTGGGTTCAGGGAGAGGGTCCAAACCCCGACTCCCCTAATCACTTAGTTCATCTAGCTCTAGGACTTTTATTCAATCAGTCTTGCTTCCCTTCCCGCTGGCCCTTTTCCGACAATCTCGGGCCCAATGCCCTATCTCCTTGCAGTGTGTGCACTGATCCTTCTGCAGCCTCTGCTTCCCCCCCTTGGTGGTTCCTTTACCTTTTCTTGCGTTGTCTGCCAGCTGCCGGAGACAGTGGTCTCATTCCTCGGGGAAGTCAGCAGTGGTAGCTAGTAGTATTCTGGCCAGGTCTCGAGTCTGCTTACTGCTGGCAGCCGCCATGGCGCGAGCCTGCTTGTCCTCAGGAGGCTCCCGGTTATTTTATACCTTTTCAGCTACCACCAGTAAGTCCTGCAGACTTTTTTCTCCTAGTCTATCTATTTTCTGTAATTTTCTCCTAATGTCTATGGCCGATTGGTTTACAAAGGCCATGATAACAGCTGCCTTGCTTTCCGGAACCTCTGGATCCATGGAGGTATAGGTACGGAATGCCTCCATGATCGTTCTAAAAAGGCAGCTGGAGATTCATCTTTTCCCTGTTGTACATTTTCTACCTTGGCCAAATTGGTTGGCTTTCTAGCAGCCATTCGGAGACCCCCCATTAGAGTCTGGCGGTAGGCCCGGAGCCTCTCCTTGCCTTCTGCCGTGTTGAAATCCCACTGGGGCCGAATTAAGGGGAAGGAGGCATCTATCTGAGCCTGGTTGGTGGTGGGATTCCCGTCTGCGCCCAGAACTAGTTTTCGGGCCCCATTGAGGATTCTTTCTCTTTCTTCAGTCGTGAACAGGACCTGCAAAAGCTGCTGGCAATCGTCCCATGTGGGCTGATGGGTAAAAAGAACAGAGTCTAATAAATCAATAAGCCCTGCCGGTTTTTCGGAAAACTTAGGATTCTGAGCTTTCCAATTGTAGAGGTCACTAGTGGCGAAAGGCCAATAGTGATGGGGCTGATTCCCCTCCGCGTCTGGGGGTCCGGTGGCTCGCAGGGGCAGAAGAGTGGAGTTGGCGGTGGAGGCGGATTGCTCCCTCTGAGCCCTTTGTCTGGTAAAGGGCGGGCTTCCCACTGGAGCGTTTCCACCTCCCGCTCTCAGAACAGCGTCTGCCTCCCCCAGAGGGGGAGGATGGTGTTTTCGGCATCCTAGAGGGGTTATACGGGGGAGGAAAAATTAATTCTTCTTCAGTCCCCCCTTGTAGGACAGGGTAGAGGGCTGCTGAAGTCTGGGTAAGACTTTTGTTTTCCTTCTTCTTTGTCCCCTGCAAAGCAAGAATGGGTTTTGGCTCCAGAGGGAGCGGGGCTAGGAAGGGCTTAAGCTAAGAGGGTGGGTAGAGGGGTAGTCTGAGTCTGTCCCATAACGTCCGTCGAGTAAGTCCACAGAGCAAAACAGAGAAACACAGAAACAGACAAACAGAGGGCCCTTAGAAAGTCTTCCAACTCCGTGGAGGCAAAACTGAAAGCTAGCTTAGACCTTTGAGGGGATTCCACGTCCCTCCAAAACAGATGAGGGGATTCTACGTCTCTCCAGAAGGGAGGATCGGAATGTCTTCCGAAACTCCCGGCCCGTGGTCCTCCAGTGCGTCCACTTAGACCACGTCGGGCACTACCAGAATTTCAGAAATGAGCTCACACAGAAAAGACGGAACGAACAGACACTAACTGTGGCCAGTCAGGCTCTCCGGGTCGGGGGTCCCTTGGGGGTCTTGGGGATCCCGGGCCAAGCCCCCAAATGTTATGCCCAGAACTCGTGATCCTCAAAGACCACCAGGGAGCTGAGTCAGATGCAAAAGCAAAAGAGTCTTCTTTCGAGCTAGCTTGAGCTCAATCCCCTACCTGCACCTACGCTACGCAGTGGTGAGATGGGGGGGGGGGGGCGAGTTTCAAAAGGACAAAGGTTTTATTGGGGCCTAGGGGCAGTTGGTGAGGTAATGGCTGTGGCCTCAGCCGATTGGCTGGGGAGGGGTCCGAGTCCTGTTAGGCAGGTGAAGGGCGGGGGTTACTCAAGGGGAGGAGGTGTGGTCAAGGTGAAGGACACAGAACAAGATGGAGTCGCAGGCGTAGGCCCTCCCTTTCATACCCACTGATTTGGGGCTGGAGTAGGGTGGGTATCACCAAAAAAGATTTCCTGTCATTAGGCTATCCTTTTCCCTGTCCCTTAGCTAAGGAGAAGAGGCTTTTTTGTCTGTCCCGTCCACAGCTCCAGCTTCCCCTTCCCCCAGCCAGGATGTGTGGGAGGCAACAAGAATCACAGAGAATGCACCACCATGTTGCTCCTAAAATCCCAAGTTCCTGGGAGGCCTATCTTCTTTCACTTGTCACAGTATTCCTATGTTTATTCAGTCTGTTATGCCAGGACTATTTAGTTGTCAGAAGAAGATTCTGGGAGAAATGAGATTACTCTATCCTGGTTAATCAGAAATCCCATAATTCTAGCAGTTTAGACCTCCAGCTTCAACACCCAGAACTTCCTCTGGGTGTAACCAAACTTCTATGAGTTTGCTCCTTGGTGATTTACAGATAGACAATAGACCAGGTGGAGTTGTCATACAAAGGAAATTTCATTTGCAACAAATAAGGAGGTCACAGTGATAACTTCCAAAGCCATGAACCACAAGCAAGAGTGAGTGGGTGACTGGGTTCTTTTTATTTAGCGTTTAGGATGGATATCCATCCAGAAAGAAGAGCTTTGTCATGGCATGTAAAGGCAAGTATAAGGGTGCAGAGGCATACTTAGAAAACATGCCTGTGCATGTATCCTGTATAGTAATGAAGCCTGTGCTCCTCGTAGGCTGGAGACTTAAACAGTGTAATGAAGCAGAGGTAACTGTCAGTAGAAAAGAAGGATGCTGTGGGCATGCTCTGAGAGCCCGTACAAACTGGATGGCATATTGGGCTCCTTATCTCAAGTAAGAAATTCAGGGCTTTGCTTACTTTTCAAACAGCACTGGGAATTTTAGCACTGACTTATTTTCTCTGATATGGTTAGGCTATTTCCTGGCCTGGTGGAGACTGTTAGTTTTTGCATTCCCTTTGTTCCCTGAAAATCCTTAACTTTTGCATTCCTTTGTAATTCTGACACTTCTAGGAAGTTCTGCAAGGAGTATGCTTAGGCAAGTAGAGGCACTGATCACAGAAGATAGCTGGAGGGCTAAAGTGATTTCTTTTCTCGTGTGTCCCTGAAAACCAAGTGTTGTCTTTCTTTTTCTGGGAATCCTAACCCTCTGCTCACATCTCCACACCACGCACAGCTTTGGTGGGAAGCAGGGAGCTTACTTTCCATCCCCACCCAGAAGAAGCAGGCAGTGCTCTTATTTTTCTCCCCAGGTAGTGTTTGCAGAGCTGAGCAGAGAAGTAATCTTCTAGCCTCCTCTTTGAGAAAGTAGGTTGAATCCCAATTTACCCATCAAGGTACTGTCACTGGGGGCCAACAGTGATCTGAGCTCCCCCCACCCCTCACCTAGCAGCAATAGGACTAAAAAGACAACAGCCAGAAGCAGGGCTAGTTGGCAGTCTGAGCCCCTGTTGTCTGCCTGCCCAGTAGGAGCTGATCTTTAATAGTGAATGGTTAAATAAACTGGCACATGTGATAAAATTGCATAGAACTAACACACACACACACACACACACGCACAGAGTACATACACTCTACTGAAATCTGAGTAAGTCCTGTGGATTGTATCCATGTCAATTCCTAGGTTGTAATACAATTACTATAATTATAACCCTATAACCGATAGGGAAACTGGTGAAGACTTTCCACAGTTTCTTTATATCATTATTATTTGCAACTGGAAATGAATCTAAAATTATGTAAAATAAAAAGTTAAAAAATAAAATAAGCCTGTGATCATGCCCAACAGCAGTAAAGTATCACTAAAGTCTCTCTGCTCTGTCTGGATCAGAATTCCAACATCTCCCAGCAGTGCTTGATCCAACAGAGTTTATTGAATAGCGTTAAGTGACATAGAATAGCAAATGGAATGTCTGGGTGACTCAGAAAAGAAAGGAGAATGATTTGTTGTTCTTGTTGTTGTTGTGGGGCTAGGGATTTATATTGGAAAAGGGTCTAGGATATGTGTTTCTTCAGGAATCCATGGTAGGGTCCAATCAAAGGCGAATATCATGTGAACAATAGGTGTTATTCCATATATTACCTAAAGTGAGGGTATTGACACCAGTGTCAGCTGAGGTTTGTTTGAAGCTAATGTTCTGGAACATGTTTGGGATCTGGCTCTTCTTAGATGTTATCAGGTATTTGGAGCCTAGGACAAAACTCAGAGAATGACTAACTTCCTTCCTTCCCCCTTGAAATGGAAACATAGCTTCTTTGGCTTATTCAGAGCCAAAATACGGAACATGAGTAAATGAGGCCTAGAAGGAAAACAGAAGTAGAACCTTTCTAAAATGGAGTCCCTTAGGCTTTCCTACTTTAGTGTCTGTTCTGTTCTCAACTCTGTAGCATCTGCTCTTTGGTTACCTTTTTATATTCTTACCCTGTGTGAAAGTTCATTACCCAGGATTCCTAGGAGACCTTTCCACATGGATTTCTGTGGTTCCAGTACTGCACCTCTCCTCTTCCAGAACTAAAAGCTGAGTGTTGTCGTGTCCACCTCTGAGCCCCCCTCTCAAGACAATATTCTGCTGCCTGCAGTCCAATGCTTATAAAATAATTGGCTGATTATTCCCCCCCTACTTTTATGGTGGTTTTTTTTTGTAAGAAAGTTAGTCCAGTGGTAGTTAGCAATCATAGATAGGAGCAGAATATTCCAGGTTAGTTTTTAAACCATTTTCTAGCACCACTTAATGTTATGATTTGGGGCACATCACTTGAGTTTCCGTTTCCTCATTTATAAAATAATACAAAATACCCTTTAAAATCAACTTCTATTATCATCTAAATGAGTTGCCTTTCCTACTAAACACTACCCTTCCAACTTTTGTCTGTGGGATCAGCATTTTATAGAAGATGAATAAACTATTTTTAGAATTTAATTGTACAACTCTAAACTGGAGGTTAAGATAGAGTATACATGAGTCAGAACGTCTGTATTTTCAAAATGTGTCATGAACTTCCCTAATGCATGGATTTATTCTCTTAATAGCAATAATGTTTCACAAAGTTACATTGTCATTTAAAAAGCTTAAAACATCACCACATATTATAATGTTGTAATTTAACAAAAAGAACTATGAAGTCCTCCATTATAATGACACATCTGACAGAAACTGCATTTTGATATGAATCATCCCACCAACACAAAAGAAGTTCTATAAACAAAGATTACTCTCTTGTTCTTCTGTGAGAAATTAATACAAATTTGAAGGAAAATTATTAGTTTGCTCTGACAGTCTAAATACATATTTCTCCAGGAAAAAAAAAATAGGGCTTAACCAATGCTTTTCTCAAATCAAATTTATTTCAAATACAATTATTCAACTAGAGTTATTTGGGATCATTAAATTCCTGCTTCAAAGTCACAATATCAAAAAGGAAAAAAGAAGTCTCAGAGACAGACGAATTCTAAATTATAGATTATCAGGTTGAGACTTGAATATATTGAATCTCACAGGGTTGAAAATGCTTCCTTCTTAGTTGATAGATGTATAGTTCACCCTGATGTTCTAGTATCCAGTGGGGGCATACTGGGCTAAGTAAGCACCGTATAGATACAAGAGATATAATAATTAGTACCTGCCCTTGGGTTGTTATAATTTTATTAATGATAACAACAAAAAAGGACAAGCTTACTTAAAATTTGCATATCAAAGAGAAGATGTCTTAAGAAAATAGCATGTTAATGTCAAGTATGTTGTAGAGGCAACAAGTGCTGTTATCTTCAACATTTATATCTACAGCTACTACCTTGACCTTATATTTTCTCAAACTATTTAACCCTGTGACCTTCATTCCTCTTCAATTTAGCTTTTAAGAAGCAGACTCAGAGTGGCAGCATATCAACATTTGGAACTGTTCAACCACAAAAATTTGAATTTACAATGTCTTTATTCTGTTTTTGTCCTTAGCGTAACTTAACTCGGTGGCCTTTTCCTGGTGACATACCATTTTCTATTGTACCTGGATCTCATGGTCAATAAATAAGTCTAATCAAAAGTAAGTTTTCTAGTTACTAATGAAGGTCCAGAAACATATTCTTTTTATTCTATATGACTTGGCTATTTTACCAAAATAAAAAAAAAATCGCAAAGTATGGTTAAGCTACCAACTAGTAGCTCAGAACCTGGGGTGCCCAGATAAAAATCACTCAGCACATTAAATAACATATTAAAAGCCAATGACATAACATTGAGACCTAAATGCAAATGCTTCATTATAGGCATCAAACTTCTATGACCTTTTGGATATCAATCACTGTTAATCACACAGATTTTAAAAACTATGAAACTATTATCAAAACCCTATAATAAATTGCTGCTGTTTGTTGAGTAAACAATCACAGATTTAGGAGGGACTATATGCTTTGGAATCAGATTAGTGGAATTTAAACACCAACCCTACTTTAGTCAAATTAATAAATCTGTTGGTATCTCTGCTTCTTCATCTCTGTATATTGATAATAATCTTATCTATCTCAGAATATTACACAAATAAAATAACACATATATTATTAGGATAGTGCTGTTCTATATAAACTGCTTAATGTATTTTGGCTACAATTATTGTCATTTTTTTTCTAATAAAATGTTACATTAATAATAATTTACTAGACACAGGGAGAAATAGATGCAATTCCTCCTAAGTCAGATAAGCTTCTCAGAGAATGGAGACATGAAGGACACACAGGATGTTTTTAGATGGATAAATACAGAGGCAACAAGGACAAGCCAGAAGAGCAGTTAGGAGCTTATAGCATTTATAGGGAACAGATAATGTGTGACTAAAATAAAGAGAAGAGGAGAGGCGCCTGAGTGACTCAGTTGGTTGAGCGCCGACTTCAGCTCAGGTCATGATCTCACAGTTCGTGGGTTTGAGCCCCGTGTCGGGCTCTGTGCCGACAGCTCAGAGCCTGGAGCCTGCTTCAGATTCTGTGTCACCCTCTCTCTCTCTGCCCTTCCCCTCCTCATGCTCTGTCTCTCTGTCTCTCTGTCCCTCTGTCTCTCTCTCTATATATATATAATAAATATTTTAAAAATTAAAAAAAAAGAGAAGAGATAAATCAGAGATATTTATGATGTATATTGATATGTTGTAGGGTTGATAAGATTAATAAGTAAATGGGAGCAAAATCAAAGGCCCCTGTTTTCTGGCTTAAGTAACATGGCTCATATTTTTCTTCACTGATATTTGGTACATGTCTAAGGAGGAAATTGATGAGAAAATTGGAGGAAAAGTAACATAGTCTGGATCATAAATAGTTTATGTATGTACAAGCTGTTTTTTTTCTTTTCTTTTCTTTTCTTTTCTTTTCTTTTCTTTTCTTTTCTTTTCTTTTCTTTTCTTTTCTTTTCTTTTCTTTTCTTTTTTCTTTTCTCTTTTCTTTTCTAAGTATTTAATTAGATGCTTACTGGGACCAGGCAGGTAACCTATATGAGGAAGATGGAGTCGGTCTGACAGTGACAAATTGGACAACACATGCTAACTCAGCTCCGACTGACCATCGCCATGCTAGAATGTAGGATTGATGTTACTAAGGCTTCCTTTTTTTTTTCTTTTTTTTTCAACTTTTTTTTTTTTTTTTTTTTTTTTTTTTTTTATTTTTGGGACAGAGAGAGACAGAGCATGAACAGGGGAGGGGCAGAGAGGGAGGGAGACACAGAATCGGAAACAGGCTCCAGGCTCTGAGCCATCAGCCCAGAGCCCGACGCGGGGCTCGAACTCACGGACCGCGAGATCGTGACCTGGCTGAAGTCGGACGCTTTAACCGACTGCGCCACCCAGGCGCCCCTTTTTTTTTCTTTTTTAACAAATTTTTTTTTTTAACGTTTATTTATTTTTGAGACAGAGAGAGACAGAGCATGAACGGGGGAGGGGCAGAGAGAGAGGGAGACACAGAACTGGAAGCAGGCTCCAGGCTCTGAGCCATCAGCCCAGAGCCCGACGCGGGGCTCGAACTCACAGACCATGAGATCGTGACCTGAGCTGAAGTCGGACGCTCAACCGACTGAGCCACCCAGGCACCCCCCCTTTTTTTTTTTTTCAAGAGAACTTACAATCTAGGTTTTAAAAACTCTAAATATTTGTGTGAAGTATATTTGTAATGATGTGATCCCCCAAAACACATGTGGTTCACATTCATCCCAAAGATTTCTAGTTTGTGACTTCTCATACAGATTTATCCAGATACCCACCTATTGATTCAAAGCATATTAATTAAATATTTCCTTACTGTCAAGAACTGTTGTAGGTGCTGGATATACAGGAATGGGCCATCTGAGGATATGTCACAGTCAGCATTGTGGAATTTTAAAATATTGTCCAAGAAAATTACATAATCAAAATAAATTGATGGCTTGATTAGGTGACCACAGAAATGCCAGTGGAAATGTGATCTCAGGAATGCCTCATAGAAAAGAAGAGAATCAGAAGGAATTTGCATGACAGAAAATGATAAATTCATTTTAAGAAAGACGCTGTGGTTAACAGAGACAAAAGTTACAAAAAGACAACAAATTGGGATAAAAATGCATAGTTGGTTTAGTAACAAGTGTGTTACTAGAACCTTAGAGAAAAGAAAACCATTTCAGTGGGGAAAAAAAGGAACAGAAGCCATATTTTAGTCATTGGAGAATGAATGGAAAGTGGAGAAGTGGGCGTGATGACTATAGTTTATTGTTCCTAGAGGCTTGTCTAAGAATGAAAGCACAGAAGTAGTGCCATAAGTAGTTGGAAATACAGGGTTAAAGGAAGAACACATCCTTAAGATGTGAAAATATTTGAGCATGTGTTACATAAAGTTAGCAAAAAGAGAGACATTCCAATAAAATAAGGCGGGGGGGGTGGGGGCAAGACATGAACTGGAATTCCTGAAGAGACTCTATCTAGCTTTCTAACAACCCAGAAACTCCTTTCCCCTGATTTTTTTTATGGCCACCAAATTTTAGTTTCCTGGGTGACTTATGCCACTGCTACTCTTGATTATTGCTTCTGGGATTATTCAATTTCATTCAAGAAAATTGAAAACATCAGAGAGAGAGCGAGAATTTTATTAAATTATACCTCATTTTGAGAATCTGTATATAGTGACAGTGCCATGAAAATGTCACTTGTGAGGTGTTTCAGCAGCCAGCTGGACTTTCTCAATGTGTCATCTGTCCATCTATTCATCCATCCATCCAAAAAAACCCCACATTTTTTAAGGACCTTCTCGTCCTGCCTCCAAGCTGGAAAGTGACTGAATAGAGATACGATTAGAATCCACCTGTAGCAAGCCACTTTGACAGCAAATCCAAAAAACTTCATTTCACCACTGGACTGGGAGATCTCTTTGTATAAGAATCATATCTTATTTATATTTCTGTATGCAATTCTTGCATAATGTAGGTCTTACGTACATTTCTTTTTGATGTATGATCTGACTCCTGTCTTCCTCTCCAGCTTCACTTCTCACCTCTTTGCCTCTTAATCACTAGTCTTCAGCTCCATGGGTCTCTCTCAGCTTCTGGATCATGTCAAGCCTTGCCTTAGCACCTCAGCAACTGTTCTTTCTCTTGACTCTAATATCCTTCCTCAGAAATTCTATGAATTGGCCAATTCATATCTATTACTTCTTAGTTTCAATATGAATCCTCACAATGGCCTTTCCTGACCACATTATCTAAAAGAGGATATTAACTTTCTAAGGTATTGCCTTGTTTATTCCTTTATAAAGTTTTGTACAAATTGCAAACTCATCCTGTGGAGGAGGCCCCCTCTTCCAAGTCTCAACTCATCTCCAGAATCTGCCTACCTTTGTTTATTCTCCAGAGCCTTAAGATGGATTTTTTTGTTTTGTTTCATGTTGTTTAATTTTGTCTGAGTTTACAATCATTATCTGCAGAAAGGTTAATGCATTGGAAGATTATTAACATGTTTTGATTTCTAAAAAATTCTGAAAAGCCTGTATCACTAGAAAAGTGCATGTTTCTTTAGGCATATTCTTAAAAAAGGAAGACATTAAAAGTATACATTCTAATAATAATAGTCTTCAGAATGAAAAGATACTGAGATATAGTTCCTGCTACTTCCTTTGTAATACTGCTTTTCAGCTCTTTTTTTTTTTAACCAATTTCTATTTCTTGCTCAACTCAATTAATAAAGCCCTTGAAGATGGATGGCTAAGAAACTTGGAGAAGCTTAAGCATTAGAAGTATCTGACTCATTGACTAAAACACTGCATAGATTCTGTAATAGCATTACAGGTCCATGTTTTTAGAAAGTAGTTGAGGTAAAAACTCACAATTTTCTCAATCAAAACGATCCTGTCTATAACCCATTTTTCTTTTTCTTAATTACATTTTCATACTCCAAACTTACAAAAAATGATTAGTGTACATTATGAGCTAATTACTTTCCAACTTCATTTTAATTAATGATGCTTTTTTTTGGAGATACCAGAGCAGTGACACACATAACTCACATAGCTTTGATGTTTATATTTTTGTTACTCTCTTTTTAACTCAAATGCGTATTTTATTCCCTTCAAATTTATAAAAATCAGGGCTCCCATGGGCTCCAACTTAGTATGCTAAGCTTTATTTTAGAGCAGATTTTTTGTAGTGGAGAACATTAGGGGTTTATAATGGCTAAGTCAGCAGACCCTTAACTATAGTTATAATAAAGGGCATCTCAAGCGGAGAGATCATGCTCTCAAAAACCTCCACAGTAATATCTCCAAGCTAAAGAGGAACAAGAGCCCCTGATTGGCACTTTGTTACTTGAATGGTCCCCCACTGATGAGGCAGAAAGGACATTAAGGATGATTTTAGCACAATCTAAAATCTCGCTGATGCCAAACTTAAAGCGGTGAAAGCCATAATGCCATTTCTAAAATAATGCTCTGGAGTCAGGCGGGCTCTGCTCCCCAAGATACCCAGGACTTCTTCTTCCTTTTTATTACTTGTAAAAGGCCCTCTTCATCATTATGTCGCCTGTCTTGCACTGCTCAAGACAAACTAGGGAATAATCTTCATCTATATGCAGCACAATCTTTCTGCTGCTGGTGCCACGATATAAACGGGTTTTATTAAAAATTAAAAATATTGGTTTTACTTTCCATCAGGATGAAAAGTGAAGTCTCATTTTCGTTTTCAGTCCCGTTTTCTCACTGCCATCCTTCTTGCATTGTACCTCAGGACACTGCTACTAACAGATAGGCTACATTCCCAGAGACCTTAAATTATGTCCGCCTTTCCTGAACTCTCAGTCATGAGGCAGTAACAGAAGGCAGAGGACTTTTCAAAGGCTAGGTAAGTAAGGAGATGCCAGGCTCCGCTGGGATTAACCCTCTTTCTTGATCTTGTGTCAGAATGACGCTGAGAAAAATATATGTGGTGTCTTATCGTCTTACAGCACATGGCTCTTAAAAGTCGAAAAGGCTATTATACATTGAAGAAAGTTAAAGGCCCAGAGAATGACTCCACAGTCTTCAACTCTCTTTAAAAAATAAAAATAACAAGGAACATTCTGGATGGTGTTCCCATGGACTACGTTTGTCTGCTACATGGCATGCTTGTTTCCCTTTTCTGATGTTAACTTTTGGGCTCCGGTTGGTATTTTTGGAAAGCAGAGAAGCGTGTATTGTGTTAGTTGCCAAAACTGGCTCCACAGAGCAGCACGCTTTGCAATTTTAAGGTTAAATTCCCTTCAAAGAGACTTGTTGGAACTGCTCTTCTCACTCCTATTAACTAGTGGAACTGTCTGACCTTTATAAGTGCAAGTCAATATTCACACTGTCAGAGGAGTATCAGTGGGAGTAATCTTTTCAGTCCCAGAGAGAAACAGTTTGCCACAGGCAGATCATGACTAGAGAAGGGGAGTTGGTGAGCAGTGACATAAAACACTTTTAAGTGAATTCAAACAATGTCTTTGACACAGCTTGGAATTTTATTCAATTTTAGTTGTAACACTGCCTACTGGTCCCTCTAAACTGCAAAGGTATCATTTTGAAATAATAAAGACAGAGAATGTGAAATGAAGCCTGTTAAATGGGCTCATCTCTTTTTATCCATACCTTTGAGAACACAGGTGGCTTTTGTCCCCAAAAATATACATCTCTGATAACCATTCAGAAATGAACATTATTATTTTTAATGAGCACCAGTAATTCTTTTCTCCCTCCAAGCGAGACCTAATACTGGGGTGACATTTTAATAAACTTGGCGAGAGAGAATTATATATTTTTTGCCTTTTGTACCCCAAATTACCATCAGAATTTAACTTCAAAGCAATTTTTTTTCAAGTCAGTCATTTTCTAATGTGACATTCACAAAGTAAAAGGAGAGAAGGGAGCACCGTAATGTTGATTTAAATTTTGGTTGGCTTTCTCTTCATTAATATATCCTTATAATTATATTTGTGATCAACTTTGCTATTATGAGACTTATCTTAATAAAAATATAAAAGCATTGGTTTATTTTAAAAGACTGAGAGAATTATTTACTTACTATTGTTACCAATAAGTAGAATATATCTTAGGAACAAAAAGCAATCTTGAATACTACTTAAATGTGTTGTTAGTGGCATCAGTGAAGTAAATCTGAAACTATTTCATGGGTTTAATAGAACTGAGAAAATAATTTAAAATATCAATATTATTGGGAATTAAATTCATTGTAAAAAAGGTATATATGATAAGACATGGAAAAAAGAGGAAAAAAAACCTTTAGCTTTTTAATTTGAATTAGAGACAGAACAAACTTATAATTTTATATATATGCATAACACATATATGTACACATACATATTCATATATTTCTAAACATAAAGGAATGTAATTTTATAATTAGATAACAAAGTACTCAAACACTGGAATGACTCGACAGAGGCAAGATGTTAAAAAGTTGTCTCATTGGCTAAATTTAGGAGATACAGAGCATCAAAATAATAATAGAAAAAATATAATACTGAATTACAAATCAATCCATTAATTTAGACTAATAATTATTTGTAAAAAATTAAAATTAAAGGGGATATAGACATAACTATCTCATTTGCAAAAAACAATACGGCCAACTACACTATTTAATATAGAAGAAATTACAGTGATAGCACAATTCCATTTCATAGCCACCATAGCGATAATAGACTTAGGAAGAAGTCATCAGTAGATGCTAAAAACCCTGGGTAAGATATCTTTGAAAAACAGGATACTTGTGCAAGCTCAATGCATTATTTCAAAAAATATTTATTAACTACAAAAGGAAAAAGTGCCTTTTCAATGGATAAATCTGATAAAGACCAGTTTAATCAAATGGCTATTCTTAATATCACTTATCATACAAATTGACATCATGTACTTTACAATATGATGAATTAATCACTCAAGTAGTAGTCTCACCTAAATTTCTTAACTAAATCTAATCATGAAAAAATAAATGAAGAAACAATTAGAAAACCCAAATTAAGAGACATTCTGTAAAGCAATCTGGAGTAGACTATCTAAAAATATCAGGGCACCTGGGTGGCTCAGTCAGTTAAGCATCAGACTTCGCCTCAGGTCTTGATCTCCTAGTCCGTGGGTTTGAGCCCATGTCGGACTCTGTGCTGACAGCTCAGAGCCTGGAGCCTGCTTTGGATTCTGTCTGTCTGTCTGTCTGTCTGTCTCTCTCTCTCTCTCTGCCCTTCCCCTGCTTGTGCTCTTTCTCTCTCCATCTCTCTCTCAAAAATAAGTAAACATTAAAAAAATAAAAATATTTATATTCTGTACTTTTTAGAAAGAAATGTATAAAAAGTCTGTAGTTTATAGGAAGTTAAAGTATATATGGCAACTACACAAAATGTGCCATCCTTATTTTGCATTCTGGATCTTAAAATAAAGATTTATAGAACACATTATTGAGATAATTGATAGTGGGCAGAATTTAATAGAGACTATATTAGATAATAGTATTGTATCAATGTTAAATGTCCTTTCTATTACAATTTTATTATGGTTATGTAAGAGAATGTCCCTGTTCTTAGATGATTAATGTTTCATACTGAATTAATTAGAGATGAAGTGTCACAATATTTGCAACTAATCCTAAAATGGTTTATTAAAGAACATGATAGAGAGAGAGACTGAGAAAGAGGAGGGTTGGGAATGAGAGAAGGGGAGAAGAATGAGTAAAATATTAACAATCGAAGAGCGCCAGGGTGGCTTAGTCGGTTAGGCGTCAGACTCTTGATTTCAGCTCAGGTCATGATGCCATAGTTCGTGAGTTTGAGCACTGTGTCAGGCTCTGTGCTAACAGCACAGAACCTGTTTGGGATTCTTTATCTCCCTTCTTTCTGCCCCTCCCTTCTCTCTCTCTCAAAAATTAATAAACATTAATATATAGTAATAAATTAAAAATATATTAACAATTGATACATAGAAGGTGAGGGCATATGTTCTTCAAACATTGAAAAGTTCCTGCAACTTTTTGATAAATGTATAGTCTTTCAACATAAAATTTGTGAAAGAATTAAAAAGTACAGTATTTTTTCTGTTTTCTAACTTTCATAAAAGAATAAAAAGGACTGTATCAATTTTGGCATGTATTACATTATAATTGTATTACTTAGAATAAAATGTCTATTAATGATTTCCTGATAAAACATAGCTACTTATGTAGACAATTCAAATAATTATGGAAATTTAGAGTTCCAAGGGTTTTGAGAGAGAAAATATAGAATTACAAATTCCTACTTCCCTATATGTTAGCTTTTTGATCAGCTTTTAGCTTACCTGTATTTTAAACCACTCTTCATTTTTTTCCTGGGCAGCATTTAACATGCTCTCCTTTTCCCCAATTTAAGATAAAATAAACCCCTTTTCTCAACCCAAAGCCTATCTCTAGATACTACTTATCCTGCTCTCTTCCTTCACATCTTGACCTATTCACTTTTTTTCACCTGGGCACTCTTCCACACATGGAGCTTAACACTCTACTGAAAAGGCTTTTGTCAAGGACACCATGATTTGAATGTTGCTTGATCCAGTGGGTACTTTGAAGCCCTTTTCTTGCTTACTCTCCAGAGATCATTTGACAAGGTTAACTTCTTCCTTCAGGAGGGAAAAATCAAAGAAAAAAATTTTCTCCTAGCTTCCACATTTCTCTTATTATTTTAGGTCTTTTATTGTCAGTCTTCTTTGCAGATTCTGTAGCTGCCCTGGTTCCTTAAATGTTTGTGATTGACAGATGTCTGTCCTAATGGTGTTCAATATTTGTATATTTCATCTGATCTTATGTTTTCAATAACCATCTGTATGCTAGTGGCTAAAAAAATCTAATCAGAGTAAATGTCTGTCCTAATTCAAAACGTTTATATCCAGTTTACTATAAATTATCTTCTTTTGAATACCTTGTAGGTAACTGAAATTGAGCGTGTCTGTATTTTGTAATTACATTAATCTATTCCATGCTAATGGAAATTTTTTTATTCAAAAAATATTTGTAAAATGCCTGCCATATGCCAGGTTATTTCCTAGGGGCTTGGAATACATCAGGCAACAAAAGAGATAGATCCTTGACCTAGAAGAGCTTACATTTAATTGTCCAGGCCAGAAATCTGAATGGCATCTTTTGTGTATTCCTGTTCTTCGCTGTCCCATCAAATCATATATGGCTTGGGTTCACTTTTAATATGTTCATTTCTCTCTGAGAATAACATATTCTTATTCTCTTTTGTCTATAATATTAAGTAATCACTGGACTCTCATGCCAAGAAGCTTAAAACCATGCTAATTGATCAATTACAACTTCATATCAGTAACCATGCTTCTGAAAAAGAGCCAATTAGTAGCAGCCAATTACCAATGCCACACTCCACACACCCACCTCCTGAAAGTCTTCCAAGTCCTGAATATTTTATTTTATTTTATTTTATTTTATTTTATTTTGCTTCTCAAAGCTTATATAAGATTGGCAGTTTGTTTTCTTCAAAAGTACTATGTCTTACCAAGGAAAAATGTAACTTTTTCCCCCCTGATATTGAATGTTGACATCTTTTCCAATTCTACTCTCATTATCATTATTCTAAACTATATGTTAATAATATCAACCTGAGTTATTGAAACAGCTGTTTCATTGGTCCAACATGCACTATCTTTTTCTTTTTAATCCATTCTTCAAATCTCAAATAATTCATTCTGTGAAGCCAGTATTACCTTGATGTCAAAACCAGGAAGACACATCACAAGAAAATAAAAATACATATTAATATCCCTTATGAACATAGATGAGGAAATCCTCAACAAAATACTAGCACACTTAATCCAATAACGTATAAAAATGATTATACTTCATGACCAAGTGGTATATATAACTTGGAATGATGGACTGATTTAGCATATGAAAATCAATGTAATCCATATTAATAGAATAAAGGACAAAACAATATAGTCATCTCACCTGGTGCAGAAAAAGCATTTGACAAAATCCAATACCATTTCATGATAAAAACACTTGACAAGTTAGAAATAGGAGGGACTTCCTCAAATTTATAAAGGCATCTATGGAAAACCTACAGACAACATCATGCGTAGTGTCAAAGAACAAATGCTTTTGTTCTAAGATCAGAAACAAGAAAAAGATATCCACTATTGCTACTTCTTCTCTTTAGTATTGTATTGGATGTTCTAGCCAGAAGAATTAGTTAAGAAGAAATAAACAGCATCAAGATTAGAAAGAAGTAAAACTATCTCTGTTTATACCTCATGGATGATATGATTTGTAGATGTAAAATCCAGGGTAATCCACAACAAACCAACCAACCACCAAACAAAAAACACTTTTAGAATTAATAAATGGGTTCATCAAGTTTCTGTGATATAAAATCAGTACAGGGGCGCCTGGGTGGCGCAGTCGGTTGGGCGTCCGACTTCGGCCAGGTCACGATCTCGCGGTCCGTGAGTTCGAGCCCCGCGTCAGGCTCTGGGCTGATGGCTCAGAGCCTGGAGCCTGCTTCCATTCTGTGTCTCCCCCTCTCTCTGCCCCTCCCCCGTTCATGCTCTGTCTCTCTCTGTCTCAAAAATAAATAAAACGTTAAAAAAAAAATAAATAAAATCAGTACAGAAAAATCAATTGTATTTTTGTATACTACCAATGAACAATTTGGAAATGATATTCAGAAAACAATTCCATTTACAATATTATCCAAAATAATCAAAAGCTTAGATATATTTAAAGAAATGCAAGTTTTACACACTCAAAACTATAAAACATTATTGAAAGAAAATAAATATGTCAATAAATGAAAAAAAAATTCATGTTCATAGATTAGAAGATTTAATATTGTTAAGAGAGCATTAAACTCCAGATCTATGGATTTGTCACAATCCTTGTAAAAATCCCAGTTTCTTTTTTTTTCCTTTTTCAGAATTCACATGTTGATCCTAATAGTGAAAACCATCTTGATAAAGAAGGGCAAAGTTCAACAATTTAGATTTCCTGATTTAAAAACTTAATACAAAGTTACAGCAATCAAAACACACTATAGTACTAGCAAAGGATAGATATATATAAAGCAATGAAATATAATTGAGAGCCCAGAATTAAATCCATGCAATATGCCCAATAATTTTCAACAAGAGTTCCACAACCTTTTATCAGGGAAAAACGTTTTCTTCAATAAATGGTGCTGACACAACTGAATATCAACATGTCAAAGAATGATGTTACATCCTTACCTCACTCCATATACAAAAATAAATTCAGAATGGATAAACAACCTAAATAGAAGAATAAAATTATAAAATTTTTAGGATAAAACATAGGGGAATATCTTTGTGACCTTGGATTGTACAATGATTTCTTATATATGATAAAAAGAATAAGTGACAAAAGAAAACATAAACTGGACTTCATCAAAACTAAAAACTTTTATTCTTCAAAGGACATCATCAAGAATGTAAAAACATAGGAGGGGCGCCTGGGTGGCGCAGTCGGTTAAGCGTCCGACTTCAGCCAGGTCACGATCTCGCGGTCTGTGAGTTCGAGCCCCGCGTCGGGCTCTGGGCTGATGGCTCGGAGCCTGGAGCCTGTTTCCGATTCTGTGTCTCCTTCTCTCTCTGCCCCTCCCCCGTTCATGCTCTGTCTCTCTCTGTCCCAAAAATAAATAAACGTTGAAAAAAAAAATTAAAAAAAAAAAAAACATAGGAGACTTGTACCCAGAATACATGTAGACCCTGTTATCTCAACAAAAAGACAAATAACCCAGTTTAAAAATGGGCAAAGACTTGGGGCGCCTGGGTGGTGCAGTCGGTTAAGCGTCCGACTTCAGCCAGGTCACGATCTCGCGGTCCGTGAGTTCGAGCCCCGCGTCGGGCTCTGGGCTGATGGCTCAGAGCCTGGAGCCTGTTTCCGATTCTGTGTCTCCCTCTCTCTCTGCCCCTCCCCCGTTCATGCTCTGTCTCTCTCTGTCCCAAAAAATAAATAAATGTTGAAAAAAAAATTTTAAAAAAAAAATGGGCAAAGACTTGAAATTTCTTAAAGGAAATATAGAAATGATCAATAAGCACATGAAAGATGCTCAATATCATTCATCATCAGGGGAATGCAAGTCAAAACCACAGTGAGATGCCACTTCATACCCTTAAGATGATTTTTTAAAAATTTACAGACATACAATAACAGGGCTGGCAGGACTGGGGAGAATATTATAACTCTCATAGATTGTTGGTGGAAATGTAAAAATGGTGCAGCCACTTTGAAACAGTTTGCTTCTCAAATTGTTAAATCTAGAGTTTCCATATAACCCAGAAAACCCACTCCTAGGTACATACCAACAATAAATGAAACAATCTTATGCACAATATTCAAAACAGCATTGTTAGAATAGCCAAGAAGTAAAAACAACTCAAGAGTTCATCAACAGATGAACGGATTAGCAAATGTGGTGTATTTCCAGCCATACAAAGGAATGAAGTTCTGATACCTGCTACAAGAGAGGTGACCCTTGAAAACATGATGCTAAGTGAAATTATCCAGTCATAACAAACCACATATTTTATAATTCAATGCATATAAAATGTTCAGACTAGTCAAATGCATAGAGACAGAAATAGATCAATGGTTGTTAGGGGCTGAATTGGAGGAATGTAGAATGAGTGCTAATGACCATTAGGTTTCTTTTTTAGAATGATGAAAATGTTCTGGAATTAGTGATGATGGTTGAACAACTCTGTAAATTTCCTAACAAACAGTGAATTGTACATTTTAAAGAGTGAACTTTATGGTGTGTAATGCATTTCTCAATAATGGTGACATAAAAATAAAACCAACCCAACACAATTTGTCTAAAATGAAAGTGTAACCTTTTTAAATCTGATTTTTTTTAATGCTTTCCAGTGGCTTCCTCTTGTCTTTACGATAAATTTCAAAGGCCTTGACAGGAGCTTTAATGATGATCTCTATGTAACTCTCATTGCATTTCTTGGCACTCCCCACCCCAACGATAGATACACCAAACTCTATGCTTCTGTCATGTTAAACCTCCTTCAAGTCTATACCTCTCGAATTTTCACTTCTCTACACTCAGTTCTTCAAGCAGTCTCTTCATCTTTCACTCTACTATGAAACCTTCCTTTGCCCACCATCCATTATTAATAAGTTAAGTATGCTTGTTCAGTTATTCCATAAGGCGCTAATAGGTAGTATACTTGACTATAATTGTTGGTTTCCTTTTTCGTCTCTCCCACTAGACTGGAAATCTACAAGGACAGAGATTGTCTCTCCTATTCTTATTTCATTCCCAAAGCTATAAGTAACAAAATGCATATTTACTGGATGAATGTATCAATGAATGAGCTCATATTAGTGTTATCTGAATATTTTTTGGTGTGATGGTTTTAGTAATAGTTCTAATTAATGAAGCTGGACTTCCTAAAAATATAAATTTTTTCTTACAAAAATTTAATTTGCTTTTGTTTACCATATTTATGATATTGCAAAACTGATGCCTTAATGGAACGCATAGTAGGACCATCCTATGGCTAGATTTCTAACCACCCTGATCATCTGTCTTCACAGGCACAGTTATCCTTCATTAAACAAAATGCTTAAGCATGAATAATTAGTTCCTGTTTAATAAAATTGATAATAATATAAATTTGCACAGCAGCATATTGCTTTAAGGATGAACAAAAATTTGGGGGTCTTTTTTTAATGACTGTATTCTTCCCTTTAAACACCTAAAACTTATTTTGGTCAAACAAGTTGGATTCCATTAGCCTGTGTCTGCTCAAAGTGAGCTACGCAGAGAGCAGGATCCCATAGGCCTCTTGAAGGTTTCCAAGTCAGCTTGGCCCAGTTTGTTATAATAAAAACATTTGTGTGGGGCTCCTGAGTGGCTCAGTCGGTTCAGCGTCTGACAACAACTCAGGTCATGATCTCACGGTTTATGAGTTCAAGCCCTGCACTGGGCTCTGTGCTGACAGCTCAGAGCCCAGAGCCTGCTTCTGATTCTGTGTCTCCCTCTCTCACTCTCTGCCCCCTCCCCTGCATGTGAGCTCGCTCTCTCTCTCTCTCTCTCTCAAAAATAAATAAACATTTAAAAAATAAATAAAAACATGTGTGTTGACTTATATTTTCAGATGGGCTATGTTATTAAAACAGACAGCCATAAAGATGGTAGGATGCTTATTTAAAAACAACAACCAGTTTTCCATGTAAATAATGGAAATTATTTAATTATGCCTGATTAGTAATTAGTGATTTGTTAGATGATGCTTAGTTGATGATGAATTAATATATTAACAGGTATGTTAGGGTTGTCCAGAGAAACAGGTCCAATAGAACTGAGAGAAAGAGAGAGTTTCAATTTGTTATAAGTAGTTGGCTTATGCAATTGTGGAGTATAAGTCCTGACTAAGATCTACAGTCGATAAGCTGAAGACCCAGGAGAGCTAATGGTGTAGTTCCAGTCTAATGGCCCACAGACTTCAGACTCAGTACAGCTAATGTTTCAGTTTGAGTCCAAAGGCAGGAAATAACCTATGGCCCAGCTAGAAAGTAGTCAGGCAGGAGGATTCCCCCTTATTTGAGAGAGGCAGCCTTTTGTTCTATTCAGGCCTTCAACTAACTGGATGAGGCCCACTCACATTACGAAAGGCTACCTGCTTTACTCAGGGTATTGATTTAAATGTTAATGCATCCAAAAACACTCTTACAGAAAGCCCTGTAATAATGATTGGCCAAATACCTGGGCCACCTATGGCCCTGTCAAGCTAACGTATAAAATTAACCATCACAACAGGCATTTACTACATGTAACTACACGTTACTACATGTAACTACTAGGCATTTCCCTTTTTGTTTGCTATTATTTTTTATTTTTACTTTTTGAGGAGAGCTGTTAGTAATAGGTGAAATCCTTTGTGCTCCAGTTTTCAGATTGGTATCTGTTGCAGGCAGAATTCTGAAATGAGCTGCGTTGAGTCATGCCTTCATATAACCACCTCCCACTGAGTATGAATTGAACCGGTGACTTGCTTCTAGCCAATAGAATTCTGCCAAGATAATTGGAAGTCATCCCCTTGATAATGTTATAGTACATAATATTCTGCCTTAGCAGACTGGAGTAAGAGCTTCTGCTAGCTTTGAAGAAGTAAGCTGCATTGTTATGAGAAAGCTAAGTGGCAAGGGGCCTCAAGGGCCGCTGGTTGCTGAGAGTGACACCTGGCTAATAGCCAGCAAGAAAGCAGCAACCACAATCCTACAACCACAAGAAATCACAATCTTCTGACAACCGTGTGAGTAGCCTGGCAAACAAGAATGCAACCTGTGAGATGTTGAGCGGAGGACACAGTTAAATCACTCCTAACCTTCGACCGATGAAAATTGTGAGATAATAAGTATATGTTGTTCTAAGCCTCTAAGTTTGTAATGATTTGCTAGGCAGCAGTAGATTAACCAATGCTCTATTCCTGCCACCAAATTCTTCTCTAAGCTTAACATGAAAAACTGTTGAGGTTGTCATATTTTGAAATGTGGACTGGCAGACTGCATTTAATTACAAGTTAATAAGACAAATATAGAATGTCCAAAAGTTGGAATGTGCAGGAGCTGGGCTAAAAGAAATCCCAGACTGATAAGCAGTACAGATCTGACTCAGACATTTAACATGGAACAAAAGCATGTTGGCAACAAGTGCACAGTGTATTCAAATATGGCAGATAAGAAATCAGACATATTTTGATATCTAAACTGACTATATGTCGCGAAGTTTGTAAACTCATAGCATGGGATTGGCTTCCAGGCACAACATTCAAATATCTAACAGATGATAACTGCACAAAGTCAGGGTTCTATTCTAATGAATGCCAGCAGCCTTAGCAAGCAGGAACAGGATTTATGTCCATTAATGACAGTTTCTTATGAGAAATGGGATAGAATATAACGAAGTCTAAGACTCCAGTGTCTGTGTTGTAGTTACTTTAATTTAGGTTTGGATCAGAGAGGTCTGTATTTCTCCCTAATCTGTGACAAAAGAGCTATCACTGACATCTAAACAACCAAGCCAAAGATCTTTGCATGTAAGTGCAGGTAGAATTACAAATATATAGGCACATAAATAAAATGACCCTTTTGCTCCTTAGAACAACCCATAGGTCTTACAAGGAGGAGAATTTCTCTGAGAGGCTCTAGCTCCCTGACTAGCACTGAGTATACCCATATTGTGTGTTGAGTGGGAAAAAGAGGGTTGCACTGAAAAACAGATTTGAGCCCAGGTCCATGTCTCTGATCAACAATATTCAGCAAACATCCATAGTAACAATCCGAAATACTCTCACAAGATGACTTAATGAAAAGTATCAGCAGTTAGTCACTTCTCACCCCATTCTAAATGGAATCAGTCCACACAATGTTTGGACTCTTTATAATTTTTTTCTCTAATTTTTCTAACAAACCCATGTATCTCTCTTTTATCTTATTCAGTGAGCAACCCCAGAGTTTCTTCGACACTGTTAAAAAAATTCTTTAATGTTTACTTATTTTTGAGAGAGAGGCAGAGACAGAAGGAGAAAGAGTGTGAGCGGGGGAGGGGCAGTGAGAGAAGGAGACACAGAATCCAAAACAGGCTCACGGCTCTGAGCTGTCAGCACAGAGCCCCACCCAGGGCTTTAACTCACGAACCTCAAAATCATGACCTGAGCTGAAGTCAGCCACTCAACTGACTGAGCCACCCAGATGCCCCTCTTTGGCACTCTTAGGTGCACATTTATGTGATTCAAGTCATTATACAAAATAGTTATATAAGTTACTGAATGTTTGCTGGGGACTCTTCAATATAAACTCATTTTCAAGTCATTTCTGAATACTGAGAGAGTACATCAACAATATAAGCATGCAGGCACATCCGGATGGAAAAAACAACCTAAGATTATTTTGTCACATGAGAACTCCCTGTCGCAGGTCACTCTGGTCCTAGGGAAAGAACTCAACATTTCAAATGGCCACAGCTTAGAATGAAATGAATATAGAGTCTAATAATGAGTGCCAAACAAGATTACTAAAGCTCAGCTCTCTGTGATGCCAGCATTTGCTAAGATTCTTATTTAGATTCAGATCAGATGTTACAAACTTGAGCATCATATTCCAAACTCCCCATAATCTGGACAAACTATGTTTCTAATATTAAATATGACTTTTCATTTTACTGTAGCATGCTCTATCCTTTTGGCCCTTATATGTGTTCTTTCTGTTCTTTTTGTCCAGAATGCCTTTTAAGTGATGTTGTTTGCTGGAAATACCCCATTTTCCCTGAAGTTTTGCATGGTACATTCTTGCCTAAAGACATGGTCAAAATATTTTTGTCCCCAAGTAAATGCATCCTAAATACTCTTCTCACTTTAAACTATTTCACTATCTTTGTTTATACCAAAAATCATCTTATAGTATTATTGCCAGCAAGATAGTTGACTAGATATCCCAGAAAAAATTCTCCTCCCAATGTGGACATCCGAAAAATGCTAAGTAAAATATAACCACAAACTTTGTGCTCTTAAGAAAGTAAGTGAAGGCTACAGGTAGTAGAAGTGATGAAGTAGACAACACGTTTGTTATTATGCTGAAACCACAGGTGCCTTAGGCTGTTTGCAGATCTTATTAACTTAGGATCTAGGGAAAATAACATCTTTCCTGAGATTTCACATGTGGAGATCTTTCTTCTTTCACTGGGGATTGAAATTTGTTATTTATATTACTTATATGGTCCAGGAAATTCTAAGTTGAAACATTAATTTAAAAGTTGTTATTGCCTCGTGGTGCCTAGCAGAAAAGAATATAAATATTCTCTGAAGGGATTCAGCCTCAATTCAGGGCACATAGATTCCCACACGTAAAACCCTGCCAAAACTGAGCTCACAATACAAAATTTCCAAAAGTAGAAATAAACAAGCCCCAGAATTAAGAATTGGTAGAAATAACAAGAAGCAAAATGAAGAGCTCCAAAAACTACATACACTGAAAATTGGGAAATAGAGTAGAAGCTAAGTGTGCTTAAAAGATCTAAATAAAATAGCTGAGTAAATAAAAAGACATTTTGAAAACATTACTAAAATTATTCAAAAAGAAAAAAGAAGCTGCATCCACACTTCATGTGTAGCAGAAAATATTCCAACAGGAACAAAGGTTTCAATGTAAAATAAGACATGATGAAAGTATTAGAAGAAGGAATCGTGGAAGATTTTATAGAGAAAAAAAGGCTGAAAAATTCCTCTATAGAAAATAGAAAATTTCTACATGGTAGCATACAACAACAACAAAATGAAAAGTAAAATAAAAAAATGGGGGAAAATTAAAACTCATATTACAGAAAGATTAACCCGCCCCCCCCCCCCCCATATTAATAAAGAATGTCTATGGGATGCCTGGGTGGCTTAGTCAATTAAGCGATCAATTTCTGCTCAGGTCATGATCTTTTGGTTCCTGAGTTTGAGCCCGTTTTGGAAACTCTGTTCTTCTCTCTCTGTCCCTCCCCTACTCACTCTCTCTTTCTCAAAAAAAAAAAAAAAAAAAAAAAAAAAAAAATTAAAAATGCCTGCAAATTGAAAAGAAAAAAGACTAAAATTAAATATGAGTATAGGAAATGAACATGTAATTGTCAGAAATGGAAGTACAAGGGAGCCTTGGTGGCTCAGTTGATTAAGCATCTGACTTCAGTTCAGGTCATGATCTCATGGTTGGTAGGTTCAAGCCCCTCATTGGGCTCTGGGCTGACAGCTCAGAGCCTGGAGCCTGCTTCAGATTCTGTGTCTCCCTCTCTCTCTGCCCTCCCTCACTCACACTCTGTCTCTCTCTCTCTCTCTCTCTCTCAAAAATAAATAAACATTAAAAATATTTAAAAAAAGAAATAGAAGTACAAATTCCTATCAAATAGGAAAAGGCATTCCTTTGGATCAATATATAGGCAATGAAATTAAAAATAGGAAATATATCTTATATCAAAATATTAAAATTGTGGACATCTGTATGATACACCATACTATTTAGACTGTAGGATGATACACCCTATCACACATTGCAAATAGAACTGCAAATGGCTACGCAAAAGGCTGCAATCCTTAAAGAATGCAATTTGACAAACAAAAGCAAAAATGAACTATTGGGACTTCATCAAGATAAAAAACTTCTGCCCAGTGAAAGAAACAATCAACAAAACTAAAAGGCAACCAATGGAATGGGAGAAGATATTTGGAAATGACATGTTTGATAAAGGGTTAATATCCAAAATTTATAAAGAAGTTATCAAATTCAGCACTCAAAAAACAAATAATCCAGTTAAGAAATTATCAGAAGACATGAACAGACATTTTTCCAGAGAAGGCATCCAGATGGCTAACAATCACATGCAAAGATGCTCAACATCACTTACCATCAGGGAAATACAAATCAAAACCATGATGAGATACCAGTTCACACCTGTCATAATGGCAAAAATTAATAACACTGGAAACAACAGATGTTGGTAAGGATGTGGAGAAAGGGGAACTCTCTTACACTGATGGTGGGAATGCAACCTGGTATAGCCACTCTGGAAAACAGCATGGAGGTTCCTCAAAAAGTTAAAAATAGAACTGCTCTATGACCCAGCAATTACACTACTAGGTATTTCCCCAAGGATAAAAAAATACTGATTTGAAGGGGCACATGCACCCCAATGTTTATGGCAGCATTATCAACAATAGCCAAAGTGTGGAAAGAGCTCAAATGTCCATTGACTGATGAATAGATAAAGAAGGTGTATGTGTGTGTGTGTGTGTGTGTGTATACAATGGAATATTACTAAACTATCAAAAAGGATTAAATCTTGCCATTTGCAGTGATGTGGATGGAGCAAAAATATATTATGCTAAGCAAAGTAAGTCAGGGAAAGACAAATACCATATGATTTCACCCATATGATTTCACCCATATGTGGATGAACATAGCAGGAGGAGAAAGAGAGAGTGAGGCAAACCATAAGAGAACTATAGAGAACAAACTGAGGTTTGCTGGAGGGGAGGTGGGTGGGGCTTGGCTAAATGCATGATGGACATTAAGGAAGGCACTTGGTGTGATGAGCATTGGATGTTGTATGTAAGTGATGAATCACTAAATTCTACTCCTGAAACCAATATTACATTGTATGCTAACTAGAATTTAAATAAAAACTTAAAAAACAAAACAAAACAATTCAATTTGGCAGATTTATATAACTTTGAAGTAGAAAATCTACATGAGCATTTATTTATCCATTAAGTTATTTTTGGAAAGATTTCTAGTGATAGTATGGTATAAATAATCTAAATATCCAGTTATTAGATGGCTGAATAAAATAAGATATATCCATAAAATGGATTACTATGCATCTGTTAAAAATCACAGTGAGGAAGCTCCCTATGTACTGAAAGGATTACCACCTTAGTACATTACTAAAATATATATATATATATATATATATATATATATATATATATACATATACACATATATATATGTGTATATGTATATATATATATATATATATATATATATAGGAACAGTGACTGTGTGTGCTACCATTTGTGATTTAAAAAAAAGGGTGAGAACACACATTTAAATTGCTTCAATAGGTCTAAAAATCTCTGGGAGATAGTACTAGCAAAAAGATATTAACAGCAGGCAATAGGAATTGGGGGAACAGGATTCCGTAGAGAGTTTTCATAATATATCTTTATATCATTCAAGGTTATGTCAGGAAAGCAAATTCAAATAGATGCTTAAATTGAAGATATTTTTAATGAAGAGGTTTTACCTAAGTATTAGGCAAGGCTGAAGAAATTAACATGAGAAGTTGAGGCACATAGAGATTAGTAACAGTGAGAAGCCATTATTACCTGCTATCCATGGAAAAGAGCAGGAAATGGATAGGAAAGGATAGGATAGGAATTTCTTAGAGGACATCTGATCAGATCTGTAATTGTAGTGGGACACAGCAACTGACAGAATCCCTGTGCCAAAGCAGAGGAAAGCGGGGCGGGGGGGGGGGTGATATTAATCTCTTTCTTACCTTCATCGCGGTAATCTCCTATTCCTTTTATTGGACAAACTCAACCAGAAGCCAGATAGCAAGGAATGCAACAATGCCATCCATAAGCGTGAGACTGAAGCCCAGAGCAGGAGGAAGAAGAGGAATCATGTATTGTTACTACATGCAAGTTGAGATCAGAATTCGATACCATGTGGCATACAGATTGAGAAAATTAAAAGCCTGACGAAAGTCTTGTTAGTAAGACTTGGCTCAAAAGCGGTTCTTACACATGACTAGTGGGTATGTAAATTGATAGAACCTTTGGAAAGCAATTCAGCTAAAGCTGGAGATGTACATTCCTATAAACTAGTAATTCCATTCTGAAATAAATTACCCCAGGGAAAGTCACTCATCTGCACCTGAAAACATGCACAAGAATATTCACTACAGTTTTTCTGTAATAGTGTAAATAATGGCAAATCACTTGAATATTCATTAACAAGACAGGGGAAATCTATGCCTTATTCATGCAACAAAAGAGTGGGCTGCAGTGAAAATGAATGAACTGGAGCTGCATCTATCAAACACAAATACCACACAAAAAGATAAATTGCTGCTGATGTTATTTATATAAAATTTAGCTGCAGGCAAATTATATTATAGATCACTTAAAGATAATAATAAGGATAATACTATATTCAGGATGCAGGATAATTCTGAGTCATGACAGATGGGTATTGAAAAGATTCGGATGTTTGAAAAATGGTTTTTTTTTTTCCCTTAAACTATGACGTGGCTATGCTGGTGCTCACTATATTTTGATCAGTTCTTAGGTGTATCTGAAATATAATAAAATATAACAATATGGTAAACAGGATCAAAGTGGAAAAAAAAATATATATATATATATATACACATAATGAAAGGATACACGTGTTCTGTATTGAATTGTATTCCCCCCAAATTCATATGTTGAAGCCCTAATACTCTATATGACACTGTACTTGAAAGTAGGGCCTTTAATAAGTGAGAACTTAAGAGTGGGGCTCTAATCCAAGAAGGCTGGGATCCTTATAAGAACAGGAAGAGATACCAGCAGTGAGAGTACGTGTAGAAAAGGCCATGTGAGGTCACAGACAGAAAGTGGCCATCTGAAAGCCAAGGAGAGAAGCAGCAGGAGAAACCAAACCTGCCAACATTTTGAACCTGGATTTCCAGCCTCCAGAAACATGATAAAAGAACAAATTCTGTTGTTTTAGCTACCCAGTCTATAGTAATTCGTTATAGTAGCCCTAGCAAATGAATACAACATGTAGTTTATTTCTTGGTACCCACAGTCGTTAGCTCTGAAAGTGTGATAAGTCTCTGCCTTTCCATTGAATTTCCTTTCAGATGATCATTGGTGGAACTTCCTAATAGTAAAATTCAATGGTCCTTTCATTTCTTTCTGTCCTTCAGTGTACCTCTGAAAAAAATTACTACTATTTCTCCTTCTTTGATATGGTTGCTTTTTAATATTTTTTTGTCTTTATTTTGTTGTTTTGAGTTTTAGTGGTTCTCCTCTAAAAATCTACATAATTTGTCCTTTCCCTCCACATTTGTTTGTCCTCTCTAAGATAATTTCTCTCAAGTCTATGTCTTGTCTCTTTTATGTCTCTCACTTTCCTCCATGGAGTGTCATGCAAATAATTCTCTAAATCATATCTGAGAGCCTTTTCTCTTACTTCCCAAAGACAGAAACTAATTTCAGTTGCTTACTAATCACAGGTCATTTTATTATGCACTGACATATATTATCCCCTAGTATGTACATCTACTCTATGAATACTGTATTAATCACTTCTGTTACAGTAGCAATGACACATCATGAACAACGTAGATTTTTTAAAAAGGAAAAGTAATCTCAGCTATTAATGAGAAGACAAACACAGAGAGCTAACCACACATGGAAATGTGTTTAAACCCGTATCTTTCTGAATGTAGATTTTTGCTATTGATTATCAGTACCTGTTAATAATTTCCAGCTGCATATTCCATTAGCACCTCTAAAACACATATTTCTAAAACTGATTTTACCATTTTATCCTCATATCTGTTTTTCCTCTCATATTTCCACTGCCATCTTCTGAGTCATTCAAGCATGACAACTGTGTATTGTTTCTAATTCTCTTTCCTCTTCCTTGCTGTCCACATGCAGTAAGCTGCTTTCATCAGCCCCTTATATTCATTGCCATCTTCCTCTTCCTGGTATTATTTCTTTGTAAGGCTGTTGAAATTATATGTTAACTGGATCCTTCATTTTCAGTCCTCCTCTTCTAGTAGCTTAATTAGCACAGTAATCTTTGTAAAGCCTAAGTACAGTCTTACCAAGGCCCTGATGTAGAATTTCCCTTTCAGATCTAATACATTCCCAGTGCCCCAAGGAAGATTTCTTTTAAGGCCCTACCACAGTTTCTTTTTCTTTCTTTTTTAATTTTTTTTAGTTAATCAATTAATTAATTTTACTTTATTTTAATTCCAGTAGTTAACATACAGTGTGCTCTTAGTTTCAAGTGTACAATACAGTGATTCAACAAATTATGTTGGGAAAACTAGACAACCTCCCACAGTTTCTTGACTGTCTAACCAATCCATTGTGAGCCTATACATTCACTTTCATGCCAGTTCCTGCTTTGTTTCCCTATGACTTTTCCATTTGTTAGTGCCATTAGTGTCATGGCTAAAATATCCTTGATTTATTGGGGCACCTGGGTGGCTCAGTCAGTTGGGCGACCGACTTCGGCCCGGGTCATGATCTCACAGTTTGTGAGTTTGAGCCCCGCGTTGGGCTCTGTGCTGACAGCTCAGAGCCTGGAGCCCTCTTCAGATTCTGTGTCTCCCTCTCTCTCTACTCCTTTCCTGCTCATGCTCTGTGTCTCTCTGTCTCTCAGTAATAAATAAATGTTAAAAATTTTTTTAAATGTCCTTGATTTATGATTTATTATAAAATATAGTTTAATTTCTGTCTTTAGTTCCTGTGTGTTAACATACTTTTGGCTTATTTCCAACCAGACACTTATAGCATGTCAGCAGTCATTGAAGGCTTCTTGCAACTTGTTTATCCACTTGACTCTTCGAGGAAGACTTAGAAGTTGATTTTGGACTTCATTACATGTGGTCTGCAATACCAGGTACTTCATAAAACAGATATAATGAACTTTTAATATTTTTCCCGTCTTTCCCTCTTATGTACACGACTCCCCAACTTTCTATAACATGGCACATGCATAAAACTGGGTTTGTGTTTAGGTGAACTAATATAAATGAATGCTGCAGAGATAACAAGCTGAGGGCTCCTGCTTATTCAGGCCAATTAGATGCACATTATGGCACACAAATAATTCATTCAAGGTAAGTGCATCAGTTTCATACCTCACCAATTAGGAAGACTTTCCATTTATAATATTTGATTATTGAATACTATAGGAAATAATTTAAGAAAGAAGCCACATAATCTTTATATTTTGACCTTTTAAATATTTATGACCCTGTGCCAGAATTATCACAGTTTGCCAAAATTAGTTTCTCCTCAGCTCTTGAGAACGTACAGGAATGATGTCACTATCTACCTACTCAATCTATTGTCAAGGTGATTGTTCCCATATACCATTTTTTCTTCATTTGAAGATGCCAATGATTATGACACTCCATCTTTTTAATTATATCATGCTGAAAAAACATAAGGAAACATTATATTAAGTGCATATATTGATTGTCTGATACTTCTCAACATCAGAAATGTTTAAATGAGTATGTGTGTTTTATAATCAATGATGTAGTGTTTGTCCATTTATTTAAAGGAGAATGGATGTATCATGTACTTCTTTGTTTGCAGATGACTTCTTCTCGTGGGTAGAAGCTTTTAATTCTCTTCTTAGATGACAAACATAAAGGGGTGGTAACTGTGTCTGTTGACCTATCTCCATGTATTGGCTTTTTGAGCATTTTGTATGAGTCATACATTCTTCTTGGAGCTATGTGAAAACTAAAGTAGGTCTCCAAGTGATTTTTAGGAGCCATGTATGAAACACCAAAGGATCCAGGACAGGTTAGGACTCCTTCCAATTCATACATGTCCTTGTCCCTCCTTCACATTTGTGATTTTGAGTTAAAGAATGGTAGGTGCATGTGTATCTATTGGTACCAGCAATTAGTGCTTTAGTTGCGAAAGATAGGTTCATTATATGTACGTTATCATACACAGTTTCAACACTCTCAATACTGTTAGTGGCAGAGTACTGATTTTTAAGTTTTCCCCTTCCCCAAGGGCTTGCTAAGGTTGCATCACTGAGAATTCCAGATGGAGGACTACTTTCTAGCTCATACATGGAAGCCCGCCAAAGAGGGAGAGGCTGTAATTTAAATTAATCTTCAACTGGGGGTAGGGAATACTTCAACAGTCCCCTGGAGGATTTGAAAAGCTTTGCCAACAGCAACAGTGAAACAAATCATTGTTTTGTACAGATAGCATGATGGCAGCATACTTAACTGAGGGGAAGTTAAAAACAACAATTGCTCAGATTACATCAGAACACGGCATTTCAAGAAGGTACTCCATTTTTTTTCTGTGCCTTAATTTTTTCAAATATAGTAGTTCTCTACCTTACTCTCTACCTCTTCCCCATCCCAACCTGAATGATACACTGAGCTTAGAAAGAGATATTTCCTAATACCTTTTCCCTAGCTTTACAAATAAGTTAAAATCTAGACTCTACAATTCCATAGCAAATATGTCATTGACATATTGTAATTGTCAAACGCACTTGATCCTGGCCTCAGTAATGGGTCTGGCTCTTAACCCAAGGTTAACAGAGGCAGTACCGAGTTCATGAAGATGTTTTTGAGAAGAGTCATAATACCCATCCCTCCTTGTTTTGTTCATTCATTTCCTTAGTGTGGGAGGTTAAGAAATGTGTTTAGATTGTATGAAAATGTTTCATACATTTTATCTGATCTTTTCCCTATTTACATCAATTTAAGTATATATTTAACTCTTATGTTGAATTTCTTGTTGCTCATTTGCCAACCTGGACTCTGAATTCCTCAGAAAGCCAATCCACGTGAAAGTTTTGTGAATTCCAATAGTCCTGTAAGACATCTGTGCAATTGCTACACTTGGGAACACAACATCACATTCAGTTCTGTGGAAGTGAAAACCTACATTCCAATTATACAAAGTCTCCTTTGTTTAAATGATGTCATAAAACTATATCAATATATATTTCTGATAGAACCATTTGGACTTCAAAATGGAAGAACTGTTAGTGACCTCAAGATAAGAAATTCAGTTCTCTTGCCCAAGGTTATTAGCAGATCAATATGGGTCAGCTTTCTGGACTTCTAATCAAGTGCTTTGCTTATGTTAGCCTTGATTTGTAACACATTTAATGTTTTTCAGGTGCCCCAATTATAATTTATCAGTTTTGAAAAACATTCATCCCAAATTAGTGAAAGCTTAATCAATATATTCAAAGTACACCAGTGACCAGAATCAATTCTGAATCTTAGCAAATTAACAACAGTTTTCAAAACTGGACTTTGGCCTTTTATCTATTTCAAATTCATTTTTGTGTATGGTGTAAGAAAGTGGTCTAGTTTTGTTCTTCTGCATGTTGCTGTCCAGTTTTCCCAGCACCATTTGTTGAAGAAACTGTCTTTTTTCCACTGGATATTCTTTCTTGCTCTGTCAATTAGTTGATTAGCTGACCATATAGTTGGGGGTCCATTTCTAGGTTTTCTGTTCTGTTCCACTGATCTATATGTCTGTTTTTGTGCCAGTACCTCTGTTCCTCTCCCCCGCTCACACACACACACACACACACACACACACACACACACGCATGCATGCACACACACTCTCTCTCAAATAAAAATAAAAGAAAATGAAGTAAAAAAAATTAAAACAGAACTTGACACAATTGGCATTTGTAAAATATTTTATTTCCATTTATTTAAGTATTAATTGAACACTTCCATGGGAAGAACATTAAGTTAGTTTGCCACACGCGGAGATTAAAAATACATAGTTCTTGTATCTATAGAGATCATACTGGAGTGGAGGAGACAGAAGAAAACAAATCAATTTTAAGGGATATATACGGTACCAATGGCTCTGATACTTTAGATATATCCACTCTGGTCTTTTGTTAACTCCTCCCAACAGGGTAAGTTGTCTCTAGGGCCCAGATGTCATAGTGCCCACTCTGGATATTCTGGAATAATATTAGCTTTCCAAATAGCTGAGGGCCCGTGTGAACTTCGTCTAGATAATTGTTTTCTAGAAGATTGTCCTACTACTATGTATTCTCCCTCTGCCTGAAAGGTGCATAAGGCATGGGTTTTTTTAGAAAGTGACTCAATTTTGGAAGCAATATCTGCATAAGCGCCCTGGGAGAGAAGGAGGTAGGATAGAGATAGGGTAGAAAGCTAAAGAACATGGAATCTGAGCAGGGTAACTCCCTTTGTATTCTTGCCCTGGATAACAAATGTTTGGGGCAAGTCTACATACCTACCTATGTACAACTAACATACAGATATTTTCTGGGTGTTATGGGAGTACAGAAAAGAGTTACCAAGTAGAAGCTGATGAAGATATATTTGGAAAAAAAGATGACATTATATCTGAGTTTTAAAAGACTATTAATAGTTATATGAGCAAAGTGATGAAGTTCTTAGAAGGTACTGCATGTGAAAATGCAGGGAAATCCATATTTATCTGTGTGGTATGATATTCATAAGGACCTGTGTAAGGAATTTATGGATGACACAGTGTTTGGTACATATTAATGGATATAAGGATTTTCACCTTTCTTTGGTATCAGCATTGTGCTAAAATATTCCCCTTCCTTCCATCTGTGGCCTCACAAGTTTTCTCACACTACTCAGTTGATGATTTCCTAGGAATTAAAAATATTCAGTAATTCAGAATACTTAACAACCATTATAAGTCAGATACTACATTCCTCTGAGTCTTTCCTCTGGAGATGGGCTGGTTCTTTCATTTAATATAAGTGTAAATAGAAGAGTACCTCCAAGGAGTGAGTAGTCTGCATGTTCTCCATCTAATAGAGTTTCAACTAATGAAGATGTAAATAAATATTAGTGGTATACAGTTAAAGGTGGTGGATTGGTCACACACATGATCTTCCATTCCCCCTTGAAATATCAATAAACTTATAATAAAGGAATGTATTTTAAAAAAGACTTAAGCCAAAGAAGGCAAAGATGATAGAATATAATAATGCAATGTTAAGAAAAGTGGGAACCAGATGTTATACATGGTGTGATGGCTAATTTAATGTGTCAGCTTGGCTGGGCCATGGGATGCCCAGTTATCTGATCAATCATTATTTCTGAGTGTGTCTGTGAGGGCTCCTTTAGAATAAATTAGCATTTGAATTGGTGAACTGAGTAAAGCAGACTGCCCTTTCCAATGTGGGTGAGCATCATTCAGTCGGCTGAGGACCTGAACGAAAAGGTGAAGGAAAGGAGAATTCCCTATGATTGCTTGAGCTGGGACACTGGTCTTCTGCTTGGACTGAGACTTATGGCATCTACACTCCTAGTTGTCAAGCCTTTGAACTCAGGCTGTAACTATACCACTGGCTTTCCTGGGTTTCCAGCTTGCAGATGGCAGATCATGGCACTTTTCAGCCTCTGTAAAAGTATGAGCCAATTCCTTATAATCGGTCTATCTCTCTCTCTCTCTTTCTCTGTCTCTCTCATTCTGTTTCTCTGGAGAACTCTGACTAATGCACATGAAAAAGGCCCTTAGAAACCTAAGAAAGATAATTTCTACCTGACAGTGAGCAAAGATGATTTAAAAAATCTGTTATACTATGGAACACTTAAAAGGGACATCAAGTGCCTTTTGAAGTGGGCAAAAATGTGAAATCAAAATTGAAGAGACCGTTGCAAGTTTCATATTGAAACCTGGACCTCCTTTATCTGTTGTGAGGCAGTACTCGGCTGTCAACAGCATTTACATATTCATGAATGGTATATAGGGAACATTGATGTAGCCCAAATGACAATCACGGTATCACTGTATTGGGAGAATGAGGGTTTTAGTAAGTGTGTATGAGTGTGGGCGAGGGGTGGTGAGCGGGAGGTGGCAGTGTACAAAGGGGACGTCTAGATCCTCATCTTCCGTGGAGGGATGTCAACAGAGAATGCCTAGAGCCAACAATTTAAAAATAGTAATGAAAGAATTTAGTTAGATATATGGAGCTATGTATCAAAAGAATAAATTACAAGAGATGAAAGTGTTTGCCTCTGGGGAATGGTAAATTGAAGTGGGGATTAAGACACTGCTAATTTTTGCCAAAAGTCCTACAGTATTATTTGAGCCTTTAAACTACATGCAACTATTAGCTAGAAATACAAACGAAATCAAAAGAAATAGCATCAAGTTCCCATAAATTTGACATTCTCCCAGAGGAGTACCTGTAGTGCTGATAGCCCGTGTTGCATTCTAATTCAAGACTTGTATCCTTAATAATCAACTGAGCTAAAGGTACATTTTTGCCCATATTTGAACCTTCCTAGTTTCTCCACCTGCCTGTAAAATAAACACAATTTTGTGCAGTCTTATATTCCTTGCATGAATGTTCTGAGAATACTTGACATACCACAGGATAGAAATATAATCTATTTAGATCAACTGTAAGTAATTTAAATGTTACATATCATTCGATCAATGTTGAGAGGAGAACTAAATGAGACCCTTGGAAGTTAATGACTTGCCGGAGGAATTTCTACTGGCAAATAATCATAATGATAGGAAAATCTTTTAGTACTGTCATATGCTTAGCAGAGACGTCCAATTACAATTTTTTTAATTCTCTTACTCACACCAAATAAAAATAGGGGCTTAGTTAAATTTTAATTCAGATTGCTTTCACAGAAAGTTGAAGAGGTTATCTCTCCAGAAATATCCTGGACTATTTCATAAACATATCATACCGCATGATGGTTCCATTAATCTAATTTGAAAATGTCAGCATGAAAAATCTTTGATTCATAGAGTATTTTAAAAATATATCTCTGGTGTTTGTTTTGTTTTGTTTTGTTTTGACATGTCATTTCCTAATATTCTGTCAGCACTTAGTCTAGATGACTGCAGTCGGCAGAGCCAACTAGTCAAATCATCCTTGATCTTCTTACATACATGCTGCAGAACATTTTCCTTATCATCAGCTCCAGAAAATGCTATTTATCAAGGCCCTCAGGCAAAACCTCCCTAGGGTAGAGTGAGGCCCAGAATCAACTTTAAGAGTACAGGGGAAATCTAGTTGAAATAAATCCTAAGGAGACATTCAAGGGAATAAATCAATCACAATATGGCTTATGTATAAAAATGGGAAACATAAGGGCTCCAGGAGTTCCTTTGTATACCTCAGGTCTTTAACTCATTGCAGAGGGAAATTAGAGTATCACTGAGCCCTTTACTTCTTCCTATATGTATCGGTTATTGGCAAGAATGGTTAACTTAACCATATAATTTCTTCTTTTTAAAATTTTTTTTAATGTTTATTTATTTTTGACAGAGAGAGAGAGAGAGAGAGAGAGAGACAGAGCATGAAAGGGGAGGGGCAGAGAGAGAGGGAGACACAGAATCCGAAGCAGGCTCCAGGCTCTGAGTTGTCAGCACAGAGCCCAAAGCCGGGCTCAAACTCACAGACCGCGAGATCATGACCTGAGCTGAAGTTGGACGCTCAACCGACTGAGCCACCCAGGCGCCCCATTAACCGTATAATTTACTCTTGCCAAAACGTTACATTACGATAAATCTTCAGTACCTCTATGAGATGATTCAATCTAGGTTTTTGGGGGTAAGAAGTATTAAGTAATCAGTACTTATCATAAGAAATAAAGATTATCTTAGATAAAGGTCTCCTTTCTGTAAAGGATCAAGCAGTAAATATTTTCAGCTTTGCAGACCATATAATCTTTGACAACTTCCACTCTTCCGTACAGTATGAAAGCAGCCAGAAATTATACACAAATGAATGGTCATGGCTATATTCCAGTAAACCTTTATCTACAAAACAGGCACCAAATAGAATTTGGCTCATGAACCATCAGATGCTAACCCCCTGGATTAGGTGATATTAGAGTCAAGAAATCAAGGGTGACTACTAAATCTTGCCATAAATATCATATCCACTACTTCTCAAGAAGTCCCCTAGAAGAATATACACAGTAGTAGTGGTCGTGTGGGGAATCAAATACCCTATAGGTTTTTGATTTTTAGGAAGATAGAAGTTGAGCAATTGCCAATGCAGAGCCATGGATCTATCTGATTGAGTCATGTAAATAAGCCTATAGGCCTAAATGAGAGTTTCTTTTTTTATCTACGCTGAAAGAATCTGACTCTTTGGATATTATTGATTTACTCCCAGTCTCATGCCACAAGAAATAGAAACAGTGGCAATCATTCAGAGATAAAGAATGCTGTCATGGCTCCTGAAGACAGGTGGGCACCCACTAAACCACCCTACTGAATGGAGTAGGGATGGGTGGAATGGAGCAGCTCCAACTACAGAACTGGCCACAGTGTACTTTACTGAGACAGCTACATGCCCAGAGAAAGTATAAAAGAGATCATCCATAAATTAGTATGAATTTGTTTTTTCGACAGTGGTGTTCATAATTAGTAGTGAATGTAGACCATTTATTTGCTGATTATTCAGATTATTAGTTCTTTTTCTCTATGGGAAATGCAAGAAGTAGAATAAAGTGAACTAAAATTCCTGAGAGAGAGAGAGAGAATATATGAGGTAAAAACAAGTGATCTTTAAAGCAGTTTCTAACAATTGATAGTGCCTCAATAAATGTTACTTTTAATTCCCCCTGAAATCTAGTGTTAACCTCTGTACAAATTGCTAGGCTGTTAGTTAGGCATGAGCAAGGAGGGATAAAGCAGGTGCTGGCCACACCCTCAGTGCCATCCCCAAGTGTTAACAGCCACACCTTCTTCAGAGCCACCTCTAAGGGCTAATGAAACTAGAAAGGCCTAGCCTCAGAGCTGGCTCAAAAGCCACAAGGGGACTTGTAAGAGCTGAGCATGTGCACGAAGGGTGAAACTTGTCCTTAACTACCTTTAAGGTCACAACAAAAGCTCTTTAGCCATTCATAAATATACAATACATAAAAAAATACAGTTATAATAGAATGCATCATGGGAGAGTGCATGCGCACAGACCAAAAGGTTATATAACCACCAGTGGTCAATCAAAAGTGTCAATCAAAGCCAAATTTACCTGTACCCAAAGCAGCCTTAAAAGGACGCAGCTAGAGGTTTTTGGGGCCATTGCCACCCTTGTTCTGGCAGAGCAGAGGCCTGCGTTCACTCTTGAAAGTGTACCATACTTAGCTACTTAATAAACTCTATCTCCCCATTCTGGTCTCAGGTCTCCAATTCTTTGGTGCATCTGGGCCAAGAACAAAGCAACCCCGTAACACAAATTAGCTGCATATATGGCAAATGTATAAACATTTTTAGGACCTACTTTTATTATCAGAAACGTGATAATATCAAATCAACCTTACCCAAAGCTTGTTTCTTATTTCACCTCTATTTTAAATGCTGCAGAAAAGCCTGGCATGATTTCCTCTTGATTGAGGGAAATCAGCCTGGTATACATTTTCATTGCTCCATCTACCACAATATCATATACCTTTCCTTTATTATCACACAGTTATTACAGTGTTGTTTTGTATTCATTTATGTAGTTTCTTGATTAACCTCTTTCTCTTCACTAAACCATAGGTCTATTAGGGGAGATACCTTATTCATTTCCTAGCACAGGTTTTGTAACTCTTTTCTAGTAGTAATTCTAAGGAATACACACTCAGATTTAAAAGAAAGAAAGAAAGAAAGAAAGAAAGAAAGAAAGAAAGAAAGAACGAACGAAAGAAAGGCAGAAAAGAAGAAGAAATTTATTCTATGATTCTCAAAGATCCTCAATATTATTCATTCATGTATTTGTTCATTTTTATATTCATTCATCATGAATCCACTCCCAACGTATGACCATGCATTGTGCTAGGTCATTGTGTGAATGTCCGACTTTGACTCAGGTCATGATCTCACAGTTTGTGGGTTTGAGCCCCACATCTGGCTTGCTGCTGTCATCTCAGAGACCGCTTCGGATCCTCTGTCCCCGTCTCTCTGTTACCCTCCCCTGCTCACGTGATCACTCCATCTCAAAAATAAATAAACATTAAAAAAAACTATAAAAAATAAAATTAATGTATCTGACTTCGTTTGGGAGTGATCTCAGTAGGCTTTAAAGAGGAAGTGGTATTTAAGCTTATACTTGACAGAGGAATGCATCGGGGAAAAGATAGTAATAGGCAGAGTACTCACACACATGCACATGCACATAGCCCACAAGGCATTGTCTGATAAGTGCACATTCAATAATAACTGTAGTTAAAAAAAAAAAATCAATGTCCAGAAGGAGCCATGATTTGTTCAGATCAGGACAAAGACTTAGGCTTTGGATATTATCTCAGTAATGACTTTAAAGGGATCCTAGGTTAGATCAGTCTGACTATCTGTCCGTCTTTCTCTCTATGTATACGTACACCTGCACACATGCACCACATTTATCACAACTCAGCCATGAAGTCTAATGTACTATAACTAAAATATTTTTTCAGATAATTTGGAATTTTACTGATATAAAATACTTATCCTCAGATATAATTTCTAATTCCCTATTTTACAAACTTTATGTATGAAAACTGATCACCCACATTGTCTTCTTTCTGAATTTTAATAAGGGATTATTTAAGACACAAGTATCCTCCTTTTTCCCCGTTAGTGTGTTTTTTTGCAAGGATAATTAAAGTAAATGGGGCATAATAAAGAAAGAATATTGGCTTCCAAACAAGAGTTTCTAAAATGAAAAAAATATATATATCTCAGTACATTGGACTTGTAGAAAAGAAGGCCAGTTTAAATGGAAAACTATTTCAAATGTATATACTTTAGTTATTCTAACTACATTCAGTAACAAAAATTGGATGTCAGGACTACATATTGGAAATTGCTTTTAGGAACAGATAAGAATGATTTATAAGTAGACAGATTGGTAAGAAAATTTGAAATATGAAAGCGTGCTTAAAAACAGTTATCTAAATAACAGACTATTTAGATCTAATAGTCTATCTACAATTTTCTTTTTTTACTATCAATGCTTTCCATGGAGAAATTTTTCTTCATAATTAATAAAAAGGTCAGAGCCAACTAAGACATTTATTTGATCATGTGAAGTTACAAAGGTTTAAAGTTATAAAGGTTTCCTCTTTGTATTTTTATCTTTGTATTATAAATTTTTGGTATTCCTTTAGAAGCATCACCATCTCTAGTATGTCCAAAAATAAAAATGAGCAGTTTTAATGCATACACAACTTCCACCAACTAGAATAACAAAAACTCAACAATGTTTAGCAATTTTCTTGTTTTGTTTAACTCTGCTCCAAACATGATTATTATTTAATTGCCAAAAGGGTCAGATGATTTTTTTTTCCCTTTGAAACAAGTGGTGAGTCATTGAATGGGAAATGCAATTTTACTCTTATTTTAAGGGAGCCCTTTGTGAGCTTTAAAAACAAACCTTGGGGAGAGGAGGAGACCCTTGGGTGCTGAGCTGTCAATCCAGAGATCATAGTAACACATGTTTTTGGAATACTGCTGGCTCAGAGATGTTATAATGTGTAACAAGTAAACACCCCCCACTCATTCTGGTAGTTTTATTGCTTCTGGCGTGTTATGATTAGAGATGTGTGTGGCTTTAAAACTGAAAAGATTGAATTGCTTAACACGCTATGTATTGGAAATCCTGGGCCAAATGGAAGCTTAATCAGCATTTTTCTTCCTTCTAAATGTAAATGGTATGATGCAGTGTCCTGTAAATGATGCTGTTTATCATATACTGTCAGACGATGCTGCTGAAAGATGCATTTCCATTTGTTTCCTTACTTGAGTTTGATTTGTAAAATCAGATTTAAACAGCGGATGAAATTGAATCTAAATTTCAAGGACAGACAACCTAATAATATTAGCATAACTGGGACTAAGTCTAGAAATAGTTATTCTAATTCCAGCCTTTAGGATTTGAAAGAACAATGTGTCTTTATTTTTACTTTAAAATAATTAGCCCAAATGTAATGAATTTTATGGTAATTATAGTCATTAGCAATGGAAACTTAATCTCAGCCAAAGGATTCACGTGCACACTACAATTTGTATACTGAGCTACAAAAGATCTCTTTTTTCTTACACGTCTATAGTACCACAATATAAAAAATATGATGGAGAAATTGCTTTGTAAGTATTTTCATACTTATATTTTATAGCGATTTATAAGTAATTTTATAATTATTGCAGTTATTTTAATGTGATTTTTCAGTGGCTGGGGGAGAACATCACTATTTACATATGCAAATCTTTCTGGCAGATATTCATGTGCTCAAAAAATTTAGAAAACCTTAATTTACCTTGTCCATGTTCTCAGCTGATTATACCCAGTCTAAAATCAGTGTGAACCACATATGCATGTCAAAAGCCTTCATTATTATCTTTGTTAGAAAAATGTATTTCAAGACTGCCAATTTTAGAAATTAGGACAATACCATTTTAGTTCCATGCATCAGGAGCAATATACTTTAGTGTCTGCAATTCACAAATACTTAAACAGAATTTATTTTTCCATTACGCTTGTATGGAAACTTTTGAATGTTTCCTAACAAACTGCAATTATCTTAAAGAGTTGCTCAAACCAGACTGGAGTCCGCAGGCAAGAAGATGAGGGATTATGAGTTTGTAAGTGCCCACTTGACTCCAAGTGAAGGTAAAGTAGAAAACCTACGAAAGGGTGGTTGCTTTCGTTAAAAATTGCTGCCTTAAGACACCCAAAGTGTTTCCCAGGTTTGTACTACTTATTCTTTGTGGAGTTAGTTTACAGAAGCACTTAAAACTGCCAATTCTAAGTTGGAGAAGTGAAGCTGGTGGGAGGAACCTGGTTCACCTGGCTCATTGGGAAGCTTGATGAAGTCAGTCAACATCCGGACTGGGAATGGGTTCAACCACTGTCCAGGAATTCTGGGCTTAGCATCACTTTATACAATGCCCTATCCAGCCCTGCTCCATGAAATCCTTAGCCATAGTCTGAAGTGGAATACATCATTGCTGAATGGGCTGGGTGGGGGGCTCCTTGGTAAAAATGACAGCTAGGTCATGGATGTGGCTGGATTTATACATTAAATGTTTGGAACATGCATGTTGATTTGTACTTTGGCCCTAGACCTCAGAATTATTAGAGGTGAGGCTGAAACCGGGAGCTTTTGAACATCATTTAAGATGGCACTGGATGACTTTAAAAAAAAAAATCACAGACTCCACATGTTAGTATTAACTTGAAGCTCCTCTTTGACTCAATTCTTTCACGTGTATACATGTATACACATGTAGAGAGCCTCCAAGCCTTGACATACTATGATCAATTTTACTTTATTCTGAATACTAATTCATGAAAGAATCATAATGCACATTTATCACTTAAAGAATATTATGTTGCTAAAATCTACATTATAGATATTTTTTAGGGCTTTGGGGAACAACAGTATTTTAAGTTCATTGCCACTTGCTTAGAAAAAAATTGCAGTGCAATCAATGGTTTATATCAATATAATTTGTTAATAAAACTTCAATGTAAAACTTCAACATAATATGATATGTACTTAATATATAGAAATGTTACTCCCCAGTACTTCTTTTTCTCCTAAAATCTATTTTCTCTATATTTTTGAAGATTTAGAAATCAAGGACTATGTTAACAGACATTTCCCTGATTTCTGTGTATAAGCCAATATCGACATGGTTTGTATCATGTACTCTAAAATATGAAGTCTTGATAATGGGTTAAATAGTGAAAAACATTTTTGAAGTACAGTTTATTCCATAACTATGTATTAAGTACCTACAATGATGCCAGACAACGTAAAAGGTAGTAAAAAAAAATAGAGAGAGATTTATACTAGTATTTTTGTAAGAGAGATACACATATAATTAGATAATTCTGCCACAAAATGATGAATGATACAATGTTCCAAGGAAAAATGCTTTGGGAATTTATAGTAAAGGCATGACAAATTCTGCTTGCAGGAATCCAGAAAGATATTCTGTTTGCTGTCAATGCAGCGAGATGTCAGGGATAAATAGCAGTTTTCAAGGCTAGGGAAAGAGGAAGAATATTGCAGAAGTTCTACAGAACTGTAGTTCTACAACTATAGCTAAGAAGAGCTTATCAGAGAAACTGAGCAATTTCATTTATGTGAACATTGAGTCAGTTAAATATGGAAAATGTGGGAGGCAGTGGCCAAACATGAAGGGGATGAAAATGCCAAGGTAGGTTGAGATCTAAAGATGAGTCTCTATGGCATGTCACATTGTATGTTATTTTTCCCCATGAGCCCTTAGGATTTAGGAAAACTCTTCATAGAATGGATATTATGCATAAATAGTAATGTAATGTGTACATATATGTGAAAAGTAATCTTTTTAAAAAATGTTTAATGTTTATATTTGAGAGAGAGAGAGAGAGAGAGAGCACGCGAGCATGAGCAGAGGGCGGGCGGAGAGAGACAGAGACAATATCTGAAGCAGGCTCCAGGCTCTGAGGTGTCAGCACAAGAGCACAACGCGGGGCTAGAACTCATAAGCCGTAACATCATGACCTGAGCCAAAGTCAGACTCTCAACCGACTGAGCTACCCAGGTGCCCCGTGAAAAGTAATCTTGACAAAGTGCAGAGCATTGACTACAATGGGGGCAGACCAATTTCAAAGAGATAGTGAGAAGGTTTATGGTTATGTATAGAGAAGGGGCTCTGAAAGCCTGAATTTAAGCAGTGCCAATGGATTTGCAGGGGGTGGGGAGTATAATATTTAATTCATTCACTCAAAATAATTCATTTAAAGTGAGTCTACTATGGGCTATTCATTGTACTAGGCAATAAGATAGAGTTTTGAATATAACACACAAGTTATGTATTCTGAGATATACTGAAGGTAGAAATTTCAGGTCCTACTAATGGAGAGAGTATGTGTGTATATGGGTAGGGGGTAGGAAAGGAAAACAGGAAATAATTGACGAGAAAAAAATCAGACTTTTTGTGTGGAACATAGAATTTTTTATTTATTACTTTTTTAATGTTTATTTATTTTTGAGAGAGAGAGAGTAAGAAAGTGCAAGCAGAGGAGGGGCAGAGAGAGGTGGGGACACAGAATCTGAAGCAAGCTCCAGGCTCTGAGCTGTCAGCACAGAGCCCAACGTGGGCTCAAATCCATGAACCGTGAGATTATGACCTGAGCTGAAGTTGGACACTTAACTGACTGAGCCATCCAAGTGCCCTGGAACATAGAATTTTTGTCAATGCACATATTATAGAAAAATGGAGTTTTAGAAGAAGATGAGAATTGCCTGAGTGGCTCAGTTAAATTTCCACAATTTCTGCTCAGGTCACGATCTCAGGGTTCATGAGATTGAGCCCACCATTGGGCTTTGCTCTCACAGCATGGAGCCTGCTTGGGATTCTCTGTCTCCTCTCTCTATGCCCCTGCCTCACTCCCAAAATAAATAAATAAACTTAAAAAAAAGAAGATGAAACAGTTGACTTAGGCACATGTTTAATGTGTTTGTGTGATACATATAGAGATGTCATCCTAGAATGAAATGATGAATGCCAGTCTTTGGCCTGAGAAAATGAGAAGAGATCATTTAGATTTGGGAGTTAGTGGTTTAGAAATTATGTCCTGAATTATAGGAATAGGAGGGAATCACTTTGGGGGAGAAATCATCAAAATCGTAAGAAAATGTAAAAAAAAAAGTTATAACAGAAGTCTAGGAAAGAGTTTAAGGGATATAAAGTATTCACTCTCAATTTAATTTGTGGAGATGCTGGGGTGCCTGGGTAGCTCAGTCAGTGAAGCCTCTGACTTTGACTCAGGACATGATCTCACAGTTCATGAGTTCAAACCCCATGTCACTCTCTGTGCTGACAGCCCAGATCCTGGGGCCTGCTTTGGATTCTGTGTCTCCCTCTCTCTCTGGCCCTACCCCACTTACTATCTGTCTCTCTCTCTCTCTCTCAAAAACAAATAAACATTAAAAAAATTTTTGTGGAGAAGCCAATGAACATTTAGAAAGTTGGAAGAGAAGGGAACAGAGAGACAAAATAAAGGATCAAAGGGGCATTTTGTTTTTCTTTTTGTCTTTATTTTTAATAGGAGAATCCAGCTTGTGTTTTAGATAGAGAAGCCAGAGGAGATTGTAGTTGTTGAAAAGAGAGGGTATAATTAAGTGGGCAAGATCTCAGACGGAAGGCTGGAAAGAATAAAGTCCAATGAAAAGGTTATCGGGAGTAGAAAGAAGGAAAATCATCTTTTCCTTGACAAAAGGAAGCATTGGGTATAGATTATCCTAATGTCATTTTAATCTAAAATTCAAAGAAACATTACTGAGAGAAAAACAAATTACTTTCTTTTAAAATGCTCATAGGGAGCTGACATCCTATTCCAGACACATAATTAAATTACATTTATAACAATGGACTATAGGCCATGACTATGCTGAACCTTATATATGGTCTCCCAAATGTAATGATAACTGAGAAATGGTTAGACATATCTGTAAGAACATAAACCTTGTAATGTTGTGAAAACAAAACTAAATTCATGCAAATTTCAGAAGTTTGATATCTAAATAGCCTATGTATTAGCCACTTTATTAATGGCTTCTATATAGATCTATTACCCTTATTTTGCTTTTCTTCCTTTATTGTTTGTTTTACTTTACTGCATGTTTTGTGTTGCCCAAGCTTATTTTTGAAACCAAATATATAAGTGAATAAAATAATGTGTCAGTATCACAGTTTTGCATTAAATTTATGAATGCACAGTGATTCACTTATCCACTTTAATGAAAATAAAGATTTGGATTTTTCCAACATTATAAATAATGCTGCTAAGAACATTTTTTCCATACATCATGTTTATATAAACATACTTTTGGTATATGTGATATCAACATCACTGCTTTCAAAAGTAGGTATACCACCTGCAGGGAATAAGTATCTCTAATATTCCCAGGGCCAGGGTTATGGTCAGGAGTCAGGAACATCATTTTGACACTGAAAATTGGGCATTCTCCCCACCTAGAACAAAAAGTTTTATTTCTCCAATGCTAGAGAACATATTGAGCAATGATATCCTAAAAGGTCAAATTCTGCAAACCTCTATCAGTGAATTTCACCTTCGGGCTAGAGTAATCAAACCAATGCTGAGGAGAAATGCCAACTGGGAACCAGTACCACTCCTGGAAGAGTGATACCTATTAAACAAAGTAAGCTGCCTGGGGAGCATAAGGAAACAGGAGAAACTAAGAACTGCATGGAATGGATATTGTACATCCTGTGCGTAGTGCTTTTAACACCCTGGGATAGCCAGTAGAAAAACCAGACGGCTCATGGGAGATGACTGTGGGCTACTGATAGCTGAACAAGGTAGTGCCTCCCACTGATGCAACTGTGCCCAACACTGCCACCATCGTAGATCCCTTGGCCATGGTCTTAGGAGCGTATTGTGCTGAACTGGACTTAGCAAAAGGTTTGTTGATGGTGTTGTTGTTGTTGTTTTCCAGTATACCCTTGGCCACTGAGTCGTAAGATCAATTTTCCTTCAAGTGGAAGGGACAACAATGTACCTTTCAAGTGCTTCCCAAGGCTACCTACACAGCTCTGTGATTTATCATGGGATGGTAGCCCAAGAACTGTTCTCCTTCCCCACATCAATAAAATGGGCCCCTTACACTGACAATCTCATGTGGACATGTGAAATCTTGTCTCTGCTACAGGACACTGTGCAGACTTTGCTGGAATATCTGTGAGGGACAGGATGAGAGGAAAATGCAGACAATTCAAGGCCCAGACACTGACAAGTTTTGTGGAGTCATATGGTCAGGTAAGACCTGCATTGTCCCTGAGACTGTTATCACCAAGGTGCAGCCTATCCAACTCCTAAGAATGTGAAAGAGGAGCCAGCTCTTGTAGAGATTTTGAGGATTTGGAAGACTTTTATTCGCCACTTGGCACAGCGCCTCTGTCCCTTATACCACCTGGTAAAGAAAGGACATGTAGAGGACCAGAGCAACAAGCTGCCTTCGGGAAGGCAAAAATGTTAGTGAAGCAGATGAAAGCTCTGGGCCGCTCCCAATCAGGGCTATCATTTGAGTTAGATGTATTTGTGACTCTGGAAGGTATGGGTTGGGCACTGTGGCTGAGACAACAAAAGGAGAGAGTACCCTTAGGATTTTGGTCCCATCTCTAGAAGGGGGCAGAAACTCAATATACCCCCATAGAATGACAGCTCCTCCCAGTATACGTTGTGCTTCTTCAGGTAGAGGTAGCGCCTTTCACAAAGGAACAGCATACCATGGTAAGAACTTATCTTGCTAATAAAGGGGTGTATTGAGACTGTGTTCCACTGATCTACCTTTGCCAGGGCTCAAAACTCCCACTTTGACTAAATAGCAAGCCTATTTGTACCTGAGAAGTTCCTTGTCCACCAACCAACTGTCTCTAGAAATATGGACATTACTAAGCCCTGTAGAGTATGTTGATCCTTCAAATGCCCTCACCCCTATTCCTGTGGTGGCCTTTGTGGCCTGTAGAGAGGGAATGGGGAAAATTCCTGCTGTTGCCTGGTATACAGATGGGTCTAGTCAGGGCAACCAACCTACTTGGATTGTAGTCGCTATTGAGCCCAATAATGACACCTTTGGATGGAAACAGGAATGAACTGTAGTAGCCAGTGGGCTGAACTCAAGAGTGGCTTGGATGGTGATCCCTCATAACCCTTTACACTGAGAGTTGGGCTGTTCTAAAGCTGAGAATAATGGGGAGCTGAGGTGCGGATGATCATGAATAAGCCCTTGTGGGGTCAGAATATGTGGAAGAATATTTGGGTTCACCTGCAAGAGCCTGGAGCTGTCCTCATTGTCTTCCACATCCTGGCTTATAAAGTGCTCACACTCCCTGGAAATCGGGAAGCTGATGCCCTAGGTCAGGTACCAGTCCTAACAACTTGACATTTCAGTAGATATAGCAGATTGGGTGCACAGAAAGAACAACCACTGTAGTGCCTGAGAGGGAAGGCATATTGCTAAGGAAGCTAGATTGCCCTTAAAAAATAGTGACTTGGTTAATGCAGTAATAATATGATCCATGTGTTCTAAACAATGCCCATGGTAACTGCCAAAGGAGTCTGAGGTCATCCACAGGAGTTCCCAACTGATGAGGGATTGGCATATTGATTATATTGGTCCCCTCCTTCCTAGTGAGGGTTCTAAATATGCCTTGATTTGTGTGGACACATGTCTGACCTAACCCAAGTTTCTCCTATTGCCACACAAACCGGGCTGCCACCATTAGGGAATTAGAGAAGCATACTACTAATTACAGATAACTTTGTTGAATAGACAGTGATGGGGATCACATTTCAAAGGTAATGAACATGAGTGGGCAAAACAAAGAAAACAAAACAAAAACCATGACACTGAATGGAGGTTCCATCTCCCCTATAGCACACAAGCAGGAGGATTTGTAGAAAGGAAGAATGAAATATTAAAGCATCAGATTAGATTACTAACAAGTAAAACCACCTTGGCTTGGCCAACTATTTATTTATTTACACTAATGTTATATCATCTTTACTAGATCACAAGGACACAAATGGATCCTCTGAATGATTTGACCCCAGCCCATGGGACTTAATAATCAGTGATTTGGGTCATGGAGCTCTTGGTGGAAAACAAAATTGTTACTGATTTGGGGGATCACTATCTTAATCTGTATTTTCTCTTGCATGTGCTTATATTGTTGCTCCATTATCTGCCTACCCTGCAGCTGGATAGCTGCCAAGTGAACTTCTCATGCTACCAAGCCTCCCAAGCACCCAGGGTACATGGGCCAAGGTGGAGAGACGTGTTAGATTGCAAGAGCTGGTCAGGAAGGGTGGAGTGTTGGGGGGAGTCATCCAGAGGATGTGACGGCTGGCTGACACTGAGTTGGACCCAGTTATCAGAGGCTCCTTATTCCCTCTCCTATTTTTAAAATGTACGTTCTACACTCTTCCCACACTCGGAGATACTTCAGGCCTCCGCCTTGAGAGAGTATTGTGGTATTGAGACCATCTGGACTACATACATGTCCCTGAACCCTGTTATGGCCTCTAATCTCCTAGGATTCTGGCAGGGGGATGCACAGATCTATTCCTCTTACCACCACCCAAAACAAGTCTGGTTTGTAAATTCCCTTAGTCAACATGAAGTTAACAGACTTCTTTTTTTTTCATGTTTATTTATTTCTGAGGGAGAGGGGTGGAGAGGGGCAGAGAGAGAGGGGGACAGAGTATCTGAAGCAGACTCTATGCTGACAGCAGAGAGCCCGATGTGGGGCTCGAAATCACAAATGGTGAGATTGTGACCTGAGCCCAATCTGGATGCTTAACCGACTGACCCACCCGGGTGCCCCCAAATGAACAAACCTTTTTAAAATTTTTAAAAAGAAAGGAAAAGAGTTTTATTTGAGGCCAAGTTAGGGACACCTGCTAGGATACACAATATTCACAGAGAAGAGAGTGCTCTGGAAAGGAACATTTGGTACAGGGTCATGTATGTTTTTTACATAAAGAGTTACAAATCATCATGATGAAGGACATTCCAGAAAGTTATAGACTTTATCTTATGTTTTAATATGTGAAAGCCTTATGACTTTAATCTTGTGGGGACCAGGGAAGTTTCTTTCCTTTTCTTATCTTGTGTTCAGAATGCTCCTTTTTCATTATTTTTTTTTTTTATTTATTTTTAAAAAGCAGACATTCAATATGTGCTCGGGGCAGAAATACAGCCTGTGCTTTTGGATTTTGCTGAGTCATTTTGACCTTGATAAATGTTAAAGTATAGCTTCCCTGGGAGCCCAGGAGTAGGGCTCACAAACGTTAGGAGTTGCAAATTTCCTCTTGTTTGTTGAAACTGCCACCTACCAATCTGGAATTGTCTGCCTCTTCAGTGTCTCTTTGCCGTCTCATACACATGGGCCAGTTTTGAAATCGCTCTGGGGAAATACCAGAGTTGCAAACCAACAGACTCCCTGGGATCAAAGCTATATACTGCCCGCACCTTTTACTTCTTCACATTGATGATGTTATAAACGTAGTATGGAAAGAAACAACCTGAATAGAGGATTGTAGAAGGCATAGCGGCAGTGGCCCCATGGTTCTGGCCTTAATATTATCGCGCTTGTACATTTTTAGTCTTGTCTTAATAATCTTTGCCAGGGTAACTGGGTGTTGTATGGAAACCAATTTGTCAATAAATTTCATAAAAAAAAAAATAATCTTTGCCAGGGTAAAGCAGTCTCCATGAAAACTGCTGCATTCAATGACTGCTTTGTCTGTTAATTTGTTACAACTGGGGCCATGCCGGGTGTGAATTGAAAACCCTTCACTCAATCCAGTGTCAGAAGCAACAATTAAAAGAGCTTCTCCAGCAACGGCCAATCAGGTAAGGCATTTGAAAGTAAAGGGGGGAAAAGCACAGTTGCAAAGGGCTGGAGGGCTGGTAGACTGGCGGTGTTTCTGCCGCAGGGGTCCAGAGCCAGGTGGGACAACATCCCCAGGCTGCCTTCCCACTGTCCCGCCAGAAGTTGCCCAGCTGGAAGTCAGGCCACCAGTGACTTCTCCCAGATCCCAACTTGCCTCAGAGAATCTGAATAAACTGAGGTGATGAAACTCCCAGATTCCCACTTAGAGGTCTCCAGTGCAAATGCCTGTTCACCGAGATGTGAAGGTAAGCCATGCACTTCTACCCAGAGTTTCACTTAAGATTTTCGTTCACACTTGGATTTACGGAAAGCCTCTGTGTGGTGAGGGTTAATTCCAGCATGCCTAGAATTAGTCTGAGCTGTTGTGCTGAAGTAAGATATGTACCAAAACAGTATTGACTGTAGACAAGGCATGACTTGTAAAGATTAATAGTGTTGCTTTTCAACCACAGGACACAGGTGAGTTGCTGGTGGTTTTTACGGGCTTAATGAAAATTGTTTGATAATGGTGAGATGATGATCTACACCTGGGTTAGGTGACCCTACCTCCCCCCTCCCCCCACCCCGACTCTGCCATTGGGTCTCCTTACTTCATAGTAATATGCTTACATTAGGTAGCCTGGTTCCCAGGTACTCTGTACCTATCTTGGTGGTTTGTGGTTTGAGTAAGAGTACATTAGCTACAGTCCTGCAGATGGGGGACAATTAAGAGCTAGCTCGTGGCTTCTGATTTGTTCCGTGAAGCAGCTTGCGTTGCGATGCAGTTCCTTACTTCAATGCTGCTGCCATTTTTGTTCTTTTCTTGAAATAACTGGTAGATTCTTAAGCTTTGTAATTGCGAGTCCTGTGAATTCTTTAGTAGTTGAAACTGTCACATTTAGTGAAGCCTCCACCAAGAAAAGCAAAGAATAAAAGAAATAGGCAAAACAAAACAACCCAGGAGAAACTGAGGGGATGAAAATAAGGGAAAACAAAAAGGCAAAAACCCCCTAACTCATATCCTTAAGAAGAAAAGAGGTGTTTATGCATCCAAAACAATAGACTTGGAGGCTCTTGAAAAAAAATCTAGAAAGTTTGGAAGATAAAGGAGAGAAAATCGGAAAAACAGGAAAGAAGGCAAAGAGATGAAAAACAGGGGAAACGATCCAGATGTTTAAATTTTTTTAATGGAAGTCCTAGGATATCAGACAAAAATGAAATGAGGGAAAATTAACACAGAAATAATGCATAAGAGTCCCTAGAAAGGCAAAGGCAGTCACCCAGTACCAGCCCAGTGAATTTGAAGTCCCACCTAAATATACTTTATCAAGCTATGTTGTAACACTAGAAACAGAAATAAGAAGAAAAGCTTTCAGAGAGAAAAAAGAATAATATCCTAAAATACAGGATTGTGTGTTTATAGAGTTCCAGCAATACAGAAAAAAAAAAAATCAAGTATTTCTGGAGAAATTTTAAAAAGTTACTTACAGGGGTACCTGGGTGGTTCAGTCGGTTAAGCATTTGACTTCAGATCACATCTTGATCTCCTGGTTTGTGAGTTTGAGCCCTGCATGGGGCTCTGTGCTGACAGCTCAGAGCCTGGAGCCTGCTTCAGATTCTGCGTCTCCCTCTCTCTCTGCCCCTCCCCCACTCACACTCTGTCTCTCTCCCACTCAAAAATAAATAAACATTAAAAAAATTTAAAGTTACTTACAAAGAATGATTTCAAACTGAAAAAATTGGAAAATTACAAAAATTTCAAAATATATCTGTGTTTGTAAGTTATGGTCATAAGCATATGCTTTAACAATGTATCAAGATTTTTTATTTTATGGAAGAAGATACATAGTTGCATGTGTGTATGTGTGTGTGGGTGTCTGCCTGGGCATGCATTTATGGAATACTTAAGAAATGTGTATGTCATCCTTGTGCCGGGAACATGTTAAACCTTTGTATCATTCTAATTGTAATATTTGTCCTACTGAAGTGAGTTACTATAGGATTGTGATTAGTATGAATACTACTAATAAAAAAATGGCCATAAAATTTATTTAGGTGTTAAAAATACGGATCACATATTCTTTACTTGAATAGTAGAGACAACAAAGTTTCTAAATCACTAACTATCCAGCCCAGGAACTGAGGACACTAGAAAAAAAAATGTTGGTGTATTGACAATTGTTTAAGTGTTAGATGTTTTAGAAAATAATAACGCTTTCATTTTTAAAGAAGTGGAAACTTATCAATTTGAAGTACATGATAGTGACTGGATATTGTTCTTGATACGCAAGTTACTTATTATATCATTTGATTCATTCCTATGTTATGCCGTCTGGGTATCAGTGTGCCAGAAAATGTAACCTCTACATTTCCAAAAGGTATTTTCTTTTTTTCTTTTAATGTTTATTTATTTTTGAGAGAAAGAGAGGGAGAGAAACAAAGCATGAGCAGAGGAGGGGCAGAGAGAGAGGGAGACAGAATCTGAAGCAGGGTCCAGGCTCTAAGCTGTCAGCCCAGAACCCTATGTGGGGCTGTAACTCACGAGCTGTGAGATCATGACCTGAGCCGAAGTAGGATGCTTAACTGACTGAGCTACCCTGGCACCCCAAAGATATTTTCTAAAGGCATTACTGATATTTTGTTTTTTATTACTTTGCAAAGAAAATCCTCTTTGTTTTCCCCCTCTTTTATATTGAACGGTATGTACCTTGATAGCAGGTACTAAAGAAGATAAATATGTTTTCGTGACATTAAAATGAAGAGACTTTCATTAAACGTTGTGTTGCTGTGGCTGTAGTGCTTCTGTGTGTGTCCATGTATGTGTTAACTTCATCAGGTTTAATCCTTAAGTGTACTATTGGAGATTAGTGAGCACAGGCTTCTATTTATAACCTCCTAGAAGTGATTTCTGAAGGAGGGCTAATCTTTGTTGTGTTATTTACAGCATGCAGTGCAGCTTGGTAAATAAATTGTGCACAAATACAGTTGATTGTATGAAGGAGAATCTATGCAGAGCAAAGATGAATTGGACTTGTGTGCTCAGCGCTAATCCCTTATGGTTTTGTATTTGTGCCAAAGTACTTGGGGTAATAGTGATTGAGAAGAGCCACATGGTGTTTTAAATAGAGTCATGGGAATTTGTCCCATGATACAACTGAGTAACTATACAGAACATCCATCAGTACTGACCACACCACCAAATATTGCATTGTGGCATCAACCCAAGACATTATATTTATCCAATCGCTGGCTTTACATTTACCTCAATCTATTTCAAGACAAGAAATGAAATGCTTGCTGCAAAATTACATTTCCAGCAATTTCTGATAAAGGAAGGAGATGAACTTTGAATGGAGCAATTGTTTTCTAAATGGATTTTTAAGACCTGGTATATTGGGTCTTGAGTTCATTGATTTGGATTGGACCAAGAGACAGGTTGAAAGGGGACATCTCTCCTGTAGAGAGAGTTGGAGATTGCTTGTTCCCTGAATCAAAGGCCTCAGGCCAAACTGAAAAACCTGCTCACAGAGCAAATTTCTTTTCATTCCTTAAAATAAAATTTCAAAATCCTATAAGCATGAGGACATCTTAAATCTTTTAGGACATTTAAAGACAAAAATATATTAGTTCAGTAGATGGTTCAAAGAATTGAAAATGGGATATAGGACCTTTCACCCCTGGGTTACCATTTGATGAATGCCACCCAGATTTAAACTGATCATAATTCTTTTTATTGGTTGAACTATGGTAGCTTAAGGAATAGTCATAAGCTTTTCATCACGGTGGGAACCCTTGGATTCCCAGATAGAAGGATTTCAGAAACTTAATGAAAAGCTAAGCTAGTTGTTAGAATACATTTACTTATAATAAACCACCAGAATAAAAGGGTAAATTTTCCCCAGCTCAACATCTAGTTATTTCAGAATTTGTAAACATAAAGGACTTTGTCTTATCCCCAGCTAAAATAACTACCGATCTTTCTGTTCATTAAATCAAATACAGTTTTTAATGTCACAAAGCTATTTGCTTTAGTATTATCCTATGGAAATACATTATTAGAAAAGTTTAATCTTGTTTCTTATGACTGTTAATTTTTCATCCTTTAAACATATAAAAGGTAAATAAAAATATACAGATAGTATTTTCTCTCTTTTCATACTTTTGGAAGTTTGATTTCTCCACCCCTAAGGCGAATGAATTGGCTTTTCTCCTCCTTCTTTGGTAAATATTTCCCATTAGAATTTAATTTAAAAATACATAAAACATCTGTACAAATGAGTGACATGGAAATTCCAAGGTATTTTGAGGAGAACCTGAGAGGTTCGTGTGTAGCCAATGACCAGTTTTATCCCTACCTTGCTTTTAAACTGTTGCTGAGTTCAGAGGATGGTTAGGTACCAAGAATCTCTCAAGGGATTTTGCCTTTAAAGAGCATCTATAGGATGGGACTATTCAGTGATCCTGTGAATGCATTCTGTTTAAAGAATCAGGTCATGTACACTGTGGCACAGAGAGTTCCTTATTTCTACACGAAGAATGTGAGAAGAGGGGCGCCTGGGTGGCGCAGTCGGTTAAGCGTCCGACTTCAGCCAGGTCACGATCTCGCGGTCCGTGAGTTCGAGCCCCGCGTCGGGCTCTGGGCCGATGGCTCGGAGCCTGGAGCCTGTTTCCGATTCTGTGTCTCCCTCTCTCTCTGCCCCTTGCCCGTTCATGCTCTGTCTCTCTCTGTCCCAAAAAAATAAATAAAACGTTGAAAAAAAAATTAAAAAAAAAAAAGAATGTTAGAAGAGAAGTGCTTAACAACAACAACAAAAACCTTGCAGTGTTCTCCTTGTGGGTAAATCCAGGGTTATTAATTTGATTTTGAATCCCCCCCCCCCCAACCTGTTTTTCTCTTCAAAATATAGATAAAAGGTGCACCTGGGTAGCTCAATTGGTTGAGTGTCTGACTCTTGGTTTTGGCTCAGGACGTGATCCCAGGGTTGGGCTGGGCTCTGGTTAGCATGGAGCCTGCTTGAGATTTTCTTTCTCTTTTTTCCTCTGCCTGTCTCCCCTGCTTGTGCACATGCTCTTTCAGTCTCTTAAAAATAATAATAAGAAAGATAAAATAGCTCTGAAATTGAAAATGAATTGTTATTGGCCATTTCAGGCTTATAAATAATCCAAAGTCTTACAGATGGATGGCATAAAATTCCAAATGACTTCAAAATGAACCTGAGAGGTCATATTTTAATTTATAATAGAAACTGGTGGGATGATACAGTCAAATTGTGTCCAACCCTCTCACTTCCTCAGTGTTCAGTATTCACAACTGCTCTCCCTCTTTCCCTTCCCCAACTTCCTCCCTTCCTTCTTTCTTCCTCTTTGTTTCTTTCATGAAGGAAAAGAAAATCAGCATATTATGCTTTTGACTTTTCCATTATTGCTTCATTTTTTGGAGGAGACTAGATGGAATATATCCTAATGGCTGTTCAAATAGAATTTAAACATCCTTACAAACAGGTTAATGTCAATAAATTATACTCCTGAAGTACTTAAGGACATAACAAATTAGAGTACTGAACAAATTTTAGTTGATGGTGTTGAAAATCCTGTTTAATGGTGGAGTTATAAGTTCAAAGCTGGTAAAATTTTCAAGCTCACATCCTAATTGAATGTGGTGATTTCAATGTGCAATTTATCATTTTACATTCTTCCATCAAATCTGCATCCCCTCAAACATTCTATTATCTATGAAAAAAACAGTATTAGTGGGAAAACATGAAATTGGATTATTCAGGGACTATATTTTACAATACAGAATTATCAAAAGTGATAACTAATGATGTACTATGTCTATGCACTATACTGTATTCAAGTTCTCCAATTTTGCCTAAGATTGTATAGGATGTGGAAAAAAATATTTATGCATGTTAACTACAAATAAATACACAGAAATACTTCTTTTTAGTATGTTCCGTATACGGAATTATTTTTGTGGTTGCTTTTGTGTTGGAATTTTGTTTTCATTCTGTATTAGTTTAGCTCTTGTGTCACTTTGCCTTTAAGTTATCTATGATGTTAAATCTACATTGTACAGTGTGCATAAATTTAATGACAATATAATCTACCTCAAGATTTGAGTAAATACTTTTGTGGCTTACATTATCATAATTATCTCTGATTAGTAGCTTCTCCTTCAACAGATTCAGAAATTTCATGAATCAAGTCCACATCCTACCCATACTTTCCATTCTACACACACTTAGATGTGAAGCTATCCATTCATGAAACCACACAATATTTGTGGGCACTGGGTAATTTACTGAACAATTTAGTAAAGGGTAACAATCAACATCCCCAAAATAGAGTCCTTTTAAGACTACCTGATAGCTTTCATTGTTCTGTAAAATTAGTTGTATTGTTGTTTCTTTTTCTACTTCATCAAGTCTTCACCAGTAAATTATTCACCTGTCATGTCTGCTCAAATAATGTATGTTCTTATGACACTTTTTGATTATTTTCCCTTCCTTTCCTCTTGTCCCTTTTCATTTTGGAGAAATCACTACAGAAACAAACAAAATGGCTCTATATTTCTGATGCAAAGGAATTTAATCCTCCCTTCATTCTTCCCCTTTCCATTTAGACCCTGCCAGGGACTCTTTTTCTCCATCAAAGAGGTTGTTTGTTTGAATTTCTCTTTCCAAGATGTTTCCTAACAAGGAAAGTTAACCCTAAAGACAAATTATTGTTCTGTTTTTTAATACTCTAAGTACTTATAAAGTATTAGAGGTTTTACTTATTTCTCTGATAACATGCTTAGTTTATAAAAGCCTACTTAAAATGACTAATAAATTAGAAAGAGTACAGTTCATTTAACAATAATAGGTGGAATTTTTTTGCCCATATACATCCAATTTTCCAAGGTCATATCTTCCCCTAAGAATATGAGAGCCTGGGGGAGCCTAGGTGGTCCAGTCTCTTGAGCAGAGACTCAGGTTGTGGTATCACCCCACTTGGCTTCACATTGAACATGGAGCCTACTTAAGAATCTCTCTACCTCTCCCCACCCCCCTACCCCTCCCCACTGCTTGCACTCTCTCACTCTCTAAAATAAAATAAAATCTCAAAAAGCAATATGAGGGCCTGGTAACCACTCAGCAATTTGTCATTAGTTGGTCCCTAACCAAATATCGTATAGTTAATTATCATCCTGAAATCAATTTCCTTTCCACTGCAAGTATATGGGAACATTTCCAATGGAATCCTAGTTAAATTCACACATTAAGATGGCAGTGACTTCAATGGTACCTTTTTTTTAATTCAACTTATTCATTTCCTACTATATGCCAATCATAACATGAGATCCTGAAATTATAGCAGTGTATACAAAAGACACAGAGCCATCCCTCACAGAGCTCACTAGTAGAAGAGGTAGATCTTTCTCCAAGCCATATCCTTCTGTTCAGCTTCCAGTGTCCTAAAAATCAATAATTCCAGGGCAGTGTGCTTCAATTTGAAATCTTAATATGTCTTGTGAATATTTCCTAGCATGAATTGAATATAAATAAATAATAATACTGTGAAATATACCACTGGCATCAGTACATTAACTGTATGATGAACTCCCCAGAAGAGCACCTAAAAAACATATCCATGGATTACATCTAAGTTTATTACACTTAAAGTAAGGTAGAACGCCATCTTGACATTGTTTAAGTAGGGTCTCAGGGAATTCAGGAGAAGATATTTATAGGATTTTAAGGCCTGGGCTAGATGATTACATGGTGAATCCTCTAAGTCTAGAAACTAGTTGGTATTGGGCAGAGTTCATGACATAATAGCTTTGGATTGGAGAACAAGTAACTTTGAGCAAGCTGTTAAAAGTTAGTCTTATAAGTAAGTTCAGTTGCTTCATAGTTTTCCAAGAATAGGTATTTTGCAAAACAAGTAGCTGAGTTATTTTTGGTTATTTTGAATATTATTTAGTATAGGAAAAGGAACATATACCCAATATCAACATTGTATAATAAAGGAAATCAGAAATTGTTTTTTGTTTTTTTTTTAAGTAGGCTTCATACCCAACATGGAGCCTAACATGGGGTTTGAACTCATGACTGTGAGTTCAAGACCTGAGCTGAGATCAAGAGTTGGACACTTAACTGACCAAGCCACCCAGGTTCCCCTGAAACATTTAATTTTGTTAGGACTTTGCCTTTGTTGACTCCTTTGTGTTACATACTGTAGTGATGTAGGACCTAAAGTCAACATCATTTCTTTCAGTTTGAAAGCATATGTATACATACATGTTATTTCATTATATATAACCATACATGTATAATATTACATAATATAACAAATTTATATATTACATATTATGTATTACATATATATTGAGTTTTTCTTTTTTGTTTTTACTTCTCAGGGGTGGAGGGAGCCTTTCTACAGTATTGCAGCAAATATCCTGTCACCTCACTACTGTGAAGTTCATTTTTTTTTTTAATATGAAATTTATTGTCAAATTGGTTTCCATACAACACCCAGTGCTCATCCCAACAGGTGCCCTTCTCAATACCCCTCACCTGCCCTCCCCTCCCTCCTACCCCCCATCAACCCTCAGTTTGTTCTCAGTTTTTAAAAGTCTCTTATGTTTTGGTTCCCTCCCTCTAACTTTTTTTTTTCCTTCCCCTCCCCCATGGTCCTCTGTTAAGTTTCTCAGGATCCACCTAAGAGTGAAAACATATGGTATCTTTCTTTCTCTGTATGACTTATTTCACTTAGCATAACACTCTCCAGTTCCATCCACGTTGCTACAAAAGGCCATATTTCTTTCTTTCTCATTGCCACGTAGTATTCCATTGTGTATATACTCAAGTTCATTTCTTCATGGTTAATCCTACATGCTTCATCTATGGAGAGTCCTTTCTATTAAAAAAAAAACAAATAAAACCCTCATTCATGAAAAATACCTTCAAAAATTTTTACAGTGACCTCCGACTTACAACAGGTACCACCTAAAACATTGGCAAGCTCTTTGGTGGTCAAATCTATCCTGACCTGACATCTTCTTATCTCATGATTTGCTACATCCTTACTATACTCCTGGGTGCTTTAGCCACAATGAATTCTCCATTACAGAATATATTTTTACCCATATTTTCTCCTACTTCATGAAGTGCTCTTCTTTGTCTGCTATTTAATGTTATTCTCCAAGACTCATTACAAGCATTTCATTCTTAGGGAAAATTTCTTTAATGGCTTAAGGCAAAATTAATTATTCCTAATCAAATTGTGCATTATAAACATAGTTTCCTAAGAAAAGCACTTTAACTAAACTTATTAATAACCATGAGATACATTTATGTTAGTAATACAAATAATAGCAAAAAATGTTTTTAAAAATTCATTTATTCATCACAGATAAAGGAAAGAAAGGAAATTAAAAGAATCCAAGGAAGAAGGCTGCATTGGGATAAGTGGGGGAAAAAAACTCAAAAAACCTGTTTTCAAAGTGACAAAAACTGCAGTTAGGGGCACCTGGGTGGCTCAGTCGGTGAAGCATCCTTAGCTCAGGTCATGATCTCACGGTTTGTGAGTTCAAGTCCTGCCTCGGGCTCTGTGCTGACAGCTCACAGCCTGGAGCCTGCTTCGGATTCTGTGTCCCCCTTTCTCTTTGTCCTTCCCCCACTCATGCTCTGTAACTCTCTCAAAATAAACATAAACAAATTTTTTATATAAAAAATATAGGCTAGAGCAGTACAATGACCAAAAAAAAGCATAAAGAAAAATTTCAGGTTATGACAAGTTTATCAAAGTAGCGTATATGTAACGGTGGAGATAAAAATCAGATGAAAGAGGGCTGAGGTGTGTTTGAGAGGAACAGTTATAAACCACACTCAAAAGTTTGGGTGTCATAGAGACAGATTAGGTAGAAGGACCCACGCAGTCAGGTTTGGAGTTCTTTTGTTTTGCAGGATGGAAAAACAACAAAGATGATACATTTGTAACTCAGGAGACAAAGAAGATAATAGTTTTATCAACTCCAAGAAGATGTAAGATGAGGTAGTCACTAGGTAAAACATGGGTAATGGTATTACTTTTGAACCGAAAAAGTGATACCGGATCTAGCGATGGGAAGAAAAGGGGAGGAAAATGGCGGCAGATGTAAATAAGTGCCTGAATAAAGATCAATAAATATGCGAAGTGGGACGCAAGGCAGTTTGCTGAGAAAGAAGGGTGTGCTGGCTGCCTGAGACACTTGAGAGGAGGAGGTCTGGAATAGCAATAGAGAATAGAAGTTGTTGATCAAGCATAACTAAAAAGACTGATCAATTGCCTTCAGAGTTTGCTATGTTTGGAAATTGAGAATGTATAATGGCAACAAAGTAAACATTTATGTATTTTGTATCACAAGCTTTTACAACATGAAACCATGTGTTTAGAAGGGAGACCTTTTTGAGTTTGTTTTGTTTTGTCTTGTTTGTATGCGAGGCGAAAATGAAGGTGGAAGAGAGGACGTTGGTGAGAGATACTCAGCCGTGGGGCTCATTTTGGGAAGGAGTCAGCTTTATCCATGGCAACAAACAACCCTAAAGTCTTAGTAGATGATAGCAACACACACGCATGGTTGCTGACAGATGGACAGGTCAGCATTGGTTTGGCTGTGTTGTACCTTGTTTGTCGTCTTAGAAGAGGCTTCTCTACACAGCACTTGTCATGCCCACTGACGTCTCCTAGAACAAAGCAAGCCATATCACACGGTCAAGCAGAATATAGGGTCCTATACACAGTGTAGAGAGAGGCTTGGCAAATCTAAGATCTATGAAACTCTATTGGGAAGAGAGTGGATAACTGGGAAGAATAATAGACTATATTACATCTAGCAAACATGTGAGGCTTAGTGGTAGTATAAGGGTTAAAATGAAATGAAGTGGAAAGGAACTGAAGAGTAAAATAAACAGGTGATGAGTTTAATGGGAAGAAAGGAGGCAGCTCAGATATTTATATTAGATGGAGCTAATTAAAGCTTCTTAGGTAGACCACTAACCAGCAGTGGGAAGGTCTAGAATGTCATCATGAGAGAATGTTGCTTAAGAAATAGGGTGGTGGTATTATTATTTGAGTTGTGGAGGGCAAGTAATTGTGTGACTGAAATTTAGGGTTGTCACCACATTATTGTTGATAACGCCTAATTTAATAACAAAAGGAATGGGGAAAAAGAAGTCCGTGAAATTCCTTGCCCTTCGGGAAAATGGAGGAGTAGCCTGGGAGTAAATGAATATAAAAATATAGAGTGGGTATTGAACACTTCCATTTGCACTCCAAAACTCTCCATTCTACCCCAACAACAAATAAGAAGCTAAAGAGACTGAAAAATCAATAACTCTTTGGTCCTATTACTTTGGTCCATAAGAGAGGGGAGGACAAGGCAAGCACCTCAAGGTTGGAGACAGGTGAGCAAATAAAGAAGTTGGGCTCCCAGAGCAGAGGCTGCTGGGCAGAGGCTGCTGCAGGAACCAGTGGCTGGATAAGAAAACCAGAATGTAATTGATGAATTGCTGAAAATTAGGTGTGGACAAATCTGAGTTTAAAAAATCTGTGGGGATCCAGTGACAGGGGCCCCCCAAAATATGGTGAGGTTTACCTCTAGGAGCTCAGTGAGATTGCTGTGGTAAACATCAGAGAAAAAATCCCCTCTTTCTTCCTGCTGGGGAAAGGTAAAAGAAACCGATTTGGAATATGTCAGAGCACTCTGCTCTTTTCAGTAAGGTCTGCCTTCTGGGTGGCTCAGTTGGTTGAACGTCCAGCTTCAGTTCAGGTCATGATGTCACGATTCGGTTTATGAGTTCGAGCCCCGCGTTGGGCTCACTGCTGTCAGTGCAGAGCCTGCTTCAGATCCTTTGCCCCCCCCCCCCATTTCCCCTCCCCTATTTGCACTTTCTCTCAAAAAAGAATAAACGTTTATTTAAAAAAGAGGAAAAAGAAATAAGGCCTGCCTTCAGGGGAAATTAACCGGAGTCTAACAGGCTGGGATAGTATCAGAAACTAACTGGCCTGTAGAGGGAAATAAACAACTCCAGCCCACTCTAGCCATCTTGTCACACCAAAGGAGGGAGAAAAATATTAAACAATTGTGAAGTGGCATAGGCTCCCTAAAAGACTGAAACCTAATCATATAGAATGCTTCTCCTCTCCAGACACTTCACCACCACGTTACTAAAAGCATATTTACAGCAGTTCTTTTCACTCAGTATATCATATCTGACTATTGAGAAAAAGTAATAAAACATACCAAAAGGCAAAAAAAAAAAAAAAAAAGTGAAGAGTCAGAACTAGACATAGCAGCTACGTGGGAATAATCCAACTGGGAATTACAAAACAAAAACAAAAACAAAACTATGATTAATATGGTAAAGGTTCTAACAGATAGAGTAGATAGGCTATAAGAGCAGATGGGTAATATAAGCAGAGAGATGGTGAATTCTAAAAAAAGAAGAAAACAAAAAAATGCTAGTGATAGGGTCAAAAGAGAAAGACTATTTGGGAAATTATGTAATGAAACACTCAAAGCCTAAGTGTTGAGTAGAGAAGAAGAGAAGTACCTGGAGACAGACATCCCTGGGGACTGTTTCAGATATCTGCCTATCACGGGTCTCCTTAGATTTATTTATTTTTTGTTTTCTATTTTTAATCAAAATTTCCAGCTCTACTGAGATAAAATTGACATATTGAAAGTGTGCTACATGATGATTTGATATATGTGGATATTGTGAAGTGATCATAATACTGTTAGTTAACACACCCACCACCTCACACAGTTAGAATTTTTGTTTTCATGATCAGAACTTACAAGATTTACTTTCTAAACAACTCTCAAATACACAGTATGGTGTTGTGAACCACAGTCATCATGCCATATATTATATACCTAGAACTTACTCATCTTTAAACTGGAAGTTTGCCCCTTTTGGCCACCTGTACCCATTTATCCTACCCTCCCACACATACGTACACACCCTCACTGTTGACAACCACCAATCTGCTATTTCCATAAATTCTTTTGTTTTCCGCACATAAGTGAGATCATACTGTATTTTTCTTTTCTTTCTCTTACTTCACTTTAGCATAATGCCGAGGCCATCCGTGTGATTGCAAGTGGCAGCATTTCCTTCTTTTTTATGGTTGCATAATGTTTCATTGTATACGTTTTCTTTATCCATTAGTTCTTTGGTGGATATGTAGGTTGTTTCCATGTCTTGGCGATTGTGAATAATGCTGCAGTGAAAATGGGAGTGCAAATGTATCTTCAAGATAATGGTTTAATTTCTTTGGGATATGTACCCAGAAATGGAATCGCTGGATCATATGGTAGTTCTCTTCTAATTTTTTGTGAACCTCCATACTGTTTCCATAGTAGCTATGCTAGTTTGCATTCATACCAACAGTGAACTAGGGTTACCTTTTATTTATATTGTCACCAGCATTTATCTCTTGATTTTTTGGTATTAGCCAGTCTGACATTTGTGATGTGATATCTCATTATGCTTTTGATTTGCATTTCCTGATGATTGGTAATGTAGAGCACCTTTTATGTTCCTGTTGACTATTGGTCTGTCTTCTTTAAAAAATGTACATTCAGGTCCTTTGCCCACTGTATAATGAGATTATTTTTTGGTGTTGAGTTTGTGTGAGTTCTACATAGTGTGAATATTAACCCCTTTTCACATATGTGGTTTGCAGATATTTTCTGCCATTCCATAGATTGCCTTTCCATTTGGTTGATTGTTTCTTGTGCTGAATTGAAGCTTTTTAGTTGGTTTCTCATCATATGTTTAAATCTTTAATCCATTTCTGGATAAAGAATTTGTGGTTTATATACACAATGGAGTACTACATGGCGATGAGAAAGAACGAAATATGGCCCTTTGTAGCAACATGGATGGAACTGGAGAGTGTTATGCTAAGTGACATAAGTCAGAGAAAGACAGATACCATATAGTTTCACTCTTATGTGGATCCTGAGAAACTTAACAGAAACCCATGGGGGAGGGGAAGGAAAAAAAAGAGGTTAGAGTGGGAGAGAGCCAAAGCATAAGAGACTCTTAAAAACTGAGAACAAACTGAGGGTTGATGGGGGGTGGGAGGGAGGGAGTGTAGGTGATGGGTATTGAGGAGGGCACCTGTTGGGATGAGCACTGGGTGTTGTATGGAAACCAATTTGACAATAAATTTCATATATTGAAAAAAAAAGCCTTAACCCTAAAAAAAAATCTTTAATCCATTTCATTTAAATTTTTGTGAGTGGTACCGTTTCTTTCTTCTCTGTGTGATTATTCATTTTCTCATTACCGTTTACTGAAGAGACTGTTCTTTCCCCATCGTGTATTCTTGGTGCCCTTGCAAAAGATCAGTTGACCTTGTGTGTGTGTGTTGGGGGGGGGAGGTTTGGGGGGAGGTGGTATTTTTGAACTCTCTATTTCTTTGATGGACCCAGATGTATGTTTTATGACAGTTCCATACTGTCTTGATTATTATAGCTCTTTAATATATTTTGGAATTAAGAATACTGGTGCCTGTAGGTTTAGTATGATGCATATAGGTTTATCACCTTGTCTTTTGTTCAGTGTATGTTATTTACCAGTGGCTATTAAAATCCATTTTATCACTGCATTGAAAGTAGTCTGCCTCTGGGTTATACCTCCTGTGTTCCAGAAAAGAAAATACTTCAATAATGATCACTTAGTGATGAGTTGCTTCTTGAACAACTTCATCTCAGCTAGGCCATCATTGTGAACTGTTCTTGAAAGTTCACTTTAAAATGTGATATGATGGAACAATAGGTCCCTCAACAGCACACAAACAAGCAGGCAGCCACCATACAAGAGTAGAATCTTCATTCATTTACTGTATTCCTAATAGCCTATGAAATGCCAACATTCCAACTTTAATTGGCTTCCCTGAACTGCCCTCTTTTTCCAGATACTTCTGCAAATTGTATTAATATAACTTCCAAAACAATTTCTACTATGACTACTTTGACCGAAAACAATAACAACAATAAAAACAAGCGTTTACTAGGGTCTTACCAAGAACCAGAGATTTTAAAACATTATCTCACTTAATTCATGCCAGTAATCTACAATACAAATTGTGTAAGGTGAGGATTTTAATTAACTTAGGAAAAAATAGCTAACAGTCAAGATTGGAACAGATGACTTTGAAACAACTTTTGTATACTGAAAAGTTACTTTCTTTTCTAGTCCAAAATCCTTTACATATGGCATTAAAGGTAAATGCTGAGAATAATTACGATAAAGTACCTCTGTAAAGCACCATTCATATGAATAGCTCAAAGCACTTTTTATTACATTACCTCATTAATCTTTGTGGTATCCTACTGAGTGAGGGTGGCAGGAATTTTATTTCTCTTTTATGGATTTTTTTTTTTTTTAAGTGAAACAAGAGCTTTAACTTCCGGGTGCTTTCTCCATAGCATATCAATGACTGCGTAAACTAAAAGGTAGTAGGCTTAGATCTCCTACTCCAAAATACTTCATGAATTTATTAAATCATACTTTCAACCAATAGTTATTGAGTGCAAACTTAAGTTATATAATTATCAAAAATGAAGGCTCTGAACGAACCTTACGATCCGAGAAAAGCTTTATATATTTGTCTGTGTTGTTAATGGATGCAGTAGACAGTGGGAGCCCGAGAAGGGTTTGAATTGGAGGTGACCTAATAAAAGCTACAATCTAGCATTATAAATGTTCATTTTTATTAAGTAAGTAGGGAAGGAATCTCTGATAAGCTTTGTTTAAAGCTCTCCTTGGAACGTTCAGCTTAACAGCCCTCTACCCATGACTTACACAGAGGCATCGCTTAAGGTGATTTGGTCTGAGTCATTCAATTCAGGACACATTTAACAAACCCCTATTGTGGTCAAGGTGCTAAATATAGGAGTGAGAATGTCTCTGCCTGCTCTTTAAAACTATTCAATCTCATGGGAAGGATGAAATAAGTAACTAAATATTTGTAGTATGTAACTGAATAATAATATCATTAGAGAGGTGAAACAAAGTGTATTGAGGTATAAAGGAGCAAGCAAGAAAATACAATCTATTGGCTGCAAATCAAGAGAGATTTCAGAGAGATTATAACTCACAGTAGTGCAGATACACCTGTGGATGAAGCTCTTTGACTTAGTATTTTACTCACAGTGATAATGAATAAACAATTTAAGCAAGCTCAATGACACTGTTGTGAGAGGACATTTGTCAAAGGGGATACATTTTTTTTAACAGACAAAGATGAACGTTTACTATGCATCAATGAATGGCTGTGTAATTTTCCTTGAGAATAAATTCGTAGAGAGGATCTAGCACCATCAGGAAAAAAATGATTTTGAAAGGTGTTTAGTACCAGGCTTACTTTTCCTGTATTATGATGATGTACATATGGCTCACCACAAAGTAATTCATAATTAATATTATAATGGATGCTGGGACTCTTCCCATTGTTTGGCTATTGTTGATAATATTGCCATAACCATCAGGGTGCATGTGCCCCTTCAAATCAGTATTTTTGTATCCTGTGAGTAAATAAATACCTAGTACTGCAATTGCTCTGAGGGTAGTTCTGTTTTTAACTTTTTTTTTTTTTAACTTTTTTTTTTCAACGTTTATTTATTTTTGGGACTGAGAGAGACAGAGCATGAACGGGGGAGGGGCAGAGAGAGGGAGACACAGAATCGGAAACAGGCTCCAGGCTCTGAGCCGTCAGCCCAGAGCCCGACGCGGGGCTCGAACTCACGGACCGCGAGATCGTGACCTGGCTGAAGTCGGACGCTTAACCGACTGCGCCACCCAGGCCCCCCTGTTTTTAACTTTTTGAGGAACCTCCACACTGTTTTCCAGAGTGGCTGCACCAGTTTTCATTCCCACCAACAGTGTAAGAGGGTTCCCCTTTTTCCACATCCTCACCAACATCTGTTGTTTCCTGTGTTGTTAATTTTAGCCATTCTGACAGGTGTGAGGTGGAATCTAACTGTGGTTTTGATTTGTATTTCCCTAAGGATGAGTGATGTTGAGCATCTTTTCATGTGTGTTGGCCATCTGGATGTCTTCTTTGGAAAAAATGTTTGTATTTTCTGCTCATTTCTTAACTGGATTATTTATATTTTAGGTGTTGAGTTTGGTAAGTTCTTTACAGCAGATTTTGGATACTCTTTATTGGATATGTCATTGCAAATATTTTTTTCCTATTCCGTAGGTTGTCTTTTAGGTTTTTTTTGTTTGTTTGTTTTTGTTTGTTTGTTTGTTTGTTTTTGATTGTTTGCTTTACTGTGTGGAAGATTTTTATCTTGATGAAGTCCCAATAATTCATGTTTGCATTTGTTTCCCTTGCCTCTGGAGACATGTGAAGAAGTTGCTCTGGCCAAGGTCAAAGAGGTTGCTGCCTGTGTTTTCCTCTAGGAGTTTGACTGTTTCCTGTCTCATATTTAGGTCTCTCATCCAATTTGAATTTTAGTGTATGGTGTCAGAAAATGGTCCAGGTTCATTCTTCTGCATGTCAGTGTCCAATTTTCCCAACACCATTTGCTGAAGAGACTGTCTTTATTCCACTGGATATTCTTTCCTGCTTTGTCAAAAATTAGTTGCCCATATAGTTGTGGGTCCATTTCTGGGTTTTCTCTTGTATTCCATTGATCTGCATGTCTGTTTTTGTGCCAGTAATGATATGGTAAGTGGGACTTTTAGGTCATTTCTAATGGTGGGTGGGACTTTTTGGCTGGTAGACTTAAGCTAAGAATGAGCCCGCAGAAATTTAGCTATTACGTAGGGTATCCCTAAGCCCATAATAACAAAATGTGTGGAGACTCTGCAACTGTATGGTACAGACATCCTGTTATCTTGTGCCTTTTAAGACTATCGATTCAAACTCTTTAGAGATGACTTTTTTTTTTATCTGTATGTTTTTTTTTTCTGTAATAGGATTAGAAGAGCTTGGTGGAACCTACATGCACTCAATACCTCCATTTCCTACTTCTACGTCTTGCACATACCTCTGCCTGTTACTGTATTTCTGAACTTCAACATCTGTTGGTGTTCAACACCATTCAGCTGTGTCTTCTGCTACTATTACATTTTTTAAACTTTTTTTTATTGATACATTCATCTTCAACTATTTTTTGCCTTACAGATAAGTTTTAGCATTTCTTACCCATTCATATCCTGTGTTATATACTCTTTACTGTTGAGGAATATACTCTTCTGTTTTCCTCTTAGTATATTCTTAAGTGGGACAGATTATAATAAACATATGTGCTTGATTTGCCTTCTTTTATGATATTTAAATTCTTTAGTGTTTACTTATTTTTGAGAGAGAGAGAGATAAAGAGAGATCATGAACTGGGGAGAGGGAGAGAGAAAGGGAGACAGAGAATCCCAAGCAGGTTCTGCATTGTTGGCACAAAGCCCGTTGCAGGGCTCAAACTCACAAACCATGAAATCATGACCTGAGCTAAAACCAAGAGCCAGATACTTAACTAACTAAACTACCCAGGTGCCCCTCATTTGCCTTCTTAGATCATAAATTAATACCTTTTGTTTTGATTCAGGGAAGTGATAAGATCTGTGCTGTGATTTGAAAAAATAACATAATAGTGTATAAATATGGATTCGAGTGGATATAGGAAATATAATTGTTGAGGTTGTGTCTAGTCAACATGTAAAAAGAGATATATTAATTATGTGAGCAGTGGAAATGGGAAGGTGGAGATTTTTAGAGTTAAATCTGTGGAATCTATCAACTTTACTAATGTGCTTTGAAACAAGTTTTGCTGCCCTGGAAGTGCCAGATGTTAAAGAGAAAGCAGCATATCTAATGCCATAAAATGGAAAAAAAAACACATGATTAAAGACTTAATTTATAAAATATTTTATTCTGAAAAAGTGTAACATCAATGGAAAAATTCATGAACCTGTTAGGATGACTTAAGTTGTTATAAGGTGATCACCTGCTGCAATTACAATGAAAATATAACCCCCAGAGTTATGGTATAAAACATCCATTATTATACTTAGGACTTCTATGGGCAAGGAATGTGGACAGAGGCCCCATGAGATGGCTTCTCTCTGCTCCACTGTGTCTGGTCTCAACTAGAAGGGTTGAAGTCTTATTCACTCATGAATTTGGTGATTAACATTGGTAGTTGGCTGGAGGCATCTGTTTCTCTTCATTGAAGTCTGTGTCATCTCCCTATAAGGTCACTTTTCATTGGCTAAATTGGGCATCCTTCAATCATGGTGATTAGAGTCCAAGGACAAGTGACCTGACTTAGGGAACACGTTGTTCTATTCGTGACCTAGCTCACTTCATCTGCTACTCGTCTGACAGTAGCAGTACATGTTCCTGTGGAAGCCTGGAATGGTGTTTTCTGTAGAGGACAGTTTTGGAAGGTTTGGAAGGTTGCTATCTGTGGAAAATAGATCCCATATCAAGAATCAGAGTATTCCCAACAGGGTGTAATTTACTTGTGTATCTTTCTTGATCTCAAATATCCTCCAACAAGGGTCCTAGCATACAGATTCCATCAAAGATGGAGGCTTAGCAAGCGCCATTGTTACAGCCCCTGCTTGACAAACAAATTGGTTTTAAGAATATACAAAACATGGAGTATGTTCTAAATATACAAACTCAGAGCCTTGTGGCTGGTGAAAGATCTCTTCCTTTCTGCTGTGGAGGGGCATGTGTACAACAGGAGCACTCAGAATCTGTACTGTGACCAAAGAGGGCATTAGGGAGACAATTCCCCTGAGGAAGGGTTGATTTGTGAGCTTTAATCATTAATCAGTTTAAAACTGGTTAATTTTGTGCCTTGGAATTGTTGGACTAATTTGTTAAAAAATAAAACCTGAAGTAAGCGTTGGACTCTTGATTTCACCTCAGGTCATGATGTAACGATTTGTGGGATTTAGCTCTGTGCCTTGCTGACTGCACAGGCCTGCTTGGGAGTCACTCTCTGACCCTCCCCTCCTTATGAACATGCTTTCTCTCTCCCTCAAGAAAATAAGTGAACTTAAAACAAACAAACAAACAAAAAACCTGAAGTACTCATTTTGTCAGAAACAAATCCATACATACGTATTTCCCTGTGTAGGTACGTTAGCCTGGAATGGTGTTTTCTGCGGAGGACAGTTTTGGAAGGTTTGGAAACGATGGTATAGTGTGTAGAATTAAACTTTATCTCCCTACTTTCAGTCTTTGTTTTCATCCCTCTTTTAGGTGAACCCCAGTTTGGGTTCCTCTAGTTGACTTGTTTAGTGAAAGTTGGCCAACATTTTCTGAAAAGAGGCAAATGATACATATTTTTGGCCTTGTGGGACATACAATCTCTGTTACGGCTCCTCAACTCCACACAAAAGCAGCCATAGACAATATGTAAAGAAATAGATGTGACTGTGTTGCATTAGTAATTTACAAAATCAGTGGTGGGATGGGTATGGCTACCAGACCCCAGTTTTTTTGACGTGTTATTACAGTGCAAAATTCAAATTTTCTGCTTGGTGAGAAAGAAACAGTATATGGAATGTGGGTGGAAGGTTAACTTCCTTTCCACATACTAGTCAAAATCTGGATTTGAACCTTATGACTCACTATCACTTGTTGTGGTTTCTGGTTCTTACACTCCTGAACATCTCTGGGATTCTGCAAGAAAATTTGTTTACTTCCTATCAGTTTATGCCCATGTAGGAACTTAAGTATTCTCTAAAGTTCAGAGAAGTTATTTGTTCTGAAAAAGCAGTGATTTCTCATATACCTATGTTCAGTCTTTCCGAAAGGCAAGGGATAAAAGCAGACAACTTTTATTGACTCTCATCTCTTGCCTTTACCCTTTTGGGTTTGCACTTTACACCTGTACTGTGTTTTATTAGAGTATTAGAAACAAGTAGAGGTAAAGGCATGTCTTCAGCTGCTCGACTTCTGCCAGAAGCTGACCTCTTCCTCTTGTGAATCGCAGATTTCTACTGGTTAGCATACCCAACTTTTGCAAGTTTACTTGTAGCACCATCATAAGTACTTAATGATAACAATTTAATAATCTTTTTATGAAGCATTTTTTGAGAATGGGATCAATATAGGAAACATGAGTAACAACTAGAGAATAAAGCCTGTGTGGCTTTTTTATCTACCTAGTTAAAAAAAAATTATTATAGCTATCCTGGTTTTGCAAAGGCATATGTTAGCAATCAAACCAATTTGACCCATTTTGGTAACTTCTGCTATAATGAACAACTGGAATATTCCAATTAATATTTGGGTGTTTTTTTTTTTTTTTGGTTGGTATGCTTTTCAACATATGTTTTTACTTAAAAATCAAATATTTGATATTTCTCACCTTGGTTATCATCTGGGTATAATCTAAGTTTTATAATAAAGGTTGTATAGTAATAATTCTGCTATAATAATGAAATGTTTAATTTTCTAATATCTTTATAGCTTATCTTTGTGCCAATGGGCATCTTACTTCCAAAGAGTATTGAAGAGAAACTAAAACTGGATCCTCTAATATATATATTTTTTACTTCCCTCTAATAAAAAGGGTAGGATGATATTTCAGAATATGAACCAGTATCAAAGTGTAACTGTCGAGAGAATTTATGTACATCTTGAGGGTTCTTTTTTCCATTTTAGAGCAATAAGATAAATTAGTATAAATTAAGTTTAATACGATCCGTGCCCCATCTTAAATGGCGTAAACTAGTGTGGCATAATGTTTCTAGTTTTGTTCTATCCCTTTTATTCAGCTGTATGGTAAAAGAAAGTGCATACTTGCATTAAGGAATATTTATGCCCTAAAAGGAACTTTTCCATCTCAGCAAGCTGTGGGAACGGATAAGTCCTTCAGCTAATCACCCATAAACCACCGTGCAGTGACAAGTTTTCTCTCAGTGAGATGTTGTCTGGCATTCTCTACACAAACCAGTACACTGTAGGTAGATCTGAGAAATGGTGAGCCTCATCATGAGACCAGTTTTTCTTGTGTTAAAAATCTGATTAGATACCCTAAGACTAATATTGAACTTTTATCTGGGAAGCATACACATACCTTGACAGATAATTCACTGGCCTGCAGTATAAACTAGACATTAGTCTTCTGATGAAGGCACTAGGACCCAGTAAATCCCATGAGTTACTACGTACGATTCTAAGAAACGTGTTCCTCGTATTCTGTAAAACTAAGCTTCAGGTATAGGACCAAGATAATGGTATGCCATATGGTATTATTCCCAACCAAGAAAGTAATTGTAGAGGAAAATTAAGCAATTGGTATGCTCTCTAAGTGTCAGAGGTTTTACTACCATATACCACATCAAGCAGAAATTGTTGTCTTCATGGGACAGTGTACTGGCTTTCTAAAGACCTTATTAATGTGCTTACTAAGAGTGGAAGGATGTCCTGCAAAATGCAGTAAATGGTGTGATCCAGTAGTCAATAAATGGTTTTCTTTCTCCTCTAACTGGAAAATATAAGTTCAGAAACCAAGGATAAACATATGATTAAATACTGCTGGTCTAAAGATTTTAGTCTTCAAAGAATAATAGTTCCACTAAGGTTAACAATGTTTTCACCAAATTGCATGCTGAGACTGCCACTTGATTTCTTATGATACTGAACCAATGTGGAGGCACAATGTACTCCAGTACCATTATAATGACATCAGTAATTAACCCTAATTAGTTTAAAGCAGATCTTCATTTGCTCCTTCTGATCTACTCTTTACCATCTCCACTCTTCACTTTGTTCTAGGATGATAAATGGTATAAACCATGTCAGCAGTCTCTGATTTCTAGTTTGTTGCAACTATCAGGGGAGACCTTGAAAAGAATCTGAGAGTGAATTCGGTGTATTTGTCTTCCAGAACTCTCCCTTTAAGATTTCCTCATGCCAACTATTCCCTGTACTCAAGGTCACTGCAGTGAGCACTCCATTCCTTTATCCCTTTAGACAAGAGCATGATAGTAGCTCAGTTGCTTAAGAACCACAGGTTAACGTACTGTTCAATTTGGGATTTGTCAAGGTTAGCATGTCTTCCTTTGTTTAAGGATATTTTGCTTAAGGGTGGTAACATGATAATAGTGAAGAATTCGGATGCAATTATTGTTATTTGGGTTGTAAACATGGATAGAAGCTGTAGGGATGCTAATAGCTAAGGTGGTGGAATGTCTTGATTGTTAACAGCTCTGCAACATTGTCTCTATTCTGAGCTCCCTACATTATCATAAGAAGTGAAAGATGAGGAGCTATGTTCTCAGTGTCCTTACTAAAACAATCTAGGTTAGATTCTGCCAGGTATTCGTTTGAGACTTGGAAGGCAGAAAAAAAAAGGCACATTTCACACTATTGTAACTTCTAGCAGTGGCAAGCGTACTCATGAACATTCATAGACACATATCCTATCTGATTATCTGGAAAGTTATCTGCCTTACTTCTGCAGGTAGCAGTGACCTAACTGGTGGTTTTCCTTGATTCCTAAAACTATGTGATTTCATTTAAACTATTTCATTTAGAATTAATTTTGTGTGTGTGAAAGGCATACAGTGCTTTCTTTTTTTCCCCTAGTATTTTTAAAAATTTTTTTTAATGTTTATCTTTGAGAGAGAGAAAGAGAGACAGCATGAGTGGCAGAGGGGCAGAGAGAGAGGGAGACAGAATCTGAAGCAGGCTCCAGGCTCCGAGCTGTCAGCACAGAGCCCAACGTGGGGCTCAAACTCACAAACCATGGGTCATGACCTCAGCTGAAGTCGGACGCTTAACTGACGGAGCCACCCAGGTGCCCCCCCACCGAGTATTTTTGATTGCACAGATGGTATATATTTCCTTTTAATATGTGTAATATATATAGTGTATACATAGTGTAATATATACTATGTATATTATACATGCATATAAATGTGTGTGTATATATGTATATATATGTGTGTGTGTGTGTGTGTATTTATTTAGCCACTATGTGTACATAACCAGAGTAAACTCAGTAAGGGAGATGAATTATTTATGCTTTCATTTAATTCATGGTGTGTTGTGAATAGAGAAATGATGATAATGCCAAATTAGAAATGTGCCTAAATTCTGTGGCTGGCAAGAAGATAAAACCAGTTAGAATGCTCCAGTTTAGAAGTATCAGGGAGGGTTTACTCAAGGTGAATTTTGGCTGAGCCTGACTGTGTGACTAAGAATTAATCATGGGAACAAGAAACTGAAGATGGCCTCAGTGGAAGAACACCGTGGGAGGTGCAGCATTGAAGTAAGAAGAGCCCAGTGTGTGAAATTGCAGGACCACTTTAGAGTGGTGAGAGATGAATGCCGGGCCTAGGTCATGTAGGGATGTGTTGCTGTTTTGAAACTCTTGGGCTTTTCCTAAACTCAGTGTGGAACTAAAACTGAAACTTTACTAGCTGGACATAGAATGGATGGATTCAAGACACATGAAGTAAGAATCATCACAAATTTGTATTATGTCAAGAAACGGTCTTTAAAATATGAAACTTTTTGCCCTTAAAATACTGCAGGCTAATTTATACATGAGTAAAGGTCTCCTTCCCATAACTATGGTATAAATTAGGAACTAACCGTAGTCATGAAAAATGATGGCAGCACTTAGACTTTTCATTGGCTAATTAAATTTAAGTTCTGTTTGTGAACTTTTGGTCTAGTTGGCCATTCATCGAGAAACACTCAGAAGGGAAACAATTCCAACTTGAAAGCTCTCACTGCTTCCTAAGCTATAGTTTCAGATGTTCCATCTCATTTGACAACACATGATGTCACTTCCTATTTTAACATTTATGTATCACAACAAACATAAATCTTTGATTTTGTGTGAATGAGTGAAACGAAGAAAAATCCATCCATTTTCCACTGATATCTAGGAGGTACAATAAAATCTCCTTAAGGCTTTAATACTTCTTTTTTGGAAGATTTGTGAGTGAGTGGGTAGAAACACACTGTTAATTTTTTCATTACATTTTTAAGTTGAATGAGAACATACATATAAAGGAAAACTTTTGAAGTAGACGATGTCAGACCCGAAAAATAAATTGTTATGCTAATACTTATTTTAAAATCATAAGTTACTGTCATCTAGCTTTTTAAAAAGTGATCCATGAGTATTGAATAGATAGTATTTAGTTTAGTTTTACAACTTAGCCTTACTTGCAAAATTTCATGTTTCCAAAAGGAATATATGATTTGGTATTTACAAGATCAGTTTTATTCTGCATCGGAGAGGTTTTTACCTTATATTTTATTTCGTTTTGTATTTATTGGGAAAACTGGTTCAGGGTGTTAGCTGAAGCACAGGGGAAGCATGTGACACCTAGTATCATGTATGAGAGGTTGTTAATTAATTCATGTCAAAAATACAAACATGATTATAATTTTCTAAGAATCTAGTGTTATTTCCCCTTGCAATCAATGAATGCATTAACTAACTAGAAAAATAATTGCATTTTGTAGATTAAGAGATGGAAGCAAAAAATAATCCACATGAGAATATTTTTCGGAATAAACATTGTAATTCTTCTATTTGACAACATAGAGATAAGGCCAAAAATTTAGCCATCATACTGCTAGTATTTCTCACTATAATTTATAGCTCTGTCTAGGTCAGTAAATTGAATAGGTAGATGTCAATCTGTCTAGTAAAATAGTCAGCATTAAGAACATTGTTACTTTGGGAACACTATTTTCAAAATTAAATTTCCTAAACTCTTTCTTGGCAAGCCCATACTTTTCTTGGAAGCAGGCAAAAGTGATTACATATTAGCATGAGAGTGAAAGTGGAATGCAGAAATGAAGGTTTTTGCAGAGAATAATCAATAGAAATGAGGTAACTAAATGAAAATCAAGAGTTTAAACTGTCAATTCATCACTAGATTCCCCTAGGTAACCATGGAATTTAAAGTTGTGACCTTCAATGGAAATAGATGTTCTTACAAATTGTTCCAAATTGAGAGTCAAAATCTGAGCTTCTCTGAGAAAAATAAGTTCATTAGATCTCCTCTGTATATTAAAAACACACACCTACACAGACTAACAATATATTAACCTAGTTACATGAACAACTGACTTGGATATAAATATAATTTTGTTTTATCAGTAAAACACAGGGTCAAAACAGATACAAGATAAGGAAAAACACAACTCAGATTTTAGATTTGTTTTTGATCTGGAGTAAGAATACTTCTTTGGCTTCGAGTCCCAGAACAACATCATCTTTAACATCACAAGGAAAATATTTATTTGCTTTTCTGTCATTGAGTCAAACTACTTAATCTATTTAAGATATATGTCTTATCCTAATTTATTTCATGTTACTTAATATCCGTGTAAGGATTTCTCTAATTAAATAAATCTTAGTGAAATAACTAATTTGGGGGACATAGGCTTTTTCTTCTTCCCGAAAGCACTGTATTTACTCAAACATTTGAAATACCAAATGTGCTTCTATTTGTGGGGTGAAATGTAAGATTGTATTTCTTCGATATGTATGTTTTTCTCATCTGGCTATAGTAGTCAGAGAGCCATCCAGAAATCTAAACCTGAGGCAAAAGCAATTTAAGAGATGCGGATTGATTAACTAAATGTCCACATCATAACTAAATGTCCACATCATTACATTTTGCACATCTTTAACTCCTGTTAAGACTTAGGGATGCCACTATGAAAAATATTGCTCATGGGATTTTTAAGAGATGGTCAATCTGACCTACATGCTAGTGCTCATGACTTGGGTAGAAGGACCACCTTATGATTCCCTCTTCCTTGATTTCCTAGCCAAGTTTATCAGTATGTATAGATATGCATGGATAAAATAAAATTGTGCAATTAAATTCAATATAGTCAGTGTTGTTATTAAGCATCCAGGTACAGAAACATTTTATTATGATTAGTAGTCAGTTAAGTTTAGAAATTTTAAGAGCTAAATGTGATCTGATAACTGAAAGCACAACTCTAATTGTGTATATATATATGTACATATATATATACACACACATACATATACATATGTATATATATACATATATACGTGTATATGTTTGTTTTTAATTTAATGTTTATTTATTTTTGAGAGAGAGACAGAGTGTGAGTAGGAGAGGGGCAGAGAGACACAGAATCTAAAGTAGGATCCAGGCTCTGAGCTGTCAGCATAGAGCCTGATGCAAGGCTCAAGCCCATGAACCATGAGATCATGACCTGAGCTGAACCAAGAGTCAGGTGCTTAATCAGCTGAGCCACCCAGATGCGCCAGAACTCTAATATTTCTTAGGTAGAGATAAAATAAGAAGTTAGTGGAAAATAAAGAAAATAACATTTCTGGAGATGAAAATACAGTATTTGCTGTGGTAGAGGCTTTTATGTTTTACACCTGACATGTAATTTTAAGGAAAATATAAAGAAATGTAGTTGTAAGTGAAAATGTAAAAAAAAAGTTTAATGGCTTATTGTAACCACTCTGGAAAACAGTGTGGAGTTTCCTCAGAAAGTTAAAAATAGAACTACCCTACCACCCAGCAATTGTACTACTAGGAATTAATTCAAAAGACATAAAAATGCTGATTTGAAGGGGCACATGCACCCCAATGTTTGTAGTGTTTCTATCAACAATAGCCAAATTATGAAAAGAACCCAAATTAAAATGTCCATCAACTGATGAATGGATTAAGAAGATGTTGTATGTATGTGTGTATACATATGTATACACACATACATACAATGGAATATTACTTGGCAATCAAAGGGAATGAAATCTTGCCATTTGCAACAACGTGGATGGATCTGGAGGGTATTATGCTAAGCAAAGTAAGTCAATCACAGAAAGACAGATATCCTATGATTTCACTCATATGTGGAATTTGAGAAACTTAACAGATGACCATAGGGGAAGTGAAGGAAAAAAAATAAGATAAAAATAGACAAGGAGGCAAACCATAAGAGACTCTTAAATACAAAGAACAAAGGGTTCTGGGGTTTGATGGGGTGTTGAGTGTTGGGGCTGGGTTATATAGGTGACAGACACTAAGGAAGAGACTTTTTGGGATGATCACTGTGTGTCGTGTGTACGAGATGAATCACTGGGTTCTACTCCTGAAGCCAAGACTACACTGTATGTTAACTAACTTGAGAATATTAAAAAAAAAAAATTTGATGGCCTAAAATGCAATACAGAATTTTCTATATATTTAACATAACCATAACTATGTTTAAAAGTAAAAATTTGGAAAAAAAAACTTGGAAGTGGGTGCCACTTTTTTACATAGAAACACATTCACAGGCATTAGAAATGTAATTACTCAAACTTTATTAAACAGCATCGTTTTTATATCTAATATTTCCAGGGAATTTTACTTCTTGTTAATCTCTATAAAATGCATGTCATTGCATACTTGTTATATAATAAAGGTATTTTCTATCTCTTTGAAAGAAATTGACAGTTAAAATATGTAATACTTTTGGCCAGGGCTTAGCACATATTTTTATTGTCTGTTTTTACTAATTATTTTTGACCTGAGCATTCTGGATCCTATGTGTATACATGGTGATGCAGTGATAGTTGTTTTATTTATTTTTGTTGGTTTCCTTTGGTTAAAAACGAGTAAGTTTGTAAGGTGAGTCTGAGCAGAAAATGGATTGGCAATATAGTAAAAACATGGACACCATGAGACTTCGTTTTGCTCATTGAAGCCCAATGATATTTTTGTTTTTGCTTTTGATTTTCATTGTAAAAACAGTTGCAGAGTAACTGATGCATTAAATCACACCAGCGATGGGTGTCTTGTGTAGAATGAAGACTTAGGTCCCCAGGAAGGGATTCTTAAACTAACCAGTTTTTCATGTCATGACATCAATGGCCAGTTGATTCTTTAACAGCAAGATCGTGCAGTCCACAGAGTGTAGCAGTCCATATTGTAACCTTTCGGTTACTTTGAAATACTCTTATCTGCTTTAGATAAATTAGTTTGGTTTCTATTTTGAGGGGGAAAAATGGAGTTGATGGAACCTGAAGCTCATTCTCATCTTGTCATTCTATGATGAATCATGTTGGTTACAAAGCCAGTTGTCCTCTGGGGGCAAATATAAAATTGCCTTACAAATATATCTAACCCATGCATCTAATGCTTTCAATAAATGTTGGCTTTCTAAATTCAGTATTAATGTAGATATATTTCAGAGATGCAAAACAGATGTATATGGTTGCATTCTTTTTTTTAAGAACTCTTTATTTCTTTACTAATACACTTAGACATTAAATGGTATAACTAGGGTGTGAAAAACTGACCTTCATATTCTTTTTTAAACACCCCTTTAGTCTCAGCCAATAAATAATTTGGAAATGAACCCTATATTTTAAACTTCAAATTTCTTTGATCTATCCTAAACTGCTTTCAAAGAAAATGAGACTTTCACTCTGATAGCCACTCTACCAAATTAAAAACAAACAAACAAGTAAAAGTCAGGCTTTGATTCTTTTTACCTAAATACGAACACTGGATAGTAACTTTTAACTGATAGGTCTTAACTTGTAAGGCATGGCTAATGTGCTTTAAAATTCTCATAGTCAGAGTTAAGACATATAATTCTATAAATGAAAAGGAAGTTTTCTTACGTTAATCTTGTAATATCTAGGTAGACAATACTTTAGTTTTAAAATGCCAGATATACATATTTCTACCCTAGTTTCAATATGTGAGCTGTGTGGTTTATAGTAAGTTTTGTGGGAATTAAATAAGATAAAATACTTTAAATTGCCTGGCATACTTCTTTTCATATCTTAGTTAAAAAGAGTTATTGTTGCCAGTTATTCAAGCCATTCTTACAGCCACATTGATACTAGCAAAAAAAGTGCTAAGATTCTGTGTATTATTTTTTACAATGGAGGAACTGTCATTAAGAGTAATGCCTGTGAAATATAAAGTACATTTAATGTTCTCAATAAATCTGTAATCTAGTCGTGACACAAGTAAATATTTGTATGACAAGTGATGCAAGAAACAACCAACATGGAGGTTAAGAGAAGGAAATAGATCATTGTGAACCAGAAAAGGAAGATAATAGTAACAACTGACATTGAAGGATTTTTCTCTATTATAAGGACCCAAGAAATAAAGCAAAAATATTCTCAGTTTGCAAAAGCAGAAGTTGAGGCTTAAGAAAGCTAATTGTCCAAAGTCACTCAGTTAGAGAGGGGTACAGCAAGATTGGGACTACACAGAGTCTAACACAAGACCTTCTGTTGTTAATAATCACAAAGTACAACATTTTTGGGCAACAGAGGAGGCTTCAGGTTAATCAATGCATGTTAAAGAGCTGGAGCAAAGCAAAAACTACAGGTTGAGCATGTGGTATTTTGGGAGTGGTGAAAAGTTTCATCCACTTGCAGGGGAGATTTTAGATTGGGTTACTTAAAGTGCAAAGTGATGAATGTGAAGACATGAGATTGTCCAAAGACACCTTTGAATTCAGACAATAGAGGAATTAGTTTCAGCCTCTACAAAAAATACACACACAAATAGGCACCTATTTTTAGGTATTGTGAATAAAAGTATACAGAATTACTATGCTTATCCAAAACTTTGACACCATCTTTCTCTTCCTTAAAATTAGCTGGAAGCATCCATCAGGCACAGTTAGTGACTCAATATGGCAATAGTACTGCTTGGGCTTACTTTATACAGGACATTGATTCACTGAAAACTGGCCCGTGTTATTGATTACAGATAATGGTTACTATGAGGCAAAGCAGTATCATGAAGTTCTACTTAAACATATAGAAAGGATTTTATAGTTTAGCAATGTGCTATTTTAAAAATATTGGTTTCCACAGGTGGCATATTACATAAAATTTGTAATAAACACAACTTAACATTAACATTCTAAACATAGCATTTCCATACATATTAAGTGAACTATAAGATAAGAGTTTTGTTTAAGTGGCAAGGAAAGTCTCTTGTGTTACTCTTCATTTTAATGCCATAAAGTATAGTGGGTTGTGTTCATGTGAGTAGTATAGATGTGGAAAGTTCAGAGAGGGGGTTTCAAAAAAAAAAAAACCATACAACCTTGAGTTACATTCTGTATACCCTTCAGACTTAATATAACTATGTAATTTGAAAATATTGGGGCGCCTGTGTGGCTCAGTTGGTTAAGTGTCCGACTTAGGCTCAGGTCATGATCTCAGGATTTGTGGGTTTGAGCCCAGCATCTGGCTCTGTGCTGACAGCTCAGAGCCTGGGGCCTGTTTCAGATTTTGTGTCCCTCTTTCTCTGCCCCTCCCCCAATCGCGCGCACACGCGTTCTCTCCCTCTCTCTCTCAAAAATAAATAAAAACATAAAAAAATAAGAAAAAAGAAAATAGAATATTAGCTGTATATTTTAACTGTTATAGTAGTTTCATTTTCATGAATTACTCTTGAACTGACTTCATTGAATGCCATTAGTGATTTTGGTTAGAAATAGTCAGCCTTGCACCCAGGTAGTCTCTTGTGCAGCTAACTTTGTGTGATCGTGTCAGTGTGTGTGTGTGTGTGTGTGTGTGTGTGTGTGTGTGTGTGTAATGCGCGCGTGTGTATGTGTGTGTATGGGGAGAGAGGGAGAACGAACTCCATAGGATTCAGTCTTATCCAAATAGATTCTACAGATTATTTTTTCTGTTTTGAATGTATGCTTGTCAGGATTCTTAGCATTTATTAATGCTTACAGTTTTATCCTATCATATACCCTTGTTTTTTAAATGATAAATTCATAAAATTCAATAAAGCTTCCTTGGAGTCCTTCTATGCTGCACCTATTATTTTTTGGTACTTGTATGGAATTTTATATTTTCTGTAAATTACCAAACCAAATTACGTAAACACATCTGCTCATCTAAGATACTTCATAAACAGTAAAGATGGTTATAATAGGATGACTAATTTCCCAACAACATTAATTGTGGATATTCTCTGATTTTAGAGCACAATGGCAAGATTATACTTTCCAGTAGGAAATAATTTGAAAGTGTTTGCAGAACAGCTTTGCTCTTTGTTTCAGTCTTTTAATAGCAGTATATTAGATTATAACTGACTGATTCTTAATGCAAGAGCAAAATATGGAAATCTAATTTACATGTCAAAGCAAAGACAAGATGGGAGGAGAGGTTGAAAGGCTAAATTAATCATTTTATATTTATAATTAGAACGTATCTGTACCTATAAAACATGACAATATGCACACTTTTATATGAAAATAGTGATTATATCAAATGATGAGTTTGCTCTTCCTTGAGTGAAGGAGCTTCCCCTCGTTGGCTTCATGTTATTTTCACTAATGAAGGGAGACATTATTGATGTCTCTCAGAGAAACTTTCTTCAAAACCAGCCTCTTGAAATTTGAAACTTATCTAATCAAAATATTCCACTTTAGGAGCAATACCCACTCATTTTATTACTATAAGCTTAATGGTTCTAGAGGAATTGCATTTAATATTCCCTTTGAATCTGATTTTTCAAAATCAATTAATTCTTAATTCTAATTCCAGTTCTTCTGGGCCATTGATTCTTTTCCTCATTAGGCTCTTTTAATCACTTGACTTCCTCAAAAAGCAACAGTTCAAGTTTCTTAGAGAAAAGTTTTCTATAAAAAAATTAAATGCATATAAATGTAGCAACCTAAATATGTCTTCGCTACAAATACCTTTATTCCCTGCGTTTGTAGTGTGAAGAAGTGTACACCAAACCAAATGAGTAATCTCTCCAGTTCCTTCTGCAGGTATCTCTTCAACCTTCACTAGCACTCTTGAAGCCACCTGGCACATTATAAGAATATTAATTGCAATGTTATTTTTGTACCCTGTTCTGTAATGAGCACCATAAACTTTTTAAAACATTGAAACAGACTAGAAAAAATGTTTGTGTATTCTGTCAAATGCATAAAGAACCACTTTCTTAAATGTTTGTAGTCCTTTTCTTAATTTGAATCACGAATATATGCGTGTGTGTGCGTGTGTGTGTGTGTGTGTGTGTGTGTGTGTGTGAATTTCTAGTACCTCCTGTTTGGAGCCTTAAACTCACCCTTGTTATTTTTGTGATATTTCTCAAAATTTTTTTCTATCTTCATTAATGTTTTTGAGAACATAATTTTATCAGGTTTTTTCTAGAGCCAGTGTTGCAGATTCTGTCCAGTTTAATTCAACAATCTGTAAATCCACAAAACTGTTGGAGATTTGGGGGCAAATAATTACTGGTCAGGCTCTAAGACCCGTGCTGGGTGACTCAACATTCAATTTACTCATTCATTTATTCTTTCAAAAGTGTGAGCATCTGCCGTGAATGGAGTAGGTAGTCTGTGTCTTGGCATGATCTTGTGGAGTCAGCTATTTCATGTTAACATTAAGAATCTGGAGCAGCCAAAACAATATTTTTCTTCCAACTCTTATTTCTCACCCATAACACTTTAACACTTTTCTTATTTGGTTAGGTCTCGTAAAAAGAAATGGAAATTTACTTGCTGGAACTCATTCCTTTAATTGATGAATGTCATTATCAATTTTTCTTTCTTTACTCATAGTATATTGCTGATAACCTCTATTAAAATGTCGATTCATAATCCTTCATATTCCTGTCACTGATTAGCTTTATATTGACCCTCTCCCACCAATTATAGTAAGGGCTCTCTGAAGACAGGGTATTCTTCAAATCCAATTTGGTTTCAGTATATGGCACCATACAAGGGTCTCAGATGGAAGGGAGGTTTGTCAAAGAGTCAAGGGCTTGAAGAGAACGAATAATATCTCAAATGCACAGATCACCTTGAGAACACTTTTTTGTAGGCCGTATCTATAAAATTGATTTTTAAAACAAAGATAACACTTGGCTTTTTCTAAAAAAAATTTCTCCGCTTTAGTGCTTTTTTAATCTCTGTTTTCCAAGAGGCCAGTGACAACTTGCTTTTCCCAATTTTTTTTTTTTTTTTTTTTTTTTGTCAAGGACTGTTCTCAAAAGGGAATCCTAGAGAGAACATGGAGGCACTGCTGGAAGGGAATAGACTCTTGATCAGGATTAATGTGTTACCATTCTGAAGTGTATATAAAATTCAAGCAAGGAGTATATCCTTAACCAAAAGAATAGGCCTTTAATTTTGGAAGTTTCAGCATCGACAAACCAGTGTGAAATGTATTCGTGAGTCATAATACCAATTTGGTACCCTTTATTTTATATAAGATTACCTAATTTTGTTGAGCGATTTTAAGAAGAGTGGTTATGGCTTTATGCAAATTATTTCATGTAGTTCTAGAACAACGCCATAAGAAAAGTATTATCTCATGTTTCCAGGAGAAGAATCTGACATCAAAGAGATTAAGGAATTTGCCTGAGGCCACACAGTAAGGGAAGGACTCCAAACATAGATTTCTTTAACTCCCAATCTGTATTTTTTCTCCTGATTTGCATGTTTACTGGATTTAGACAATTTCTTTCTAAAAACATGAGTTAGGTAATATTCCAGAAATAAAGAGGAGTTGTTGATGTTTATGCCTATATGACTGCTGCTACTGCTACTATTGTCGTTTATTTAAAATACACACACACAGGGGCACCTGGGTGGCTCAGTCGGTTAAGCAGCCGACTTCGGCTCAGGTCATGATCTCACGGTCCATGAGTTTGAGCGCCGCTTTGGGCTCTGTGCTGACAGCTCGGAGCCTGGAGCCTGTTTCAGATTCTGTGTCTCCCTCTCTCTGACCCTCCCCCGTTCATGCTCTGTCTCTCTCTGTCTCAAAAATAAACGTTAAAAAAAAAATAAAATAAAATACACACACACACACACACACACACACACACATACTGTAAAAGTTCCTGAAATTTTGACTTACAGTGAAGGTATATTTATCTAAAAGCAAACAAACCGAAGACTGTAACTTTATCCCATACAACAGTAGTACTTAACCATCACTGTGAACTAGAATCATATAAGCTTTGAAAAATCTAGATCCTCAGACTCCAGACAAGGCATTCTGTTTTCATTGGTGTGATATGAGAGATTGGCATATCTATCCTATTCCTTTATCTAAAATATTTAATTCCCAGGATTGTGGATGACTGCATATGTAATACAAATGTGCACACAATGGAATAGAAAAAAGCCTTTTACAAAAATTTTTAATGTGTTCTATATGCTGGGTAGATTTTTCTAAAATGTTGATTAGTTATTTATAAGCACCATGTATAAACAGTACAGGTTGAGTCTCCCTACTGTCTGAAAACTCATAATGCAACTGTTTAAGAGTAGGCTAGTATAGTCTGCAGTACAAACCCCAAGATCTAAGTAGTTGAACTCAACAGTTCATTTCTCACAGGTGTAAAATTCACTGATTACTATTACTTTCCAAGATTTCAGTACAGATTTCAATGACTGGATGAACCTCATTGCTTGTGTCTTATTGACTCCTTCCTCACTGTGATGAGGAAAGAAATCACAAGGAGAGGTCAGTTCCACCGTTAGAATGGATTAATCATAGCCCATTTGTTAGAACTATTCATAAATCCTCACATAATTTCAGGGATGTTGGGTAATGTAGTGACATGCAATATGCGGTTGACAGCATTGTTTCTGCCACAGTAAGTGAAATAAAGGGTTAGGTTTATCTGCTCTTAATTAGAGAGGGAAGAGATAGATAGATGTTGAGATGCTGGATGGCTATGTAGAGTAGTAAAAACAATAGAATTTTGAAATGTCCCATACAGCTTCACTCTCCTGAAAGAACAAGTTTTTAGAAAATGCTTTGTCTTTCTTTTCTCCCCCCTCTGAATGGGCCTTTTTTTCTGTTCCTGTTTGCTTTCCTGGAAAAATTATCTCTAGAATTTTTAGGATTGTAGTTACATAAGGGTGAGGTTAAAGCAAGCAGTTTTTCCTCTTAGTGTTGGGCATATAGCCCCATAAACATAAGGCGAGTCAGATAGCAAAAACTGTGTAGGTCAAGTCCATGGGAATGAAAGTCAGGGGGGTTGGTTGACATTATTCCAATGTGATTGCCTATGATAGTAGAGATGAGTTAGTTTGGATCTCGTACTTAGTACCCTTAGATGAAAATAATCTCAAAGTAAAAAGCTGTAAAAGGCATAGAACATTTATATTTTTCCTTTCTTGGTTACTTTGGTACCTACATACGAAAATAGATGAAAGTGCATGATTCATTTAGGAAATTTGTTAAGAGCAGCCACCTCTACATAGCTTTTGGTATACACAGGCTAATGATAGTTTATAACTTTTATTGAGGGTCAAATACAAAGAATCTTTGGCTAGTCCAAGGAGAAGCACCATTTGAGCAACAAGAGGGAACACACATTTTTTTCAGTGTCAGATGCTTGAAATCAGTTTTATCTATTCACAATTAGTTTTATTTGTTAAGGTTAGGTGTCTTTCAGGAAATTATCTCTTCTAAAGGTTGTTCTCTCTCTATAAAATTTTACATTCAGTCCTTATTCTGTTTGTCTCTTGCTCCTCTTTCAATTAAAATGTCCTTCCAAATTGTTCAACCTGATTCTTGAGCAATTATTCAATCCAGGTAGCTGTTGAATTTATACAGAGCTTAACCAGAGAGGCTCCTTACCTTGATGGCTGATAATCAATCGATGAAGAAAACCAATAGGATTAGTGTCATGTAAGAATATAATATTATGCATAGTAACATAGAAGCTGAGAAAAAAAATATTTGATAGGAGATATTAAATGATAGACATGGTGGCATTTAAACTGAACTGTAAAGGATGGTGATGATTTTCACAAGTGGAGATGGGAACAGAATTACTTAGAGCAGTAGCAAGGTAAATAATTGTGTAGATATGGGGAAATGTTTAGTGTTGGGAAGATTAAGTGGTCCAATATAGGTCAACAAAGTCTGCATGAACAGCACATTTTCTAGAAAATATATGTTACAGCCTGTTTAGGGAGGATCTACAATTTCATTCTAAAGATTAAGCCCGTTCTATAAGCAGTCAGAGATTCTTGGGCTGTGGTTCATATGATTTTATCAGGCTTTGTGGGAATTACTTAAATATAGAAAAGATATTTAACAAGGACAACATTTAAGAGGTTATTGAAATTTCCTGTGAGACAAGATGGGAGGTGAAACTAACATAAAGGAAAGGGGATAAATGCCAAAGATATTTGTGAGCAGATCCCTTATATATTTACTGTGGAAGGGTGTGAGGAATTAAAAGAATTTTGTGGATTTAAGTACAGATGATTGGGTATTTTTTGGTAGCTTTGCCAAAGAAAAAAAACCCTAAAAGCACAGACAAATTGCACTCTGTGAATGAATATGAGTTTAACTTCATATATTTCAGAGTATTGGTTTGGAAAAGCGAATTACTTGAGTTCAGCAGTCTGAACTTTGGTTACCCTGATTAGCCATACTCAGTAAATCTTATTTGAGCAGGATATAGAAAATTCTGTGTATGTCTGAGGTTAGATTTTACCTGAACCAAAGGTCCTCTAATCTCTTGTGTGCTATATCTGATTCTCATGTCCAAAACCTTATCTGACTGACCAATTGATTCCAGCTTGGGCATACTTTCTGATATCTGATTGCTAGACAGTTTTTTAGCAAAATTTCCTTCTTGACCTCTATTTTTTTCAAACTTCATAATCTGTACCATCCCATTGGCTTGCTATTTATTACTACTTCTTCCCTATATCTATCTTGTTTTTTCTGGTTCTGGATTTTACCCTTTCATACTTAACCTATCACTGCCTCTGGCCCAGAAATAAGGCTTATACCTTACTCTTAGATAATATGATACATAATAAAGAAACATCAAAATAGAATTAAGATAGAAACAGCTATTCTGGATGAGTCTGTAAGGCCAATTCATTTCATTGGTAATTTTCTTTTCTATGTAAACAGAGGGTATGAGTGGACATTTGGGTATGGAATTGTCCAAGTCAGGGATTCATTCAGATGCTTAGTGTATAGATCAGGGATAAGAGTGATTATCAGCAGAAACTTAATCATATGAAAGTTACAACTATTCCAGTTCTTTTCAGTACTCTGGCCAGTCATTGGAAACAACTAGCATTAATTGTCAAGTGCACTTAAAGCATCCTTTGATAGGATTACTAGAAGTCATTTTGTGCCAGGACACTTAGACTTCTGGCATATTAAAATTGCAATGGTACTTATATACTATCTAATCCTATAATTTAGGATAGGTGGCCATTTTTACTTTTCTAGTTTTGCCGCATTATGTCTACTGCTTTGTATGCAATGAACACTAAATGATGTGGTCATATGTGTGACTTGTATCGACGCAATAAGTATATTATCTCAGCCTGAATTTCAGACTGTTTTTCCGTATACTTATTTTATAATGAATTTAAAACAAACTGAATCATTTGAAAGATAGCATTTCTCTCTGTACAGCACATACAGTTCCCACAGGATGGTATTTATGTTTCTTTGAATGACAGTCAACACTGTAGAAATTTAGTTAGAAGAATTGTAGGTCAAAGTTCTTGGATGTGAGTGACATTGGCAGCATAGAGAAATGATCAGGGAATAAGTTTCTTTTGAACTTTGCCAGTCAATTTCTAGAAGTCAGAAGTTTTATAAAGAAACCTAAAGGAAAGGTTTGTCAAATGCAGTTATATTCTAGAAAAAAATGGAAACACTATGAAATAAGGCAGTAAACAAAATACAAGTAAGTTGAACTTCAGATGACAATTACTGGTAGAGAGGAACTTATGTTTTTTTTACTGCTTGTTTTGAAATGATTAATGAATAGTTGCCAAGATAGTAGAGAGAGTTCCCATATGCCCTGCATCCATCCATATCTAAAGTTCACAATTCATATGATTTGGTACATTTACCAAATGTAGAAATTAACATTGGCAAATATCAAATCAAGAAATTAACATTGGCAAAATACTGTTAACTAACTTAAATTCAGACTTGTATTTTAAATGTGTTTTCACTAATATCCTTTTTTTTTTTTTTTTTTGATCCAGGATTCGATATAGGCTACCTTGATTCACATAATTCCTTAGTCTTCAATCTGTGATTGTTTTTCAATCTTTGGTTGTTTTTTGGACCTTGGCACTTTGGAAGCATACTTGTATGGTAGAATGTCTCTCAGTGTGGATTTGTCTAATGCATCTCATAATTAGATGAGTTATGGGTTTTACGGAAGAATACCACAGAGATGAAGTGGCCTTATCACTTTATATTATGAGTACATAGTATCTACTTGAATCACTTTTGCTGATTTTTAGCCTTAATCACTTGGTTAAGATGGTATTTCCAGGTTTCTTCCCTGCAGTTACTACTTTTTCCCTTTTCATATTCTATTGATTAGAAGAAAGCTGCTAAATCCAGCCACCACTTGAGTGGAGAGGAATTAAGCTTTATCTCCTGAAGGGAAGAATATCAGATAATTTGTGGACATGTTTTAAAACTACCATAGTAATTAACAAATACTTTGAGCAAGCTATATTGAGACCATGCAAATACCTATTCTCTCTGAAGTTTTGCCCACCAATTTCAGCTTTCTTCAGTGGATCTTACCACATATTAGCACTTCCTTTCTTCCTGTTACTGTATGAGACTTTAGGCTCATCTTGTATTTTTGGCCCCACCTTTAGAATCAGCAATTCTCCAAGCATCTCCTAGATCTGTTTATTAGAAAATGATACCTTGAAAACCAAGATACGTATGAATGCTGGTTCTAACCATTTGTGGTGGGATATCAGGGTTTATAGGCTATCTTAACACACAGAACTAGGAAATATATGTATGCATACTAACCCATCTTTATACAAACATTGAAGTATTTATCATCTATCTTTGAATCTCTTGTGATATTACAGGGTTCATTCTAGCCTACCTCTTCTTATTTGTAACTTCTACCTCTTAAAATAAGAACCCCCTTGCCCCGTTTTTTGTTTTACAACTTAATTACTTATTTGTTCAACCAAGTACATGGGTAGTTTCAGAATTACCAACTAGAGTATAATGTTTATGCACAGATGTTTTTGTACATTAATTCTACACTATCCAGTCAAAACACTCTTTTCCAAAGTTAAATAAGTCAACTCCTTTTTATCCTTCGTACCTCCTTCTTTGAGATTATGTCATCCATTTTAATATAGAGAGATTAATTCTCCATAATGAGTATTCCATTCCAAGACCCCCTAATATCCTGGTCATTTATTTATTTTTCAATTTGTTCATAGTAAAACTTACTTTTTGTGGATTATTGATGTTGAAAATGCATAGTTGTATATCTGCTGACACATTATCATACAGAACACTTCACAAACCTAAAAATTCTCTTGTATAGCCCATTTCTAGTCATCAAATAAAATTGGCTAATACTTAAATATGAGGAATTAATGGTAATAGTGTGGCAAGATGTCAATTAAATTGTACTTAATATAAATGTCTTTTTTTTTTTTAATTTTTTTTTTCAACGTTTATTTATTTTTGGGACAGAGAGAGACAGAGCATGAACGGGGGAGGGGCAGAGAGAGAGGGAGACACAGAATCGGAAACAGGCTCCAGGCTCTGAGCCATCAGCCCAGAGCCCGACGCGGGGCTCGAACTCACGGACCGCGAGATCGTGACCTGGCTGAAGTCGGACGCTTAACCGACTGCGCCACCCAGGCGCCCCTCTTTTTTTTTTTTGAGAGAGAGCGAGTGCGATCAAGCTGAAGAGAGGGGCAGAGAGAGAGAGAGAGAGAGAGAGAGAGAGAATTTTAAGCAGGCTCCATGCTGAATGCACAGCCTGCTGCGGGGTTCAATCCCCTGACCCTGGGATCAAGACCTTTGGGGAAATAAGAGCCTAGGCACCCCAGTGTTGTTTTAATTCTAATTAGATGAAAATGGTTAGGATACAGCCCTACTTAGATTCTTTAACTTTCTTACTCTTTTGTATTATGTGTTTATAATGAAATTGAAATTTATTTAAAAGTGATATATAGATGAAGAATTCAGTATCCAACATTCCATATTGAATCTCCTTACTGATATTAATTCCATATTCCAGATTACTTTATCTTGACTTCAAGTCAGAAAATGAGGATCTGAAAAGATCATCTCCTGTGCATTCTGTCTCTTAGAGATTGGTAATAATAGTATGTATTTTTCTCATATATTTATATAATTTTAGGCCTTTCATAGCAAAAATCTAGTGGAAAACACTTTTTCTCCTGAGTAAAATGGTATTTTTACAGAATGGAACATGTAAGGATCATGACTTTCAAGGACTCTCAAAGAGCTTTAAGTGATAAAATTATAATGGAAGTACAGGCATACCTTGGAGATATTGTAGGTTTAGTTCCAGAACATTGCAATATGAATGTTATAGTAAAGCAAGTCAAATTAATTTTTTGGTTTCCCTGTGCATATAAAACTTAAATTTATACTCTACTGTAATCTATTAAGTATGCAATAGCATTCTTTTAAAAAATAATGTACATATCTTAATTTAAAAATAATTTCTTGAGGGCGCCTGGTAGGCTCAGCCAGTTGAGCTTCTGACTATTGATTTTGGCTCAGGTCATTATCTTGCAGTTCATGGGATCAAGCCCCTTGTTGGGCTTTGAGCTGACAGTGCAAAGCCTGCTTGGGATTCTCTATCTCCCTCTCTCTGCCCTTCCCCTACTCACGTGCCCACGATCTCTCTCTCTCTCTCTCTCTCTCTCTATCACAATAAATAAACTTTTTTTTAAGAAGGAAAAATACTTTATTACTAAAAAATGCTATCATTTGAGGTTTCAATGAATTATAATCACTGAGCAGAGATCACCATAACAAATATAAATATAATGAAAAAGTTTGAAATATTGCAAGTATTGGCAAAATGTGAAATGGAGACACAGACTGAGCAAATATTGTCAGAAAAATGGCACCAGTATGCTTGTTTAATACAGGGTTGCCACAAACCTTCAGTTTATAAAGATGGAATATCTGTGAAGTGCAGAAAAATAAGCTGTGCTTGTATTAGTTTGTTTGCTGACCAGGGTTTAGGTTCTGATCAAAAATACAAGCAAGATGTTTTCTTTCTCTGGCTCAGGACTAAAATTATACCAAACTAATGCTTGCAAATAACCTCCACTTTATTCTTGAGACATGATTGTCCACAGTAATTTCATTTATTTTTACTGGTATTGGATTTAGGTAGTTGATTTAAATCAGCATTAGCAAGTACTACAATTTTTGTGCAACCTAAATAAGGTAACTCCCCTCCTACCCCCTCTCCCCAAATTTGGAGGAATCTGGAAAGAAAGATCACATTCTAGAACTTGAAGCCAAACTAGGTTTTACATTCCTGGTATTTATCTTGGAGTCTTTTTAAAGATAAATTGTGAGTGTCCAGATCTTTGGCTGAAACGCATATGATGATGTTTGGAGATACATCTAATCTGAAGTAAGATTTTACCAGACAACAGGGACCAGACTAGCTGTTCAAAATGATGCATTCTCTTTAATGCCAGAATTTATGTTTCAGTGATATGCTTCACTGATGGAAATAATAATGGTTACCACTCATTGGTCATCTAACTAACTGTAATTTACCAAGCACCCTAGAAGGTACACATCATTAGCATCATTTTATTATGAGACTCAGAGCTGTTTGAAATGAATGACTTAAAGTACCACTGGTAAATCTGAGTTTAACATCTTGCTGCTTGCATTATTCCTCATTTTTTCTCATGAAGCAATATTAATTCATTCAGCATTTTCATTTTCATGAGAGACAATAACTCTGACCAAGAATTGCTAGAAAGGAGAGGTAACTGGACTCCAAGATGAATTTCAAACCCGCTTCACTAACTGTAGTCCTCAGGCCTCCATGTTCTAATGTTCTAATGTTTAGTTTGTACACTCTATTTGTCAATCACTATTTCCAAATTCTGCAGTTCAGCCCACCAAATGCCTTTCAGTTGGCAAACTACATATTTTGACTTTTAACAATAGTGTGTTCTCCTCAGTTATGTTACATTACATTCTTACAGCAACGTTATACTCGTAGAAGGTGACTGGACAGAGTGTTAGACGAACATTCCAGCCTGACTTTGAATGATTGTTCTAAATGTCCTTATAGAGTAACATTTAGCTATTTTCCCTGAAAATATAAATTGTGGTATCTAATTTGATTATTTTTGTGACTGCTGTGATAATAAATGGAGTTTATAGTAAATGTACCTAACTCAATCTCATTTTAAATGAAATTTAAGTCCTTTCCCCTCCCAGTAAAAATGTCTATCAGCCTTTCAACTTGAAAAAATATGTGAAACTTGTACAGAGTGGCCATCCTGAAATCTATACTTAAGTTAGGTCTATAGAGTATAATGAATTATTTGGTAAGATTTGGCACAGATTCAGGAAAGTTTAGTAAACTTTGCAACATTCCCTTATTTCGTCCATTTCACTTTTTTTTGTGTTGTCTGTGTGCTTTGTATGTTTCTTGTAAAAGTTACTGGAGAAAAGGGGCGCCTGGGTGGCGCAGTCGGTTAAGCGTCCGACTTCAGCCAGGTCACGATCTCGCGGTCTGTGAGTTCGAGCCCCGCGTCGGGCTCTGGGCTGATGACTCAGAGCCTGGAGCCTGTTTCCGATTCTGTGTCTCCCTCTCTCTCTGCCCCTCCCCCGTTCATGCTCTGTCTCTCTCTGTCCCAAAAATAAATAAACGTTGAAAAAAAAAATTAAAAAAAAAAAGTTACTGGAGAAGATAAACAGCAGACAGACAGTTTTTAAAAGTTACTAAATAATCAATATCTCAAGCTAGTATATGACATATTTTCTATATTGAGATCCCCTTTTTTGTCTGCATGCTATCAGGCATTCCATGTAAGGAAAATTAAAAAAAAAAGATTTTTTGTGCTTTTTAAAAAAAAGTTTTATTACAGTTTTTTAATTTTTGAGAGACAGAGACAGGCAGAGCACAAGTGGGGGGTGCAGAGAGAGAGGGAGACCCTTATGCAGATGTATACATAAAAACCCACACTGCGAGTAATATTTCTCATCTCTTCAGAATTTAATGTTTTCATCATAAAGGAATAATAGAATGGGGAAGATAGGGTCTTATATAGGATGTGATGACTCATTAATTCTCACATATTAACAGTTTGTGTAAATCAAGGTGATTGAACATAAACTACATAAAATAAGGGAGAGGTTTAAGAGAATTTATAGTAATTCACTTGGTAACTAATGAATTTTTAATTCATGCAAGTTTTAATAGAAGGAACATACAAAGACATTTCAAAATTTATGTTGAGATACACTCAATTTCAATTAATTCACTGCACCACTGGAGCAGAAAACAGTTGGCTTTATGAGTATGAGGAATAGTGTCTGATTGCATGGTACCATATATGTTACATTTGACTTCTGCCACATTGTGAAGCATGATAGAAATAAAATGAATTCAGATCTGCAATAAAATGACTATATATGAAATGGATGTCTTGATAGAATTTAATAAAATAAAGCACCGTATTTTATGTTTGATAACATCTTAATTTGTGTCATATTTTGTTTTCCTTTGTGCTAAAATGAATTTGAATGAGAATAAAGAAAATAATTGGATAACTTAGCATATAAACATGAACTTAAAGTTGAGAAAAATGTTTTCTTTTTTTTAATAATTTAAATGTTTTACTTAAATCCAAGTTAGTTAACATAGAGTGTAATGACGTCATGAGTAGAATTCAGTGATTCATCACGTACACATAACACCCAATGCTCATCCCAGTAAGTGTCCTTCTTAACGCCCATCACCCATTTAGCCCATCCCCCCACCCAAAACCCTGCCAGCAACTCTGTTCTCTGTATTTAAGAGTCTCTTAGGGTTTGTCTCCGTCTCTGTTTTTATCTTATTTTTGCTTCCCTTTTGTTCATCTGTTTTGTTTCTTATATTCCACATGAGTGGAATCATATGAAATTTGTTTTTCTCTGCCTGACTTAATTTTGCTTAGCATAATACACTCTAGTTCCATCCACATTGTTGCAAATGGCAAGATTTCATTCTTTTTAATTGCCGAGTAATATTTCATTGTGTGCGTGCGTGTATACACATTGTGTGTGCATGTATGCGTGTGTGTGTATATATATATACCTCATCTTCTTTATCCATTCATCGGTGGATGGACATTATGGCTCTTTCCATACTTTGGCTATTGTCAGTAATGCTGCTATAAACACTGGGGTGCATTTGCCCCTTCGAATCAGAATTTTTTTATCCTTTGGAAACATACCTAGTAGTGCAATTGCTGGATCTTAGGGTTATTCTATTTTTAACTTTTTGAGAAACCTCCATACTGTTTTCCAGAATGACTGTACCAGTTTGCATTCCCACCAGCAGTGCAAGAGTGTTCCTTTTTCTCCACATCCTTGCCAACATCTGTTGCCTGAGTTGTTAATTTTAGCCATTCTGACAAGTGTGAGGTGGTATCTCGTTGTGGTTTTGATTTGTATTTCCCTGAGGATAAGTGATGTTGAGCATCTTTTCATGTGTCAGTTAGCCATCTGGATGTCTTCTTTGGAATAGTGTCTATTCATGTCTTTTGCCCATTTCTTCGCTGGATTATTTGTTTTTTGGGTGTTGAGTTTGATAAGTTCTTTATAGATTCTGGATACTAACCCTTTATCCAATCTGTCATTTGCAAATAGTTTCTCTCATTCTGTCAGTTGCCTTTTAGTTTTGCTGATTGTTTTCTTTGCTGTGCACAAGTTTTTTATTTTGATCAAGTCACAGTAGTTCATTTTTGCTTTTGCTTCCCTTGCCTCCCAGAGACATGTCAAATAAGAAGTTTCTATGGCTGAGGTCAAAAAGGTTGTTGCCTGTTTTCCCCTCTAGGATTTTGATGGCTTCTTGTCTTATGTTTAGGTCTTTCATCCGTTTTGAATTTATTTTTGTGTATGGTGTAAGAAAGTGGTCCAGGTTCATTCTTCTGCATGTCGCCGTCCAGTTTTCCCAGCACCACTTGTTGAAGACACTGTCTTTATTCCATTGTATATTCTTTCCTGCTGTGTCAAAGATTAGTTGGCCATACGTTTTTGTGGGTCCGTTTCTGGGTTCTCTAGTCTGTTACACTGATCTATATGTCTGTTTTTGTGCCAGTACCATACTGGCACAAATTATTATCATTAGTTTGGGTACTTTAAATAAATACTATGTAAATAATGAGCATTTTTACATTTTAATTGATGTTGATTTGAATATTTTATGTTTACTGTACTAATACTTACTGTTTTGAAGATGAAATGTTCAAGACTGTACTTCCAGTTTCCTTTTGGGTCTCAGTTAATACTACATATTTGTCTCACTCAAATGACCTATTCAACCTAATTTCTAATACTCTTCTAAACATACATATTTTTTCATCAAAATTTGTGACTTTGAATTACTTATGTATTGAATACCCTTCCATGGACAGTAACTCTCAGTGCCATTTAAGATCCACATCACTGAAAACATCTTCCCATCCAGAGGTTCCTTCCTCCCTCTCTAAATATCCTCAGTTCTTCTGCAATATTTTGTTAAGATGTTTGAGGTATAATTACTTATGTACACATATGTACAGAAAACTAGAGTTGAGAAAAATTTTAGAGCCTATCTAGGACATTCCCCTTACTTGGCAGTTAAGGCAATGTACATCCTGAAAGGAGTGACTTTGAAATTATGGGTCAAAAGTTTACTTTATCTCACCACCCATGTAAATAATAAAACCTGTAAACTCAAGGTGAGTTTACTGATGTTACCTGACATCTATTAGTAACAATGGGCTCCATCAACTCTCAAAATGATCCCACATTATAAGCGTAATAGTGTAGGGCCACATCTTCTTAGACCCAGTTTATGTTTGTGTTTCTTTGGGTCACAATGCATTTTTATATTATTAATCAACTGGAGAAGACTTGCCACTTCCTTTGCAAAATGAGGAAATAATCCTACATTTTTCCCAGAGCTGAGTGTAAATGTGTATGTTTTTAATTAATAATAATAGTTAATTTAAAAAATGAAGCGTGAGTTTCATGGATAGTATGTATAAATACATTTACCCCAGGAGTTTTTTTTTTTTTTTTTTTTTTTTAAATTTTTTTTTCAACGTTTTTATTTATTTTTGGGACAGAGAGAGACAGAGCATGAACAGGGGAGGGGCAGAGAGAGAGGGAGACACAGAATCGGAAACAGGTTCCAGGCTCCGAGCCATCAGCCCAGAGCCCGACGTGGGGCTCGAACTCACTACCCCAGGAGCTTTTAAGGAACTGCAAATATGGCATTACTTTATCAAACAGTCTAGTGTTGGTTTACTTGAAAACCAGAATCCCTGGTTGATTAATCCATTTCAACTTCTAATATATATGTTACTTATGTGTAAGAACATGTTATATTCATTTTTTGATCTTCTATTTCACGTAACATTATTGTGTATTGGGATGCCTGGATGGATCAATCAGTACAGCATGCAATCTTGATCTTGGGATTGTAAATTCGAGCCCCAAATTGCATGTAGAGATAACTTAAAAGATAAAATCTTTGAAAAAAAATTAGGTATCAGTGAGATATGTATTAAATATAAATCAGATGACATAGGACAGCAAATTGAATGTTAAAAGTGATAAGATATACATAATTTCTAGATCTGAACATACACATAATACAATGCAATGTGGAATTACTCAGACATAGTGATTCTGAGTGGATAAATCGATCCTCATGAACTACTGTAAATGATGGAAAGAACTGATCAACATTCACTTAATTACTTTTTTACAATAAAATATTTCAATAAGTCTGAAAGGAGCATGACATTGTTTATATGTTCCAGGAATACAGGTGGATTATGAAGTGTTGAAAGAAGTAAGAGAGGATATTATAGGAAGCTAGGAAATGAGTAGTGAATGTAAATACCCAACTCATATGAGACTGTGCGGATCTGTAGACTGTATCTGTGAAGCATGGAGTCACAGAGGTTTGGAGCTGGAAAGAATTTTAGAAACCATCTAGAATGAAAGTAAAAGAAACCTCTGAAATTCCACATAGCAAAAGTATATGGGTTTCTGCATTTTCTTATGAGACACTTTTTTTGGATACTCAAGTGATGTGTATACAAGAAGGAGGACTAGAGAAGAGTTAATATCTCCATTTTATTCAGGACAGGTTTAAGATTGTGAAATAAGTGAGTTGCCTAATTTGGTATGTGTGTATATGTGTTTATGCATAAATATATAAAATTGATAAAATCATATTGATCTTGTGTTGAAGACACTTTATAAATTCATTTATTAGTATAATAGCCTACCTAAAATCTACTTTGGGCTTTCTACTTACACAAAATTGCTACCTATGAATGATGGTGATTTTATTTATTATTTTTCAATTCCTACTTAATTATTTTCCTTATATTATAACTCACTCTGGCATTTCCCTAGACAGTGTTGAATATTACTGGGGACATTGGACATTATCATATCACTCATGGAAAAGGAACTTTTTCAAATTTCACCAGCTAAATAAAAAGTTTGATGTATATACTTTTATAGATAATCTTTTCAGTTTAAAGAGGTACCTTTTTAATTGTAGTTGATGGTTGTAGTTGACGAAAGTTTTTATCGTTAATGAGCGTTGGATTTGGCATAAATCTTTTCTTTTTCCATTAAAAATATCATGTTCTTATCTTACGAAATTAATGTGTTGAGTTATTTGATTTTTGAATGTTAAACTCATTCCTTGGGGGACAGTGTACAAAGTCATGTTATATCTTTCTCTTCATACACGACTGGAATTATTTTGTTATTATTTTGGCTTATAATTTTCTCACATATTCATTAGTGATTAGATTGTGATTTTTCTTTATAGTTATGTCCTTGTGAATATTCTTTGTCAATGTTACTTTTACCTCATAAAATGACTGGGAAATGCTTGATATTTTTCTATTTTATAGAAGATTTTGTGTATGATTTTTCTTACCTCTTCTTTAAATATTTGTAAGAAATCATTGGTAGAATATCTGGGGCTAAGATATTTGTTGTGGGAATATTTTAAATTAATTATAAAATTATTTTTACAGATACAGAATTACCCAGATTCTCTCTTCTTTAGGCAATTTTACATTTATTTTCCTAAGACATTGTCTCATTTTTATAAAGATGTTCTTAATATCTTCTTACTAACTTGAATATCTAGGATATATTACAGTTTTTTTTAAATTCTTGATACTAAAATTTGTGCCTTCTTTCCCTTACCTCAATTTTAAAACTCAGACTTGTAAGGAGTTGTTTGATTATAATTTGTCATTCCCTCTTTAACTTCATAAAGTATTGTTTATCTTAGCCCTTTATTTTGTTTCTGTTATGTGCTTTTAAGGCTGTAAGTTATCTCTATCATGGCTTTGCTATAATCAGTAAGTTCTAATATATCATATTTCAATATCCTTCTTTTCATAATATCTTATAATTTTTATTGGAATTTTTTTCATCCATAAGTTATTTTAAAATATGCTATTAGTTACCTTCTTGAGGGATTTCTAGTTTTCTTTTTATTGTTGATTTCATTTGTTTTCAACTTTTGGAGACCTGATTTGTTGTTAGTAGCAACAAAATAGTCATTTTTTTATGAATACTTTAAAAGAATGAACAGTGTGTCTTTTTTTAAGGTATAAAGATTAATTTATGTTGAATTGGTCAGATTTGATAATTGTGTGCAATTCTTTTATATATTTGTGTATTTTATGTTTGATTTTTTTATTAACTATTGAGAAAGTAATTTGAAAATTTCTCTAATTAGGATTAGGATTTTTTTCATAAGTACTACTTTCTTTTGTGTAGTGTACTTACAGTGTGTATTTTTTATCCTTTTTTTGTTAGAATGAAGGTGTGATTTTGGTAAGTGATAGAGGAATTGTTATTTTCTAACACCCTCTATAAGTTGTACCTAAACATTTAGCCTATTCACACTTTATGTAATAAGCTATTAATTTGGAATTTTATCTACTATCTTAGGATTTAGTGTTTGTTCCATTGGATACACTGCCCCCTTCTTCTCTTTGTGCTGTCTTTCCATGAACTCTTTATTTTAATATTCAACTTGTTATTCTTTTCATAGTTATGAGTACAGAATTAACAAAATTTTATTTCTACTTGGGAAATGGACCTTAGGTTAACTTTCACTTAGCTGTTTTCACTTAGCAGATCACTGATAATAGCAGTATTTCAGTTGTCATACTAATTATAACTGATAAAGTCCCAGCAGATGGATTGATAAGGAAGGCCGTGGATGAATTATAAATATAGGGTTGAAAGACACAACTTTGATTTTCCTTGTTTGTCAAATGACTTATAAAGAGGGTGTTTTTGTTTTTGCAGGGATCTAGAAGTTATGCTCAAGCCTTGTTATGTGAAGCCTATGGCTTCTAAAATCAAGTTTCCACATTCAGATGTGTTGTTGTGTCACAGCTAAGCTTTCACTTGGTAGGTCAGAGAATTGTTCTGGAATTTTTGTAAGAATTCTCACTAATGCTGCCCGGTTGGCATCCTGAATCTCTTATCATCTCTGTTCTTTCAAACCTGAGTAAACTGTGCTGGGATAGTCAATTTACATCTGGAATGTAAAAAGTACTGCTCATGGGTGTTCTATCAGAATGGGTATTGTAGTAGTTATCTACTATATTACAGTATGCATCCTTGACTTATAATAGTGTAATAATACCAGACAATCCCATGACCTTGGAACATTTTAACTCCATTTACCCTTTCTCTTTTTTTACATTTTTGCCATGAATTTTAGTTATGCACATATTTTAAACATAGTTATATTTGTTATTTATACTCAGTGTTATTTCCTTTACTCTTTATTTACTTCCTCCATTCCTATGTTTTACTCTTTAATCATTGCCCTTCTGCATGAATACTTTGAGTTTTTTGTTTTGTTTCTGTTTTTGTTTTGAGAGCGAGAATGCAAGTTGTGGGAGCAGAGGCAGAGGGAGACAGTGAATCTCAAGCAGACTTCACACCAAGCACAGAGCCTGATGCAGGGTTCAATCCCATGACCTTGAGATCATGACCTGAGCCAAAATCAAGAGTCTAATGTTTAACCAAGGGAGCCACCTAGGCGCCCCTCTGTGAAAACATGTTGATGTAATATTTGCTGAGTATCAGTTTTCTGCTGTGAATTACCTGAATTTTTACTCATCTGCAAATATTTTTATTTCGTTTTCACTTTTGTAGGATATTTTTACTGGATGTGTAATTCTATATTTGTATATTTTTAATATGTATATTTTTAAATTGTCCCTTTTTTTAAAATTTATTTTTGGGAGAGAGAGAAAGAGAGTGAGGGAGGGAGAGGCATAGAGAGAGGAAAACAGAGGATCCAAAGTAGGCTTTGCACCGACAGCAGGGAGCCCAGTGTAGGGCTCGAATTCAAGAACTGTGAGATCATGACCTGAGCCCAAGTTGGACACTTAACCGAGCCACCCATGTGTCCTTGTAATGATTTTTTAAAAAGTTTTTATTTAAATTCACCACCTATTTAACCCATCTCTCCCACCCACCTCCCCTCTGGTAACCATCACTTTGTTCTCTGTAGTGAAGAATCTGTTTCTTCGTTTGCCTCTCTCATTATTTTCCACTTTGCTCATTTGTTTTGTTTCTTAAAGTCCACATATGAGTGACATCATGGTATCTGTCTTTCTCTGATTGACTTACTTCACTTAGCATAATACTCTCTAGCTCCATCCACATGATTAAAAATCATAAAATTTCATTCTTTTTATGGCTGAGTATTATTCCATTGTGTGTGTGTGTATATATATACATATATACATACATGTGCATATATGTACATATGTATTTATGTATACATATGTACATATATGTATATATACACATGTATACATGTGTGTATGTACACATATACATATATACATGTGTATAGACATATGTATATACACATATACATACACACACACACACACACACACATATACACACACCCACTTCTTTTTCCATTCACCAGTCATTGACACTTGGGCTCTTTGCATAATTTGGCTATTGTAGACAATACTGCTATAAATATCAGGGTGTGTGTATCCCTTTGAGTTAGTATTTTTGGATCTTTTGGGTAAATACCTAGTAGTGCAATTGTTGGATCATAAAGTAATCCTACTTTTAATTTTTTGAGGTGCCTCCATAACTGTTTTCCACAGTGCATGTACCAGGTTAAATTTCCAACAATGCAAGAGGTTTTCTTTGCCTCCATAACCTCACTAACACTTGTTTATTGCATTTTTTATTTTAGCCATTCTGACAGGTGTGAGGTAATCTCCTTATAGTTTTGATTTGCATTTCACTGATGCCAAATGATGTTGAGCATCTTTTCATGTGTCTGTGGGCCATCTGCATATCTTCTTTGGAAAAATGTCTATTAATACCTTTTGCCCATTTTTAATTGAATTATTCATTTGGGGGGGGATGTTAAGTGTTATAAGTTCTTTACAAATTTTGGCTACTAACCCTTTATCACATATGTCATTTGCAAATATGTTCTCCCATTCCATAGGTTGCCTTTTAGTTTTGTTGATTGTTTCCTTGACTGTACAGAGCTTTTCTTGTGGATGAAGTCCCAATAGTACATTTTTGCTTTTGTTTTCCTTGCTTCCAGAGACCTACCTACAAAAAGTTGCTATGACCTATGTCAAAAAGGTTACTACCTATATTCTCCTCTAGGATTTTTATGGTTTCAAGTCTCAATTTTAGGTCTTTAATCCATTTTGAATTTATTTTTGTGTATGGTGTAAGAAAGTGGCCAGTTTCATTCTTTGGCATGTTGCAGTCCAGTTTTCCCAACACCTTTTGTTGAAGAGACTTTTTCCCACTGGATATTCTTTCCTGCTTTATCAAAGATTAATTGACCATATAGTGGGGGATTCATTTTTGGATTTTTCTATTCTGTTCTTTTGATCTATGTGTCAGTTTTTTGTGACAGTACCATACTGTTTTGATGACTACAGCTTTGTAATATAACTTGAAGTCTGGAATTGTGATGCCTCCAGCTTTGCTTCTTTTTCAAGGTTGTTTTGGCTCTTCAGGGTCTATTGTGGTTCTCTACAAACTTTAGGATTGTTTGTCTACTTCTGTGAAAAATACTGTTGGTATTTTGATAAGAATTGCATTAAATGTGTAGGACTTAATGTGCATTAAATGTGTAGGGGGGTAGTATAAATAAACATTTTAACAATATTTTTTCTTCCAATCCATAAGCCTGGAATGTTTTTACATTTCTTTCTGTCCTCTTCAGTTTCTTTCGTCAGTGTTTTGTAGTTTTCAGAGTACAGGCCTTTTACCTCCTTGGATAGATTTTTTTTCCTAGGTATCATACTGTTTTTGGAGCATTTGTAAATGGGACTGATTTCTTAATTTCTCTTTCTGCTGCTTGATTATTGGTGTATAAAGTGCAACAGATTTCTGTATGTTGATTCTGTATCCTGGGACTTCACTCAGTTTGTTGATCATTTCTAGCAGTTTGTGTGTGCACACGTGTGTGTGTGTGTGTGTGTGTATGTGTGTGTGTGTGTGTGTGTGTGTGTGTGTGTGTGTGGAGTCTTTGCTCTATGGTCAGGAACAAGACAGGGGTATCCACTCTCACCACTGCTATTAACATAGTATTGGAAGTTCAAATCAGACAACAAAAAAGAAATAAAAGGCATCCAAATGGGCAAGGAAGAAGTAAAATTTTCACTATTTACAGGTGATATATTCTATATAGAGCACTAATACAAGTGCTTCTAATACAAGTGTTTCCTAGACTTGATTACTTCTCTTAAAAGTCAGCTGTAAGTATATTTTTGCAAGACTGTTAATAGATCTCGCTTTTCTGCATACATCTTGATCTTGGTCTTAAGCCTATTGCTTTCTACAAAGAGTCATTAAATGCTAAGGAGAAGGGTGGTGAGCAGAATATCTGCTAACCTCACTCTGTTTTCTCTCCTTGATTTTGGCTTCTCTTTTTTGATGGCCTCAGCCCTCTTTGATACTTCTTTTCATTGTGTTAGTCTTTACTTTTTCTAGCTGATAGAATTGGTCTGAAGCAAGATAATTATTCTTTCATTGTATTTCGAAGTAGAAATCTGTACTCAGTGGTGTGTGACTTTTAAGTAAAGTCTATTCTTATTTTTCTTTAACTTTGCCACTTAAATTTACAGTTGGGTAACAAATTCACTATGGGCAGAAAAAAAGGAGCCACTAGCATATTCTTTGTCTTGCTACAGCTGCCATTTCAAATAATGAAATTCTGTGCAAACTCCTTTGCATTCGGTCCTAACCTGGATCCAAACTGCCTAATTGATACCTCAAATCTATCAATCTATCTATGACCCTGATCAACTTGCTAAATGTCTCTATATTACAGTTTACTCATATGTTTATTAAGGATAATATTAGTTTTCCCCACCATGTTGTTTTTATAATGAACTCAATTCATTGTTAACTGAAATGATGATGGTGATGTTATTGTAACTAAAATATCAATTGCTATTGATATGACATGCATAAAACTAAAGATGATGTTATCCTGTATGAGATAGCTATATATTGTTATATGGTTATATTTCCCAACTATACTAATACAGGTGTTAATACGAGCACAGGTGTTGTAGCAGCTAATTTATGTAGGTGATGTTTCTAAAACACCCATGGGAAGAGTATATACTTTCACCCAAACTGTGGTTGGGGACTAGTATTTCCATATATCATCTAATAGTCTGTATCTATTTTTGATCCAGTATGGGACCACTTTTTAATAAATTGGGTTGAGTATGGATTCTGTGTTTCCAGGAGAAATCGTGTTTACCTGAAATGTGTATCATAAATTAAAAATACCTAGTTTTACCTTTTCTATGTATATTTTAACAAAACTTCTCTGTTGTGTTATTCAGGTGTTTTTTTCATTCATTACTAGATGGTTGAGAGGAATCGCTAAGCTATAAATTGCATTCCTTGGTATGTTTATGAAGTTCTGTGGTATAAAACTGTTAATTCATTGGAGTAGTTACACAGTTTCTCTGCACTGAGCATGAAGGAGCAGCTTTCATTAGCAGGTTTCACAGTCAAAACTGTTATTTCTCTACCAACATCTCTAATTTAAAACTCAAGCGACTTGTTTGCAGACAGAGAAATTAGAACTCGCCAATTATGTTAATCATCAGTTATAAAAATCTCTTGAATGTCCTAGGATCTAAAGAACAATTGAAAATTCACTTTTTAATGCCTGTGTACAACTTTCTATCACATTTTTTTGTCATTTTGAATGCAGTGCAAAGGGATTTTTAAAAGCCATTTTTTGTCAATTAATGAATATTATTAACTTTTAAGGGATTTAGCTGGGGCTTGCCCCTGAATCAACTTACTAAGTCTTCTGTAGATGAGTAGAAATAATGAATTATTCCACAGAAGCTTAGATTATTCTTTACCATCCTCTGGCTTAGAAATTTGGGAGTCTTAGCTTTAGTTCATTATGTGATATTCTAGAAGGCTTTAAGATGTTTAAAGTCACTGATTTAATGCAATAGTGTAAAAAATTAGATTATTCTGTTCTATGAGTCCAGAATAACATAAAAACTTATTAATTGTTCATACTAATGATGTTATTACTTTAATATTTGTTACACATTAAATGTTACTAGAAAACATATTACCTTTGTTTTCTCATTATACCAAATTAGTTTCATTGTTAAGTCTCATTGTCTTTTAAAAAGTACCCTTGACAAGCAAAGCAAAATATATACATGCAATTTAATATGATATTTTACTAGCTCGGTATCAGTGTTAATTATTGGAATCAAATTATTACAAGTATGAATGCTATGGATTTTTTCATCTGCAATATGTGTTACTTTCCTAAAAGAAAACATACTTAGAAAAGTAATTCCTGAAGGTTTGAAATGAAACATTTTGTATATTTTTCCCTATTTCTTTGTTTAAAAAATACTTTGTCTACTTTCCAAGGTTTTCTATAATTGTTGGATTATTTTGAGTAATCTTTAAGTGCTGATATAAGCAAAACTAATTTTTTTGTATAGAACTCAAACTACACATAATTCATACCAGGTTGGGGGACATTCAGAAAGCTAGTATATTATTGAGTGTATGCTGTGAGGGAATATTAATATTAAAATAGTAATAATCTCATAGTACCTGTAACTTAAGTAATGTGTGCTGTTTTCAACATATATTTGATGCAAAATGTATATCCTGGTCCTTCGTACTTTTAGGATTCTGGTTTACAGGGCCATGGAAGACACTGTGCTGTTGTTCTTGCAGTAATCATTGTCAGCCCTCTTCCCCATCAACTTAACAAAAACTCCTAAGTGAATTTAAGAGTTGGTGAACGTATTAGTGAAAGTGTATGTGGATCTACAATTCTTTTATCCAGAGATTTCCAAGAGTTTTACCTCTGTTTTGTAGTTTCTACACCACAAGAGGTATCCCTCAAAAAGGCTCTAAGCTCATTGTGAACATGATTCATTGCTAGCAACAACATATAAAGCCAAAAATTATCTCTTATCATTTACAGAACATATGGTAAGAGGAATAAGCAAGGATGGCAAGTTAGTTAAAATTCCAAAGAAACAGAGGGCCCGGGAGTATAATACATGGCAATTCTTTGTTATCTCTTAAGGCATCTCCCAAATATTTCTATAGGTTAAGAACTAGATAGAGGTTGAAAAGGAAAAGTTAGCTAAACCATTCTGAATTTGGAGAATATACTATTATAATTGGATGATTTGGTTTAATAAATTGTAACCTTGGAGTAGCACATACAAAAAAATCTTCCTGCTGCATTATTGTCAAATTGTCAACCCAGAAGTTTCTTCGGTCCTGCACCTCAATGCCTCCATTTGTAAAATGTCGGTCTCCAATATAAATGTAAAATATTCCCACTGTGTAACAACATTTGTAGTAGATAAATGTAGACATATAATAAGGAAACATTGATCTTAAGAAGTGAGAAAAATTCTTTGAATTTCTTGAGTTATCTGATTTTTTTTAAAAGCCAATGGTCAAGAAAAAATGGAAATACAACTCCTTTTGAAAACATTTAATGTCACATGGTAGCTCCATATTGATATAAAGGGATGTTTTTATCAATAAGAGATGTTGCAGGATTAAATGTCCTCATCTTGCCTATAGAACAGAAATGAGAAAAGGAGGACATTTTTGCTACTCTTCCTGCTTTCAGTTTAAATAATGGCAGAGGATGAGAAATCATGATATCAAATCATCACAATGCATATATTTAGACTCAAAATTATGGATGTAGACTGGTGGTAAGATATTAGGAAGACCGTCAGTATAATGGATGCATGAATTACATTGTAATCATACAACAAGTGATAATCATAGGAAGAGGCAACTTCCTAGGGAGGCTGAATAGTGAGTGCCAAGACCGGGTAGAGAAAGGTTTAGGTCCAATCCTATTAAAGTTATAAATACATGTAAAGAAAGAATACAAGTATGGGGGGGGGCGGTGGGCAAAACCCAGCAAAGCATGAGGTATAGAAGCTTAAAACATTAAAAGGTGTTTTTTAGGAGTGGTTTTCCACCACTGCCCATAACTAAAGTTTCTGTACCCCAAGAGCCAATTATATCTGCTATCAGAACCACATATTCCAAATGTCAGTGATGTACTTAAGACTGGTTCCTGGGGCTCCTGGGTGGCTCAGTCAGTTAAGTGTCTGAGATCTCATAGTCCATGAGTTCGAGCCCCGCATCAGGCTCTGTGCTGACAGCTCAGAACCTGAAGCCTGCTTCGGATTCTGTGTCTCCCTCTCTCTCTGCCCTTCCCCTGCTCATGCTCTGTCTCTCTCTGTCTCAAAAATAAATGAAAACATTAAAAAAGTTTTTAAAAAAAGACTGGTTCCTTAAAATGCAAATTCCTCCTAACCTGGCCCATACTTACCAAAAGAATGATGAATTGTAATATGGTTCTCCTAGTGCTGTGTCTAAATAGAGTGTTAGTGTTCTTTCACTCTAGAATGTAGATTTTAAAGTATAAACCAATGTTTCTGTATATTTGAACTTCAGTTTACTGTAATATCAACAGAAGTCAACTTTCCAAGAATAGTCAAATCTGGAGCTTGACAGCATTAAGTCTGTGGACCACTTGAAAGTCTTAACTATCAATTCACTCAAAAAATATACCTTGTATGCTTATGCATTTGGGGTATTGGGGATAAGAGGTCAGATAAAATATTCAAAGGAATTTTGTTTTTTTCTGTCTTTGTATCACTGCTTCATATTCAGAATCCTTCCCCAAATTAGAATCTGTTGAAAAATTAAAACTATATTCTAATCGGGGCACCTGGGTGGCTCAGTTGGGTAAGCGTCCAATGCTTGATTTCAGCTCAGGTCATCATCTCCTGGTTTGTGAGTCAAGCCCCACATCAGACTCTGCACTGACATTGTGGAGCCTACTTAGGATTCTTTCTCTCTCTCTCTCTCTGCCCCTCTTTCTGCCCCTACCCCACACTCACTGTCTCTCAAAATAAATAAACTTAAAAAAACTATATTCTGATATTAACATCATGGATTCTTATCTTTATTTGTATTTTTTATTATTGTCAGGGAATACCATTATATTCAGTAACAGTTTCTGCAAGGAAGCGTCCTAAGAAATGCCACAGTGAGCAGAGATGAGAGTAACATTATATTCCAAATAGTCAAGCCTTTAATTCTCTAGGATGGTTTTACAGTTCACATGTCGTAGTGAATCCTTAGACCATCAATAAAGATTTATAGAAAATCACTACCCAAGGACATGTACTCCAGTGTAAAAAAATATCATCCTACTTTACTGCAAATCAGACCCACTGGGATTCTGGCTCATTATTTTGTTTGTTTTTGTGGCCTACACTGACTTAATCCTGTTCAGAAAGGAAATCTAAATCTCTCAGTATTTTCTCAGCAAAGAAGAGGCTCTAGAAGTTCTCCAGAGGGCTTGACAAGTAAATATAAATAGATTTCCTTTAAAAGAAAATGTTCTGTATGGGAGAACTTGACTGAAATATAGCCAATTCTCATGTTTTTTTCATGTTTATATTTGCTTATATATGTCATTTTATAGACATACTTCTGACTTTAAAAATTATACATCCTTACTTGATATTATCTAAGACAACGATTTCATTCCAAAATTTTTTTTTAAAAAGGAGCAGGTACAGTATACTACCATTCACATTATTTTTGAATCTGTTAATTTTGAATTTGTTGGCATTAAGAGTATTAAATTCGGGGCGCCTGGGTGGCGCAGTCGGTTAAGCGTCCGACTTCAGCCAGGTCACGATCTCGCGGTCCGTGAGTTCGAGCCCCGCGTCGGGCTCTGGGCTGATGGCTCAGAGCCTGGAGCCTGTTTCCGATTCTGTGTCTCCCTCTCTCTCTGCCCCTCCCCCGTTCATGCTCTGTCTCTCTCTGTCCCAAAAATAAATAAACGTTGAAAAAAAAATTAAAAAAAAAAAAGAGTATTAAATTCTGTGAAAAATGCCCCCTCAGAAGTGTTTTCTTATGAGATCTCTAGTGCAGAGAATAGCAAGGCCTAAATGCCAATGCATAATCAACCACACTGTGGCTAATTTTCTATTTTTAGTGAAATTGACAATTGGTTATGCCTTACAACTGGAATCGTTGGCAAAGATATGATAATACTTTGACAGTACTTACTGATCCAGCAGGAAATAAACAATAGATAGGACTAGGCAAAAATCCATTCAATAAATACATGACGACTGAGGGGCTAATTAATGCCATTCTCAAGGTAGGTTCTTATGGGCAATTGGTAGTTCCAAGGCACAAATATGGAGATACAAGTGGGCTTCATTGTAATTCACACACCTGAAAACAACTTTAGGATTTATCCAGAGTGTGAGTCACAGCAGAAGCAAATCCATGGTTGTGTCAAATATTGAACAAATAGATGGGCAGCAGTCAGGGTTCTAAAAGATGTTTGCTTGAGAAGAAGTTGGAGCAGTTGCAGGTGTGGGGGACTCTGGAGATACCAATGGCAGAGGGACCTGGTAAGAATTAGCTAGTTTGCCAGTTCTGACCAAGTATGCACTGCTGAGGGCTTGAATGCTAGTCATTGGGGAACTGTGGTATTAGCCTAAGAAATTAGAAACATTACAGGGGCGCCTGGGTGGCGCAGTCGGTTAAGCGTCCGACTTCAGCCAGGTCACGATCTCGCAGTCCGTGAGTTCGAGCCCCGCGTCAGGCTCTGGGCTGATGGCTCGGAGCCTGGAGCCTGTTTCCGATTCTGTGTCTCCCTCTCTCTCTGCCCCTCCCCCGTTCATGCTCTGTCTCTCTCTGTCCCAAAAATAAAAAAAAAAAATAAACGTTGAAAAAAAAGAAATTAGAAACATTACAGAGTAACCATGGAAGAAAAGGATGAAAGCAACAGGAGCAATATAAAATGTTTTGCCTCAGAATCTATTCATGAGCTTAAGGCTACAGCTGGCAATGGATCCTTAGTTTTGTCTCAAGTAAAATTAATTTGACCAAGGAAACATTAAAGTCCATTTTAGGTTATTGATACCCAGGTAAAATTAGAGATCATCAATTTGCAGAGGCAGTATACTTTTTTTTCCTATGATTTTTCAAAACATAGGAAATAATGGTTGGTCTAAGATTGATCTGCATATTGTACGCTTGGGCCAGTAGATCTAATAAGAGGTGAAATGATAATGCAGTTATTAATGGAATGTCTCACTTCTCATCCATCATGACCCTACATCCCTTGTGAACTAGTGATTATTAACAGACTTTGACCAATGAGCATTTAACTAAATTGTTGCAATGCATTAAAGTCACTTGGTACAATATGGTCAGTTTAATAATGTTGCCATTGTAGGAAGATACCCTCACCCTTTATCATCCTTTTAAATTTGCACTACATAGTCACTGCTGGATGGGTTCACACTGGAGAGAGAGAGAGAGACAGAGAAAGAGAAAACAAGAAGCAAGCAAGCAAGTATGGGAGAAAAAAAATAAAGTGAAAGGTCCAGGTGTGACTATTTTCTCCTTTGTGCTTTGCAAACCTCTAATACTCCAGAATTTGAACTCTACTGTTGAACTGAACTTTAGCAATGTGTTTTGAACAGTACTTTGCAGGGGAAGTTCCAAATGATGGATAGGTTTTGCAAAGATTAATAATTAAAATTATTCAGTGTATTCTTGGGAAGAATCATTCAGGGAGGATGCTACCTTTTAATCCAGTTTCCCTACTCAGTAGTTTATGAATATATATTTTTGTGACTCACTAGAGGAAAATAAAGCTTTCCAAAACTAAGGCATGATAAAAATTAATTGTATTTTTAAATGGTTCTGATGTGCAATGTTTCTCTTTCAAGGAGTAAATATCATTTAATTTACAAAAAAAATAATAATGATTTAAAGGTCACGGACTCTTTTTTTTTCTTCTTTGACACCTTTGTGCATTCATCTCATTGTTTGACTGTTTACTTCATGCATTCAGTAATATAAATTCCTTGGCATTTAGCTGGATCTTTTATCCCCTTGTGGTTTGAAGTTCTTTCCTTTTTTTAATTAGATTGACCTTTTGGTTCACTTGAATGCCCTCAACCTGACAAAGAATAACTGTTCTCTTCTGAGGCAACCAGAAATGAACAGAGAAAGAGTGAAAACATTGACATAAAATGAAAAATTTTGATGCAGTGATCTGGGTATTATAATTGCATAATCGTTACTGCTCATGGTCACTAATGTAGAGAAGTGCCCGACCGTGCACAGTTCTCAGAACTTTAATGTGGTGAGCTGCTTCTCATCTTCCCAAGTGGACACTTGTGTAGCGCTCCTTAAAACTAATGTCCTTAAAGTGTTTTTAAATGTCTAATAACAGATGACCTATCTTACCTTTCTAACACGCAGTGATTGATATTGAACAGATAAAAAAAAGTGACTGCTCCTCATTGTCATTCTGTCATTGTGTGTGTGCATATAATATATGCACACACATGTATACGTGTGCTCACACACACACGTTTTTTTCTTTTCATAAAAGTAAATTTTAAAGAACATTTCAAACTATGGTTATTGGTTGAGGTTGAACCCAAACTGCGTCATTACTCAAACTCTGTAAGATTCCAATGTTTATTGCATACACTTCCACACATAGCTCCTAATGTGTAACTCATATAAAATTATGAGACTAGTCAACTTATTTTGACTAGTGCCTGTGTGCCAAAATTTGAGACATAGAGTAGGTAAGAATTTACTATGAAAACTTAGGTTGAATACAACAGAGCCATAACAATACTAATGCAAATTACTTCTAATATTCTAAGATCTCACTTTCCTTTCCCAAAAGAAAAAAAATACTATTTTAAAAATGCATAAGGTGGGTATAAACTGACTGATGCCAGCTCCACTGTTTCTGAGTTATCGACTGACAATTGAGGTAGTTGTTTCCTCAGCCTGGCCTGAATGTAGGAAAATATAATTGAACCCCACAATAGGTAAATCATTACAAAAGAACACCAAGGTAAAGGCATCCATTCACACTTCTAACCTTGATCAAATTATATCTGGGATATGGAACTGAAGATAGGAAAAATATCAGAAAAAGAGAGATTCTATTTTAAAGAGCTGTGATGCCAGATCTAATAGAAAATTAAAAAATTATATGGCAAGTTCCATATTATAGAACACTGTGAAGCCACAAAAATAATATCTATGAATATCAGTGACATGGAAATGTATTCATAATTTAGTTTTTAATGAATAGAATATCATATACACAACATTATATCCTGTTGCATATCCAGTGTATAACATCTGTGTGTATAGGCATATATAAAATTCAGGCACTTATTCCACCATTATTTTTAATTTGAATGTATAAAATTTAAACACTTAGGGAACAGTATATGAATAGCTTTTGATTGTATTAGAATTATAAACCAAAAATTATTCTAGGTGTGGAAAAAATTGGTTTGGTGATAAGGGTGTTTGAATGGCTTTATATTTTCTTTAATAGAAACAACTGGGGATGCCTGGGTGGCTCAGTTGGTTGAGCGTCTGACGTTGGCTTAGGTCATGATCTCACAGTTTGTGGTTTTGAGCCCTGCATCGGGCTTGCTGCTGTCAGCACAGAACCTCAGATCCTCTGTTCCCCTCTTTCTCTGTCCCTCTGTCCCTCCCACAAACACTTCTCTCTCTCTCACTCTCTCTCTCAAAAATAAAAATAAATATTAAAAAATTTTAAAAAGAAACGACTGGTGAAAGCATTAATAAATCTGTGTAAGATCTCTGAGTTGAGATAAGGTAGGATAATGCATCCTAAAAAGCTGGATGCAATAATAGTAATAGTAATCCTAATAATAACAATATCAATAGCCACAAAAAAAAATAGGTGCTTGATTGCTTCAAAGGTGTTTAAAGTGTTTACCAATGATATAAACACAATTTTAGACAGGAGTTAAGGTTATTCAGTGGAGAAAGTGTTGTCTACTTAGGAAATGGTGCTGACACAATGAGATGTCTGCATGCATAAAGATAAATTCAGAGGCTTTCCTACACTATATACAAAAATTTATTAAAAGGATAATGTAAGTGCTAAAACTATAAAATTCTTTGAAGAGAACACAGGGGAAAATTTGTACACATTTAGTACATAAATATTTCTTAGCCCCAACAACAAAACTACATAAAGAAAAAAAGAAGTTCAATTGGACTTCAGGAGAATTAAAAACGTATGCACTTTAAAAGACATCAGTCAATGAAAAGACAAATAAGAGTTGGAGAAAATAATTGCAAGTCATATATCTGATAAAGGATGTGTGTCAGAAAATTAACTCTTACAGTTCAATCATGTGACAACCCATAAACAATGTAAGGTTTATTTATTTTTTTTATGAGTGATGGCTTTATTTTTTTTTTTTGTTAATTGAAAATTGCAAATTTTTTTTCAGTATATGAAATTTATTGTCAAATTGGTTTCCATACAACACCCAGTGCTCATCCCAACAGGAGCCCTCCTCAATACCCATCACCCGCCCTCCCCTCCCTCATACCCCCCATCAACCCTCAGTTTCTTCTCAGTTTTTAAGAGTCTCTTATGCTTTGGCTCTCTCCCACTCTAACCTCTTTTTTTTTTCCCTTCCCCTCCCCCATGGGTTTCTGCCAAGTTTCTCAGGATCCACATAAGAGTGAAAACATATGGTATCTGTCTTTCTCTGTATGGCTTATTTCGCTTAGCACAACACTCTCCAGTTCCATCCATGTTGCTACCAAGGGCCATATTTCATTCTTTCTCATTGCCCTGTAGTACTCCATTGTGTGTATAAACCACAATTTCTTTATCCATTCATCAGTTGATGGACATTTAGGCTCTTTTCATAATTTGGCTATTGTTGAGAGTGCTGCTATAAACATTGGGGTACAAGTGCCCCTATGCATCAGTACTCCTGTATCCCTTGGGTAGATTCCTAGCAGTGCTATTGCTGGGTCATAGGGAAGGTCTATTTTTAATTTTTTGAGGAACCTCCACACTGTTTTCCAGAGTGGCTGCACCAGTCTGCATTCCCACCAACAGTGCAAGAGGGTTCCCGTTTCTCCAAATCCTCTCCAGCATCTATAGTCTCCTGATTTGTTCATTTTGGCCACTCTGACTGGCGTGAGGTGATATCTGAGTGTGGTTTTGATTTGTATTTCCCTGATGAGGAGCGACGTTGAGCATCTTTTCATGTGCCTGTTGGCCATCCGGATGTCTCCTTTAGAGAAGTGTCTATTCATGTTTTCTGCCCATTTCTTCACTGGGTTATTTGGTTTTCAGGTATGGAGTTTGGTGAGTTCTTTATAGATTTTGGATACTAGCCCTTTGTCCGATATGTCATTTGCAAATATCTTTTCCCATTCCGTTGGTTGCCTTTTAGTTTTGTTGGTTGTTTCCTTTGCTGTGCAGAAGCTTTTTATCTTCATAAAGTCCCAGTAGTTCATTTTTGCTTTTAATTCCCTTGCCTTTGGGGATGTGTCAAGTAAGAGATTGCTACAGCTGAAGTCAGAAAGGTATTTTCCTGCTTTCTCCTCTAGGGTTTTGATGGTTTCCTGTCTTACATTCAGGTCCTTTATCCATTTTGAGTTTATTTTTGTGAATGGTGTGAGAAAGTGGTCTACTTTCAACCTTCTGCATGTTGCTGTCCAGTTCTCCCAGCAACATTTGTTAAAGAGACTGTCTTTTTTCCATTGGATATTCTTTCCTGCTTTGCCAAAGTTTAGTTGGCTATACGTTTGTGGGTCTAGTTCTGGGGTTTCTATTCTATTCTATTGGTCTATGTGTCTGTTTTTGTACCAATACCATGCTGTCTTGATGATTATAGCTTTGTAGTAGAGGCAAAAGTCTGGGATTATGATGCCTCCGGCTTTGGTCTTCTTCTTCAAAATTACTTTGGCTATTCGGGGCCTTTTGTGGTTCCATGTGAATTTTAGGATTGCTTGTTCTAGTTTCGAGAAGAATGCTGGTGCAATTTTGATTGGGATTGCATTGAATGTGTAGATAGCTTTGGGTAGTATTGACATTTTGACAATATTTATTCTTCCAACCCATGAGCACGGAATTTCTTTGCATTTCTTTATATCTTCTTTAATTTCCTTCATAAGCTTTCTGTAGTTTTCAGCATACAGATCTTTTACATCTTTGGTTAGATTTATTCCTAGGTATTTTATGCTTCTTGGTGCAATTGTGAATGGGATCAGTTTCTTTTTTTGTCTTTCTGTTGCTTCATTATTAGTGTATAAGAATGCAACTGATTTCTGTACACTGATTTTGTATCCTACAACTTTGCTAAATTCTTGTATCAGTTCTAGCAGACTTCTGGTGGAGTCTATCGGATTTTCCATGTATAATATCATGTCATCTGCAAAAAGTGAAAGCGTGACTTCATCTTTGCCAATTTTGATGCCTTTGACTTCCTTTTGTTGTCTGATTGCTGATGCTAGCACTTCCAACACTATGTTAAACAACAGCGGTGAGAGTGGACATCCCTGTCGTGTTCCTATCTCAGGGAAAAAGCTCTCAGTTTTTCCCCATTGAGGATGATGTTAGCTGTGGGCTTTTCATACATGGCTTTTATGATGTTTAAGTATGTTCCTTCTATCCTGACTTTCTTGAGGGTTTTTATGAAGAAACATTGCTGAATTTTGTCAAAGGCCTTTTCTGCATCGATTGACAGGATCATATGGTTCTTAATTTTTCTTTTATTAATGTGATGGATCACGTTGATTGATTTGTGAATGTTGAACCAGCCCTGCATCCCAGGAATGAATCCCACTTGTTCATGGTGAATAATTCTTTTTGTATGCTCTTGAATTCCATTTGCTAGTATCTTATTGAGAATTTTTGCATCCATATTCATCAGGGATATTGGTCTGTAGTTCTCTTTTTTTAATGGGTCTCTGGTTTAGGAATCAAAGTAATGCCAGTTTCATACAATAAGTCTGGACGTTTTCTTTCCCTTTCTATTTTTTTGAATAGCTTGAGAAGGATAGGTATTATCTCTGCTTTAAACGTCTGGTAGAACTCCCCTGGGAAGCCATCTGGTCCTGGACTCTTACTTGTTGGGAGATTTTTGATGACTGATTCAATTTCTTCGCTGGTTATGGGTCTGTTCAAGCTTTCTATTTCCTCCTGATTGAGTTTTGGAAGAGTGTGGGTGTTCAGGAATTTGTCCATTTCTTCCAGGTTGTCCAATTTGTTGGCATATAGTTTTTCATAGTATTCCCTGGTAATTGCTTGTATCTCTGAGGGATTGGTTGTAATAATTCCATTTTCATTCATGATTTTATCTATTTGGGCCGTCTCCCTTTTCTGTTGGAGAAGCCTGGCTAGAAGTTTATCAATTTTGTTTATTTTTTTCAAAAAACCAACTCTTGGTTTCGTTGATATGCTCTACAGTTTTTTTTAGATTCTATACTGTTTATTTCTGCTCTGATCTTTATTATTTCTCTTCTTCTGCTGGGTTTAGGCTCTCTTTGCTGTTCTGCTTCTATTTCTTTTAGGTGTGCTGTTAGAGTTTCTATTTGGGATTTTTCTTGTTTCTTGAGATAGGCCTGGATTGCAATGTATTTTCCTCTTAGGACTGCCTTCGCTTCATCCCAAAGCATTTGGATTGTTGTATTTTCATTTTCGTTTGTTTCCATATATTGTTTAATTTCTTGTCTAATTGCCTGGTTGACCCATTCATTCGTTAGTAGGGTGTTCTTTAACCTCCATGCTTTTGGAGGTTTTCCAGACTTTTTCCTGTGGTTGATTTCAAGCTCCATAGCATTGTGGTCTGAAAGTATGCATGATATGATCTCAATTCTTGTATACTTATGAAGGGCTGTTTTGTGACCCAGTATGTGATCTATCTTGGAGAATGTTCCATGTGCACTCGAGAAGAAAGTATATTCTGTTGCTTTGGGATGCAGAGTTCTAAATAGATCTGTCAAGTCCATCTGATCCAATGTCTCATTCAGGGCCCTTGTTTCTTTATTGACCGTGTGTCTAGATGATCTATCCATTTCTGTAAGTGGAGTGTTAAAGTCCCCTGCAATTACCACATTCTTATCACTAAGGTTGCTTATGTTTGTGAGTAATTGTTTTATATATTTGGGGGCTCCCGTATTCGGCGCATAGACATTTATAATTGTTAGCTCTTCCTGATGGATAGACCCTGTGATTATTATATAATGCCCTTCTTCATCTCTTGTTACAGCCTTTAATTTAAAGTCTAGTTTGTCTGATATAAGTATGGCTACTCCAGCTTTCTTTTGGCTTCCAGTAGCATGATAAAGAGTTCTCCATCCCCTCACTCTGAATCTGAAGGTGTCCTCAGGTCTAAAATGAGTCTCTTGTAGACAGCAAATAGATGGGTCTTGTTTTTTTTCCATCATGATACCCTATGTCTTTTGGTTGGCGTATTTAGTTCATTTACATTCAGTGTTATTATAGAAAGATATGGGTTTAGAGTCATTGTGATGTCCATAGGATTCCTGCTTGTAGCGGTGTCTCTGGTGCGTTGGTTCACAGGATCCCCCTTAGGATCTCTTGTAGGGCTGGTTTAGTGGTGACAAATTCCTTCAGTTATTGCTTGTTTGAGAAGACCTTTATCTCTCCTATTCTAAATGACAGACGTGGCTGCATATTTTTTCTGTTCATCACATTGAAGATCTCCTGCCATTCCTTTCTGGCCTGCCAAGTTTCAGTAGAGAGATTGGTCACGAGTGTTATAGTTCTCCCTTTATATGTTAGAGCACGTTTATCTTTAGCTGCTTTCAGAATTTTCTCTTCATCCTTGTATTTTGCCAGTTTCACTATGATATGTCGTGCAGAAGATCGATTCAAGTTACGTCTGAAGGGAATTCTCTGTGGCTCTTGGATTTCAATGCCTTTTCCCTTCCCCAGATCAGGGAAGTTCTCAGCTGTGATTTCTTCAAGTACACCTTCAGAACCTTTCCGTCTCTCTTCCTCCTCTGGGATACCAATTATGCGTAGATTATTTCTCTTTAGTGCATCACTTAGTTCTCTAATTTTCCCCTCATACTCCTGGATTTTTTTTATCTCTCTTTTTCTCAGCTTCCTCTTTTTCCATAATTTTATCTTGTAGTTCACCTATTCTCTCCTCTGCCTCTTCAATCTGAGCCGTGGTCATTTCCATTTTATTTTGCATGTCATTTAAAGCGTTTTTCAGCTCCTCCTGACTGTTCCTTAGTCCATTGATCTCTGTAGCAAGAGATTCTCTGCTGTCCTCTATACTGTTTTCAAGCCCAGCGATTAATTTTATGACTATTACTCTAAATTCACTTTCTGTTATATTATTTAAATCCTTTTTGATCAGTTCATTAGCTGTTGTTATTTCCTGGAGATTCTTTTGAGGGGAATTCTTCCGTTTCATCATTTTGTATCATCCCTGGAGTGGTGCGGGACTGCGGGGCACTTCCACTGTGGTGTCTTGAATACCTTGCGTTGGTGGGCGGGGCTGCAGTCAGACCTGATGTCTGCCCCCAGCCCACCGCTGGGGCTACAGTCAGACTGGTGTGTGCCTTCTCTTTCCCTCTCCTAGGGGCAGGATTCACTGTGGGGTGGCGTGGCCTGTCTGGGCTATTTGCACACTGCCAGGCCTATGGTGCTGGGGATCTGGTGTATTAGCTGGGGTGGATTGGCAAGGTGCACAAGGGCAGGAGGGGCAGGCTCAGCCTGCTTTTCTTTCGGAGATCTGCTTGGGGAGGGGCCCTGCGGCACCGGAGGGAGTCAGACCCGCTGTGGGAGGGATGGATCTGCAGACGCACAGTGTTGGGTTTTTGCACAGTGCAAGCAAGTTCATTGACAGGAACTGGTTCACTTTGGGATTTTGACTGGGGGATGGGCGAGGGAGATGGCGCTGTTGAGCGCCTTTGTTTGCCGCCAAGCTGAGCTCTGTTGTCCAGGGCTCAACAACTCTTCCTCCTGTTGTCCTCCAGCCCTCCCGTCTCCGAGAAGAGCTGTTAGCTTGTAACCTTCCAGATGTTAAGTCCTGCTTGCTGTCCGAACACACTCCGTAGGCCCCTCAGCTTTTGCAGGCCAGACTGGGGGGTTCAGCTTTGCCAGCGGGCCACCCCTCCACCCGGCTCCCTCCCGCCAGTCCGTGGAGCACGCACCACCCCTCCGTCCTTCCTACCCTCTTCCGTGGGCCTCTCATCTGCACTTGGCTCCGGAGACGCAGTTCTCCTAGTCTTCTGGCGCTTTTCTGGGTTATTTAAGCAGGTGTAGGTGGAATCTAAGTGATCAGCAGGACGCGGTGAGCCCAGCGTCCTCCTACGCTGCCATCTTCCCCCAGTCCAAGTCAACAATGTAAAGTTTAAAATGGACTTTTCCCCAGGTGCCTGGGTGGCTGATCTGGGTAAGTGTCTGACTATGGTTCAGGTCATGATCTCCTGGTTCGTGGGTTTGAACCCTGCATCGGGCTCTGTACTGACAGCTCAGAGCCTGGAACCTACTTCAGATTCTGTGTCTCCCTTGTCTCTTTTCCCCTCTCTCACTCTTGCTATCTCTTTCTCTCTCTCAAAAATAAATAAACATTAAAAATATTTTTAAAAATAAAATAAAAGGGACTTTTCTCCAGAAAGGTATCCAAATGGTAAATAAAGACATAAAAAATGCTAAAGATTATTAATCATTAGGGAAATGAAAACTGAACACATAATAAGATACCACCTCACAAACAATTACTTGCTAGACTATGAAGAAACTGGAATTCTCATCCTTTTCCTATGGAAACACATATTGGCAGTTCCTATGGAACACAATTTGGCAGTTTCATAAAAAGAGTAACCACGTTTATCATACTGGCCAGCAATTCTGTATCTAGGTATCTCAGAGAAATTAAGTTGTATATTTTTTTTATATATATATGAAATTTATTGACAAATTGGTTTCCATACAACACCCAGTGCTCATCCCAAAAGGTGCCCTCCTCAATACCCATCACCCACCCTCCCCTCCCTCCCACCCCCCATCAACCCCCAGTTTGTTCTCAGTTTTTAACAGTCTCTTATGCTTTGGCTCTCTCCCACTCTAACCTCTTTTTTTTTTTTTTCCTTCCCCTCCCCCATGGGTTCCTGTTAAGTTTCTCAGGATCCACATAAGAGTGAAACCATGTGGTATCTGTCTTTCTCTGTATGGCTTATTTCACTTAGCATTACACTCTCCAGTTCCATCCACGTTGCTACAAAAGGCCATATTTCATTTTTTCTCATTGCCACATAGTACTCCATTGTGTATATATACCACAAATTCTTTATCCATTCATCAGTTGATGGACATTTAGGCTCTTTCCACAATTTGGCTATTGTTGAGAGTGCTGCTATGAACATTGGGGTACAAGTGCCCCTATGCATCAGTACTCCTGTATCCCTTGGATAAATTCGTAGCAGTGCTATTGCTGGGTCGTAGGGTAGGTCTATTTTTAATTTTCTGAGGAACCTCCACACTGCTTTCCAGAGCGGCTGCACCAAGTTGCATTCCCACCAACAGTGCAAGAGGGTTCCCGTTTCTCCAAATCCTCTCCAGCATCTATAGTCTCCTGATTTGTTCATTTTGGCCACTCTGACTGGCGTGAGGTGATACCTGAGTGTGGTTTTGATTTGTATTTCCCTGATAAGGAGCGACGCTGAACATCTTTTCATGTGCTTGTTGGCCATCTGGATGTCTTCTTTAGAGAAGTGTCTATTCATGTTTTCTGCCCATTTCTTCACTGGGTTATTTGTTTTTCGGGTGTGGAGTTTGGTGAGCTCTTTATAGATTTTAGATACTAGCCCTTTGTCCAATATGTCATTTGCAAATATCTTTTCCCATTCCGTTGGTTGCCTTTTCGTTTTGTTGGTTGTTTCCTTTGCTGTGCAGAAGCTTTTTATCTTCATAAGGTCCCAGTAATTCACTTTTGCTTTTAATTCCCTTGCCTTTGGGGATGTGTCGAGTAAGAGATTGCTATGGCTGAGGTCAGAGAGGTCTTTTCCTGCTTTATCCTCTAAGGTTTTGATGGTTTCCTGTCTCACATTCAGGTCCTTTATCCATTTTGAGTTTATTTTTGTAAATGGTGTGAGAAAGTGGTCTAGTTTCAACCTTCTGCATGTTGCTGTCCAGGTCTCCCAGCACCATTTGTTAAAGAGGCTGTCTTTTTTCCATTGGATGTTCTTTCCTGCTTTGTCAAAGATGAGTTGGCCGTACGTTTGTGGGTCTAGTTCTGGGGTTTCTATTCTATTCCATTTGTCTGTGTGTCTGTTTTTGTGCCAATACCATGCTGTCTTGATGATGACAGCTTTGTAGTAGAGGCTAAAGTCTGGGATTGTGATGCCTCCTGCTTTGGTCTTCTTCTTCAAAATTCCTTTGGCTATTCGGGGCCTTTTGTGGTTCCATATGAATTTTAGGATTGCTTGTTCTAATTTCGAGAAGAATGCTGGTGCAATTTTGATTGGGATTGCATTGAATGTGTAGATAGCTTTGGGTAGCATTGACATTTTGACAATATTTATTTTTCCAATCCATGAGCAGGGAATGTCTTTCCATTTCTTTAAATCTTCTTCAATTACCTTCATAAGCTTTCTATAGTTTTCAGCATACAGATCCTTTACATCTTTGGTTAGATTTATTCCTAGGTATTTTATGCTTCTTGGTGCCATTGTGAATGGGATCAGTTTCTTTATTTGTCTTTCTGTTGCTTCATTGTTAGTGTATAAGAATGCAACTGATTTCTGTACATTGATTTTGTATCCTGCAACTTTGCTGAATTCATGTATCAGTTCTAGCAGACTTTTGGTGGAGTCTATCGGATTTTCCATGTATAATATCATGTCATCTGCAAAAAGCGAAAGCTTGACTTCATCTTTGCCAATTTTGATGCCTTTGATTTCCTTTTGTTGTCTGATTGCTGATGCTAGAACTTCCAGCACTACGTTAAACAACAGCAGTGAGAGTGGGCATCCCTGTCGTGTTCCTGATCTCAGGGAAAAAGCTCTCAGTTTTTCCCCGTTGAGGATGATGTTAGCTGTGGGCTTTTCATAAATGGCTTTTATGATCTTTAAGTATGTTCCTTCTATCCCGACTTTCTCAAGGGTTTTTATTAAGAAAGGGTGCTGGATTTTGTCAAAGGCCTTTTCTGCATCGATTGACAGGATCATATGGTTCTTCTCTTTTTTTTTGTTAATGTGATGTATCACGTTGATTGATTTGCGAATGTTGAACCAGCCCTGCATCCCAGGAATGAATCCCACTTGATCATGGTGAATAATTCTTTTTATATGCTGTTGAATTCGATTTGCTAGTATCTTATTGAGAATTTTTGCATCCATATTCATCAGGGATATTGGCCTGTAGTTCTCTTTTTTTACTGGGTCTCTGTCTGGTTTAGGAATCAAAGTAATACTGGCTTCATAGAATGAGTCTGGAAGTTTTCCTTCCCTTTCTATTTCTTGGAATAGCTTGAGAAGGATAGGTATTATCTCTGCTTTAAATGTCTGGTAGAACTCCCCTGGGAAGCCATCTGGTCCTGGACTCTTATTTCTTGGGAGATTTTTGATAACCGATTCAATTTCTTCGCTGGTTATGGGTCTGTTCAAGCTTTCTATTTCCTCCTGATTGAGTTTTGGAAGAGTGTGGGTGTTCAGGAATTTGTCCATTTCTTCCAGGTTGTCCAATTTGTTGGCATATAGTTTTTCATAGTATTCCCTGATAATTGTTTGTATCTCTGAGGGATTGGTTATAATAATTCCATTTTCACTCATGATTTTATCTATTTGGGTCATCTCCCTTTTCTTTTTGAGAAGCCTGGCTAGAGGTTTATCCATTTTGTTTCTTTTTTTCAAAAAACCAACTCTTGGTTTCATTGATCTGTTCTACAGTTTTTTTAGATTCTATATTGTTTATTTCTGCTCTGATCTTTATTATTTCTCTTCTTCTGCTGGGTTTAGGCTGCCTTTGCTGTTCTGCTTCTATTTCTTTTAAGTGTGCTGTTAGAGTTTCTATTTGGGATTTTTTTTTGTTTCTTGACATAGACCTGGATTGCAATGTATTTTCCTCTCAGGACTGGCTTTGCTGCATCCCAAAGCATTTGGATTGTTGTATTTTCACTTTCTTTTGTTTCCATATATTTTTTAATTTCTTCTCTAATTGCCTGGTTGACCCACTCATTCGTTAGTAGGGTGTTCTTTAACCTCCATGCTTTTGAAGGTTTTCCAGACTTCTTCCTGTGGTTGATTTCAAGCTCCATAGCATTGTGGTCTGAAAGTATGCATGGTATGATCTCAATTCTTGTATACTTATGAAGGGCTATTTTGTGACCCAGTATGTGATCTATCTTGGAGAATGTTCCATGTGCACTCGAGAAGAAAGTATATTCTGTTGCTTTGGGATGCAGAGTTCTAAATAGATCTGTGAAGTCCATCCGATCCAATGTCTCATTCAGGGCCCTTGTTTCTTTATTGACCGTGTGTCTAGATGATCTATCCATTTCTTTAAGTGGGGTGTTAAAGTCCCCTGCAATTACCACATTCTTATCAATAAGGTTGCTTCTGTTTATGAGTAATTGTTTTATATATTTGGGGGCTCCGGTATTCGGCGCATAGACATTTATAATTGTTAGCTCTTCCTGATGGATAGACCCTGTAACTATTATATAATGTCCTTTTTCATCTCTTGTTACAGCCTTTAATTTAAAGTCTAGTTTGTCTGATATAAGTATGGCTACTCCAGCTTTCTTTTGGCTTCCAGTAGCATGATAAATAGTTCTCCATCCCCTCACTCTGAATCTAAAGGTGTCCTCAGGTCTAAAATGAGTCTCTTGTAGACAGCAAATAGATGGGTCTTGTTTTTTTATCCATTCTGATACCCTATGTCTTTTGGTTGGCGCATTTAATCCATTTACATTCAGTGTTATTATAGAAAGATACGGGTTTAGAGTCATTGTGATGTCTGTATGTTTTATGCTTGTAGTGATGTCTCTGGTACTTTGTCTCACAGGGTCCCCCTTAGGATCTCTTGTAGGGCTGGTTTAGTGGTGACAAATTCCTTCAGTTTTTGTTTGTTTGGGAAGACCTTTATCTCTCCTTCTATTCTAAATGACAGACTTGCTGGATAAAGGATTCTCGGCTGCATATTTTTTCTGTCTAGCACACTGAAAATCTCGTGCCAGTTCTTTCTGGCCTGCCAAGTTTCAAAAGAGAGATCAGTCACGAGTCTTATAGGTCTCCCTTTATATGTGAGGGCACGTTTACCCCTTGCTGCTTTCAGAATTTTCTCTTTATCCATGTATTTTGCCAGTTTCACTATGATATGTCGTGCAGAAGATCGATTCAAGTTACGTCTGAAGGGAGTTCTCTGTGCCTCTTGGATTTCAATGCCTTTTTCCTTCCCCAGTTCAGGGAAGTTCTCAGCTATTATTTCTTCAAGTACCCCTTCAGCACCTTTCCCTCTCTCTTCCTCCTCTGGGATACCAATTATGCGTATATTATTTCTTTTTAGTGTATCACTTAGTTCTCTAATTTTCCCCTCATACTCCTGGATTTTTTTATCTCTCTTTTTCTCAGCTTTCTCTTTTTCCATAACTTTATCTTCTAGTTCACCTATTCTCTCCTCTGCCTCTTCCATCCGAGCCGTGGTGGTTTGCATTTTGTTTTGCATTTCCTTTAAAGCGTTTTTCAGCTCCTCGTGACTGTTCCTTAGTCCCTTGATCTCTGTAGCAAGAGATTCTCTGCTGTCCTGTATACTGTTTTCCAGCCCAGCGATTAATTTTATGACTATTATTCTAAATTCACTTTCTGTTATATTATTTAAATCCTTTTTGATCAGCTCATTAGCTGTTGTTATTTCCTGGAGATTCTTCTGAGGGGAATTCTTCCGCTTGGTCATTTTGGATAGTCCCTGGTGTGGTGAGGACCTGCAGGGCACTTCCCCTGTGCTGTGGTGTATAACTGGAGTTGGTGGGCGGGGCCACAGTCAGTCCTGATGTCTGCCCCCAGCCCACCGCTGGGGCCACAGTCAGACTGGTGTGTGCCTTCTCTTCCCCTCTCCTAGGGGCGGGATTCACTGTGGGGTGGCGTGGCCCGTCTGGGCTACTTGCACACTGCCAGGCTTGTGATGCTGGGGATCTGGCGTATTAGCTGGGGTGGGAAGGCAAGGTGCACGGCGGCGGGGGGGGGGGGCAGGCTTAGCTCGCTTCTCCTTAGGTGATCCACTTCAGGAGGGGCCCTGTGGCAGCCAGAGGGAGTCAGATCCGCTGCCAGAGGTTTGGCTCCGCAGAAGCACAGAGTTGGGTGTTTGCGCAGAGCGAGCAATTTCCCTGGCAGGAACCGGTTCCCTTTGGGATTTTGGCTGGGGGATGGGCGGGGGAGATGGCGCTGGCGAGCGCCTTTGTTCCCCGCCAAACTGAGCTCTGTCGTCTGGGGGCTCCGCAGCTCACCCTCCCTTTGTCCTCCAGTCTTCCCGCTTTCCGAGAAGAGCTGTTAACTTATGACCTCCCAGACGCTAAGTCGCGCTTGCTGTCGGAACACAGTCCGTCAGGCCCCTCCGCTTTTGCAAGCCGGACTCGGGGGCTCTGCTTGGCTGGCGAGCCGCCCCTCCGCCCCGTCTCCCTCCCGCCAGTCCGTGGAGCGCGCACCGCCTTGCCGCCCTTCCTACCCTCTTCCGTGGGCCTCTCGTCTGCACTTGGGTCCGGTGACTCCGTTCTGCTAATCCTCTGGCGGTTTTCTGGGTTATTTAGGCAGGTGTAGGTGGAATCTAAGTGATCAGCAGGACGCGCGGTGAGCCCAGCGTCCTCCTACGCCGCCATCTTCCTCTAACACCAATTAAGTTGTATATTAACACAAAGTCTTGTATATACATTTTCGTAGCAACATTATAATGATCAGAAACTGGAGACCATCCGAATGTGTATCAGTTGGTGAATGGATAAGCAAATTGTTATGTATTCATACCGTGGAATGTTACTCAACACTATAAAGGATAATACTATGGGGCACTATGGTGGCTCAGTCAGTTGAACGTCTGACTTCCGCTCAGGTCATGATGTCACAGTTCGTGAGTTTGAGCCCCTCATCGGCTCTGTGCTGACAGCTTGGAGCCTGGAGCCTGCTTTGGATTCTCTGTCTCCCCCTTTCCTTGCCCATACCCTGCATGCTCTGTCTCTCTTGCTTGCAAAAATAAATAAAACACTAAAAAATTAAAAAAAAAAGTATAATACTGATGTATTCCCAATGGTAAATGAACTTCAAAAACATGGTAACTGAAAGTAGTCAGATACAAAATTTGACATATATGATTCCTTTAATGTGAAATTTCCAGAAGAGGCAATCTGTAGAGATGGAATAGTGATTAGTGATTATCTGTTGCTGTGGGTAGGAATGGGGAATAATAGTAGTTGGGTTGGAAGGATTGTTTTGGGTCAATGGAAATACTTTAAAGGAGCAATATTATTATGGTTGCACAGCTCTGCAAATTTACAAAAAGTAAATTTGTGCAATTGAATGTGAGTTTTATAATTAAATTATTCCTAAATACAGTTATTCAAAAAAGGTGAACCACTTAATTTTTTTATATTAGTACACATGATAATAACATCTGTTGCCACATTTTACACTATAGTGTAATAAAATTTATAACCAGGGCAATGAGGCAAGAAAAAGAAAAATATAAGGACTCAAATGGCATGATTAGAGTTACATGAGTGAAAATGATAATTTTTTTTTTTTAATTTTAGAGAGAAAGAGAATATTAGGCAGGCCCTACTTTTAGTGCAGACATCAATGTGGGGCTTAATCTCATGACCTGAAAATCAAGAGTCAGACACTCAACCAACTGAGCCACCTAGGTGCCCCAAGAGTCAGGAGTTCTAAATCTCCATGCCTCCACAAAAGCAGTGAATAAGCTGGCAAAAAATGTTAGAAAGAACTCTTTCTGATTTCTGGCATCTAATCAAACACAACAATCAAGAGACTGTGTCACAAAATAAAAACAGCTGAATTTCGATGAGAGCTCTGTGACATTTTAACATACTCTATTATAATCCCTCACTCTCCACCTTGAAGGACCCTGGAAGATAACAGCCTGGATCCCTGGTACAGGGATTTTTTTTTTCCTCACAGAGAGAGCAATAAATAGACCTTGGTCTCCAAAAATTGTGGTTGCATGTTATGACCTGTGTGGTGGTTTCTTAAAGGATCCCTGAGAGTTTGTCTTTATTTTGTCTGCCTTGGACCTTGCCCAGAACTTTCAGGACAGCATTTGTTGAAAGCATTTAAAGTAAATGAAATAAGCCAATGACACTTGGGGCTAGGGCTAACACTTGGGGCAAACTATAGCCAAAACAAAAGATTTGAATAGGAAGACACTGGGGAAGGAGATACATGGAAGAATTAGACTTTTAAAAACCCACATAGTCTGTACAATTTAGATGACCATGCATATACCAGGACTGGACACATACTCAGAAAAGACCCGAGGAGACTTTGTTTCTACCTTTTTCCTGAAAGTACTACACAAGCAGCAAGTTAAGGGTAAGAAGACCTGTAAACAGTGTCTCAACACATAGCCAGTCTGCAAAGAGTTTTTGAATTTTGTTTCCCTATCGGGTTTTTTGTTTTGTTGTTTTTCCTAAGTGTTTAAGTAAATCAAAATTTTATCACATCACTCGGTAATCACTAAGCTGATGGAACGAAAATATCAGTGGCCACATATAAAAAAATACAGACTTTTCAAAAATAGCTCAAAAATATCACCAAACAGCAACCACAAAGAGTGTCACAACAGATTCTGGGACGGGGGATTCTAATTTCCAGAGTTATGACATTATGGTGTTAAAAATGTCCAGTTTTCAACAACAAAAACAAATGGCATATAAAGAAACAAAGTATGGTCCATTTTTAAGAAAAAAAAAACAAAAACAAACAGAAATTAACTAAAGATTGCCCCAGAGCAAGTCCAGACATTGGTGTCACTGGACAAGTATGTTAAATCAGTTATTTTAAGTATGCTCAAATGGCTAAAAGAAACTATGGAAAAAGAACTAAAAGAAATGGGGAGAAGGATATTTCACCAGAAAGAGAGTAAAAATAAAAGATAAATTATGGAAATGGAGCCGAAAAGAATTTTTGGAGTTAAAATATAACAATAAAATTGGAAAGTTTATTAGAGGGGTTGGACAACAAACCCCTCAGGTCTGAGTAGGCAGAAGAAAAAACCAGCTAATCTGAAGAAAGATCGATTTAGAGTATCCAACCTGAAGTGCGGAAGAATGAAGAGAAAAAGGAATAGAGCCTGAGAAACCTGTGGGACATAACCATGTGTGCCAAAATATACAAAATAGGAGTCTCACAATGAGAAGAGAGAGAAAAAGGGGCATAATAATATTTGAAGAAATAGCGGATGACCTGTTTAAAGTGCTGATGAAGAAAATCTGTCAAAACAGTTTTATATCTGACAAAACTATGCCCCCAAAATAAGGAAGAAATTAAAATATCCCAAGCTAACCAAAAGGAAGTTCATTGCTAGTAGATCTTCCCTATGAGATTATGAAAAAGAGACTCCTTCAGGGGCGCCTGGGTGGCGCAGTCGGTTAAAGCGTCCGACTTCAGCCAGGTCACGATCTCGCGGTCCATGAGTTCGAACCCCGCGTCAGGCTCTGGGCTGATGGCTCCGAGCCTGGAGCCTGTTTCCGATTCTGTGTCTCCCTCTCTCTCTGCCCCTCCCCCGTTCATGCTCTGTCTCTCTCTGTCCCAAAAATAAATTAAAAAAACGTTGAAAAAAAAAATTAAAAAAAAAAAAAAAAAAGAGAATCCTTCAGGCTGGAGTCAAAGGGCAATCAAGAGTAATTTGAAGCCATATGAAGAAATAAAGAGTATCGGAAAAGTTAACTCCCTAGGTAAATGTAAAAGCCAGTATTATTGTGTCTTTGGTTTATAATTCTTCTTTTTTACCTACATGGTTTAAAAGACAAATGCATAAAACAATAAAAGTAAATCAATGTCAAAGAGCTCAGAATTTATAAAAGTGTAATTTGGGACAATAACAACATAATAGAAGATATGAAGTTATTTATAAGCAAATTTTTTATACTGTTGAAACTAAGTCGGTATTAATTCAAGTAAGACTCTTTTCATTTAGTATCATAATCCTTGTGGTAACCACTAAGAAAATAACTAAAAACTATATAGTAAAAGAAATGAGAAGGGAATCAAAATGGTGTATACACACACACACACACACACAAATAAACCCCAATTAAATTAAAAATAATTTCTGGAGAAATTCAGCATTAACAACAAAAAAGGTAAGACATAGAAAACAAAGAGCAAAATAGCAGCAGTGTTTCCCAATCAGTAATCACATTAAGTGTAAATGGATTTAACTTTCCACTTAAAAGGCAGAAATTGGCAGAGTAGAAAGAAAAAAATCAAACATGATTCAACTGTTGTGATCTATAAGACAGTTACTTTAGATAGAAACACAAATATGTTGAAAGTGAAGTATGAAAAAGACATTCCGTGCAAACATACAAAATATATTTGAACACTTAAAGTGAAAATTTTAATGAGACAAGGACAGTATATACTGGTAATAGGATTAATCCATTTGGAAGGTATAACAATGATAAACATACACATATATAACAACATAGTCTCCAAATATATGAAACAAAACTTGTAGAATTGAAGGAATAAATAGCTTGTTTTACAACAGTAGTTGGAGACTTCAGTACCCCACTCTCAATGATTAATGGAACAACTGGAGAGAATAGCAACTAGAAAATAGAAAACTTGAACAACACGATAAAACAAAAATAACAATCACACATGTATCGAACATTCTACCAGACAACAACAGGTTACAGGTTCTCAAGTACACATGAAATATTAACTAGAATAGACTGTATATTAGGTCACAAAACAAATCTGAAAAAATTTTAAAATATCAAAATCATACAGTTTCTTTTCAATCCACAATGGAATGAAACTAGAAAACTGGAAAATTTATAAATATCTGGAAAGTAATAATTTTAAAAACCTCTCTTAACCAGTGAGTCAACGAAATACAAATGAAATGAACAACAAAAAAATGTAACATACCAAAACTTAGGGATGTAGTGAAAGTATTGCTTGCAGGGAAATTTGTAGCTTAAGTGCCTACATTATAAAAAAATGAAGATATCAAATAAGTAGCCTATGTTTCCAACCAAAGGAAATAGAAAAAGAGTGAACTAAACTCAAAGCAAGCTGAAGAAAATAAGATGGAGATTAATGAAATAGAGCATATAAAAACAGTAGAATTAAGACACCCAAAAGTGAGCTCTTTGAACAGATCAACAAAGTCCTTATTTAGATTGACCAAGAACAAATGAGATAAAACTCAAAATAGTAAAATCAGAAATAAAATTGGGGACGTTACTTATAGGCTTACATAAGTTTAAAGAAAAGGATTTTAGAGAATACTCGGAACAATTGTATGAATGAGTTATATCAATGATTAGATTAGATAGGTGAAATGGACTTATTCGTATAAGCACAACAAATACTGAAGCTGACTCAAAAAAAAAAAAAAAAAGTCTAAATAGACATGTATTAAGGAAAGAGATCAAAACTTCCCAAGCAAGAGAAGCCAAGAGCAAGATGGCCTCACTGGTGAATTTTACCAAACATTTGAAGAATTAACAACAGTCCTTTACAAAATCTCCCAAAACATAGGCCAGCAGAATCCACTTTAGATAACTGATTAATTTGATAATGAAGCCATTATTGAAGGCATTGCAAGCAAACTACAAATCAGTATATTTTATGAATTATTGATGCAAAAATCCTCTGCAAAATACTGCTGGATTTTTATATACTAATACTAGTATATAAAAAAATATATACTATGACCACATGGAACTTATTTCAAGAATGCAAGGGTGGTTCATAGCATAAAAGTAATTGACATAGAATGAAGAAAAGACAAAAATGAATGACCATTTTTGCTCATGTAGAGAAGGCATTTCACAAAATCTAACATACTTTCATGATGGAACAACAACAATAAAACACTCAGAAAACTAGGAATAACAGATAATTCCTCAACATGACAAAAAAGTCGTTATGAAAAATCCACAGATACTCAATGGTGAAAGCCTGAAAGCTTTACCCCTAAAATCGGGAAGACAAGGATACTCACTTTGACTCGTGGTATACAACACTGTTCTGGAATTTTTATCCAGAGCTACCAGGCTGGAAAGAGAAATAAAGGCATCCAAATTGGAAAGGAAGGTGCAAAACTGTCTCTGTTCTAAGATAGCATGATCTTACATATACAGTATCCTAAAATATCACAAAAGGTACTAGAAATTGATAAGTGTATTCAACAAAGTTGCTGGATACAAGATGAAAAACCATAAATCAGTTGTATTTCTATACCTTCAGCAATGTTTTGCAGTTTTGCTAAGATCCTATATTCATGGATAAGAAGTCTTAAATAGTTAAGATGGCATACCCCTGCCCCTTCCAAAGTGATCTACAGGTTCAATTCAATTCTTACCATGTGATAGAGATCTGACTTGAGAAACAAGGCACCATTTTTGTAGAATTCTGATTTCTTTTAATATGGTGTTCCTGTTATTTTATCATTCTTTTAAATGTTTTGAAAATTTTCACAGTAATATACCACTCAAATAATTTACATTTGCATTTATTGATAAATTTAAAATTTTAAGTAAGGCATTCTGAATATTATGCTTAATCAGTAGTTGATATTCAATTAAAGTCTTCAGTCCTTTCCTCTACTGGAATCACTTTGACCAATTTATTTGTATCTGGCCTCATTTTCTCATTTACCCTTTAGTGGATATGCTAATGAGGGTTGAAATGATCAAAAGCCTAGAGAGAGAGCAATGGAGTAGAAGCAAAGGTGTCTGGACAGTGCCCATAGTGGATATGTTATTCTTGAATGATCAATGATTGAGATTATCAATGATGAAGAATAACCAATAACTAGAGGAACTGTAATACTAGCATAGCAAAAGGTACTTATACCCAGTGTAGTGAGCTTTTTGACATCTCCTTTGCCATGATAAAACTAGGGTTACTTAGTGATATTTTTTCTTTATTTTTACATAAATAAAGAATCATTAAAGCTCATCAAAGACTGGTATTGCGTATGGTAGTTTAGATTCTTTGCTGAATACAATATTTTTTGCTCTTTTATAGCATGTATGTAATTTACTGTTGCAAGACTCAGCAGTTACCAGAACGAGGTATAAATGATAATGATGGTGATTAACTTTCCTGCTTGTATACACTGAGGTTTTAGTAGCATGCTAGGATGCTTTTCATAATATTCTTGAGTATAAGGAACATGTGCTAATTGAACTTCACATCCAATTTCAACTAAATGCATTAGTAGAACATTAGCTCACTTTAAAAAAAAAAAAAAGAAAAGCTGAAGTCTTAATTTTGGAATCATAAAAGAAATTTATAATTATTTTTAAAGTCACCTCTGAAGAAAGAAAGACTCAACCATTCATGTCACATTTCGGTGCTTTTCTTGGATATATTATGCATCTCTGTATCTAAATCTTTCCCAAGACAGAAGACACCTCATTGTCATAACTTTGTAATAAAAATACATAGAGTTATAAAAGTAGAGTACATTGTTTTAGGAAAGACCATTTATTTTTTTTAAATGTTTCTTTACACCTTTGTACTTGTACAGACTAAATTTTCCTTCCCTTAGCTTTTCCCGCCATGCCCCCTGCTTCTTGCATAACCTTGACCAAACATCAAGCCTAAAATATCTTTCATTTTTTAATGTTTTATTTTTGAGAGAGCGCAAGTGGTTGAGGGGCTGAGAGAGAGGTAGACAGAAGATCCAAGGAGGGATCCATGCTGACAGCAGCAAGCCCGATGTGGGGCTTGAACTCACAAACTGCAGACCATGACCTGAGCCAAAGTCAGATGCTCAACTGACTGAGCCACCCAGGTGTCCCTGTCTTTCATTTTTAAAGGGAAGAAAATGGCTCACACAAATCACGAGGTGAAAATTGTGCAATGAATTGGGGAAAATAAAAAACAATGTTCTTTTTTTTAATTTTGTTTTTATTTTAGAGAGTGCATGTGCAAGCAGGGGAGAGAGGAGGGAGAGAGAAGAATCTTAAGCAGCCTCCATGCTCAGCGCAGAGCCCCACACGGGACTCTATCCCTGGACCTTAGGATCATGATTTGAGCCAAAATCAAGAGTCAGATTCTTAACTGAATGAGCCCCCAGGCGCCCAGAATATTTTTTTAAATATTTTCTTTGGCAAAACTATAAAACGATAAAAGAACTTGTTTTATTTCTTTAAAAATGAATCTTTGTTATCTTACTACCTTATATTTTGGGGTCACTAATTCTGACTCTTCTACCTAATTTTAAACTTTTTTAAAATGTTTATTTATTTTTCAGAAAGAGAGAGACAGAGTGTGAGCAGGGGAGGGGCAGAGAGAGAGGGAGACACAGACTCCAAAGCAGGCTCCGGGCTTTCAGCTATCAGCACAGAGCCTGATGCGGGGCTCGAACCCATGAACTGTGAGATCATGACCTGCGCTGAAGTTGGACGCTTAACCAACTGAGCCACCCAGGCGCCCCCAACTACCTACCTAATTTTAATTCCCCAAACTATTTACTGGTTCCTAAAAGGAAACCAATTTGTTTTTGGTATCCCTTTACCTCTTTATAGTTCATGCCTCAGTGGAGACTGACACAATGTCCTGCACTAGATGTAGTCCTGACTGGTCTAAGCTAACCATGGTAGTCCCTTTCCTCTTGCTAATGATTAGGTTAGCTGTAGCCGTATATTATCATCTCAGCTGATGATACATGACTGGCATTCTTCTCCAAAGAGAAGTATACACAAAAACCATTTATCTGATTTTTTTTCCCATTTCTAGAAGTGACACATAGATTTGCTAAAGTTGTCAGAGGGAATAGCTAGGATTCTAAAGATGAATACAATCTGGAGCCTTTGGGATATTTTTGAGTACTGATTTAATGTCTAGATTCTTGCTATATCTGACCCTCTTGTCATATGAGGTAATAAATTTCATGATTGTTAAAAGTTTGAATTCTTAATCATTATTATTCTTTGCAGAAAACGTATCCTAACTAGTGGGCATCTACTTAATAGTTTTTTATTACTACTACTACTAATAATAGTTACTCCAGGCTATTCTTAGAATTATTTTTGCTGAAATCATTCTCATGGGTGGAGAAAAATATGAATCTACATTATAAATACTTATGTAAATGTTTCTGTATAATTTGAATAGATTTTTGATAAACATTTACGGAACATTCATTTATTAATAATAAGGTGATTACAAATAGACACAACTTCAGTCTTATTGGCAACTGAGGTGTCTATAGAAAAGCAGACATAGGGGAAAAAACAATGAAAAACAAATTTATTATAACTGTGACAATTGCTATATGGGACCAATTTAATGTATTTTGAAAACACACAAGCAAAAGCAAGTGGAATAAAAAGGGGATTGAAGTGGCCTAGATACAATAATTGAGATGTCTTCAAGGTAGTAGAATGGGTGAGGTGTGATTAGATAATTTCAGAGTGAGGAAAAGGACTGACGAAGGCTTGAGATCAGAAGGAACATGGCATATTCAATAAATTAAGGTAAGTTTGCTAGGCTTTAGTTTGATGGCAGTCTGGCCACATGAAGTGATGGGGGAGTCATATCCTGCGCCTTCAGAAACAGCAAAGTCTCACCAGAATAAACACATTCTTTCATAAACCCAGGTGGTACCAATCATACCCCACACTGAGACATGAATCAATTAAATATATTTTTTAACAAAATGTCCTGTGGAAGCCTACAGGGTCTAAAGACTATATGGCAGAAATGATTTGATTATATCTTACCAAAGTCACTGTATGCTTGTCTGGAAAACTGCTAATGAGAGGGAGAGAAACTGAAACAAAGATGAATCAGGGTGGATCTGGCAATGATTGGACCGCTGCTCACATAAATGCACTCTTGGTACCAAATACGTTTTCTTATTCTTGTTGACACAACATTGCTTAATTTTTTAGGAATTGGATACAGCACGTGAGTAAGCCATAATTTTCAAAATGAAAAATTTGTGTATGTATCCAATATTAAAAATGCCAAATTTATCTTTTTACAAGCTAAAATTTTGTTTTAAAGCAATGTGAAAAATGCTGCCAGATGCTTTTTTTCAGGAGGAGTTCAAGGTTGTGGGAGAACATGAACTGATAAGAAGTAATGTTAGTATTAATTAATAAATTTTAAATGAAAATTGGAATTCTGAAATATTCAATAAATAAAAGAAACATTCATTCTTCAATTCTGATTAGTAGTACAACTCTTATGGAAAAATAAATGTATAAAATGATCATTTGAAATTTAAAAAGTAGCGTGTTTTAATTATGTTTCAAGTGCAACTGCTTGGAAAACTTGCAGTGATTTCAGAACAATGATATTTTATGCATTGTGACAGACTGAACAACCAGGAGGACGCTGAGCAAAAAGCTACACTAATTTTGCTGCTGAACTAATGCAAAATCTATGGAAATAACTCTTTAAAAGTAAATCCCAGCCCAAAGTTTTGTTTCCTCTTTAAAGTGGAGAGACATTTTTACACCTTGCTTTTACCTCATCTGATATAATGTCAGTGAGGAAGATGTTCAGTGAAATATGCATCATTGCTTAGAGAGTTTAAAATTCATAGAAGAGGGGCGCCTGGGTGGCTCAGTCAGTTAAGCGTCCGACTTCGACTCAAGTCATGATCTTGGCAGTTTGTGAGTTCGAGCCCCGCGTCTGGCCCTGTGCTGACAGCTCAGAGCCTGGAGCCTGCTTCAGATTCTTTGTCTCCTCCTCTCTCTGCCATGTTCATGCTCTGTTTCTCTCTGTCTGTCGATAATAAATAAATGTGAAAAAAAGTTTTTTTTAAGGGGTGCCTGGGTTGCTCAGTCGGTTAGGTGTCCGACTTAGGCTCAGGCCATGATCTCAGGGTTTGTGGGGTGGAGCCCTGCATCGGGCTCTGTGCTGACAGCTCAGAGCCTGGAGCCTGTTTCAGATTGTGTCTCCCTCTCTCTCTCTGCTGCTCCCCCGCTCGCACTCTGTCTCCCTCTGTCTCAAAAATCAATAAACAGTAAAAACATTTTTTTTTAAATTCATAGAAGAAAATGTAACAGATAGTGTGATTCTTCTCTGAAATGCATTTGTGTAACCATCCACATGGAGGACTGGATGTTTTCTATATACCTATTAGGGCCATTGAAGCTGGAGTTTTTAATTTTAGTAGTTTCATCATAGATAAGTAGAATGGGCTCAGACCTCAGCTTTTTTTAAATATATGTGTCTGAATGTATATGTATAAATTTAAATTAACTCTTAAAAGTTTCTGAAATCCTTTAACTCACATATGTCTGTGCATGAAACAGTTCAAAGACCTCAGACATTAGCCAATAATAACAAAGCTAATACATTTTTGAAATGGAGTCAGCAAGGGAATTACCTTTAAAATAACCTAATATAAATGGAACAAGTCTTTTCAAGTGAGAAATACCATAATGTTAACTCTCCAAAGATGAGAACAAAAATTTACAACATGACTGAGCTTAATATTGCTTTTTAAAAATGATGTGTGAATATATGAGTAATTTTAATTTTTGTGCTTAAGGAACCATCAGTATTTAAAAGATTGATATCAAGGGGCACCTGGGTGGCTCAGTTGGTAAGCGTCTGACATCGGCTCAGGTCATGATCTTGCAGTTTGTGAGTTCAAGCCCGCGTCGGGCTCTGTGCTGACTCCTCAGAGCCTGGAGCCTGCTTCAGATTCTATGTCTCCCTCTCTCTCTGCTCTTCCCATGCTCATGCTCTGTCTCTCTGTGTTTCTCAATAATAAATCAATGTTAATTTTTTTTTAAAGATTGATATCAATACGTCACTAACAAGTATATGATGAAGAAAATCAAATGCTAATAATTTTTTTGGAGTATTTACAATGAAATCCAACTTCCCTAAAATTATCTAATTATATAGATATAGATATCCTCAAATATCTAATACAGGTTTATTTCATGAATACCCATTAAAATAATTATAAGAGGGGCGCCTGGGTGGCGCAGTCGGTTAAGCGTCCGACTTCAGCCAGGTCACGATCTTGCGGTCCGTGAGTTCGAGCCCCGCGTCGGGCTCTGGGCTGATGGCTCAGAGCCTGGAGCCTGTTTCCCATTCTGTGTCTCCCTCTCTCTCTGCCCCTCCCCCGTTCATGCTCTGTCTCTCTCTGTCCCAAAAATAAATAAACGTTGAAAAAAAAAAATAAAAAAAAAATAATAATTATAAGATTATTTTTCTTAAAATTTTGTTTTACTTTTATGTTTTAATCTAGGCTCCAAAGAGTCCTTTTCTTTAAGAATATTTTATTTAATTAACATGTTTATTTTTTTATTTTTTATTATTTTTTTAAAAAAATTTAACGTTTATTTATTTTTGAGACAAAGAGAGACAGAGCATGAACGGGGGAGGGGCAGAGAGAGAGGGAGACACAGAATCTGAAACAGGCTCCAGGCTCTGAGCTGTCAGCACAGAGCCCGATGCGGGGCTCGAACTCACGGACCGCGAGATCATGACCTGAGCCAAAGTCGGCCACTTAACCGACTGAGCCACAGTGGGCCACTTAACCGACTGAGCCACCCAGGTGCCCCTTAATTAACATGTTTAAAAAAGCCCATAAGCTAAACTTTAATTGGGTTTAATATGTCCTATTCATTACATGTAAGTCATAGAAATGGGAACAACAAGAATGTGTTTAGAGTTGCTTTTATATAAATTTTTTTTTCAACGTTTATTTATTTTTGGGACAGAGAGAGACAGAGCATGAATGGGGGAGGGGCAGAGAGAGAGGGAGACACAGAATCGGAAACAGGCTCCAGGCTCTGAGCCATCAGCCCAGAACCTGACGCGGGGCTCGAACTCACGGACTGCGAGATCGTGACCTGGCTGAAGTCGGACGCTTAACCGACTGCGCCACCCAGGCGCCCCTAGAGTTGCTTTTAAAGTGTAGAACTCTCTAAGTGTATACAATATTTTGCAAAACTAACTCCTTTAAATGAGGGAAGAAAAAGTTGTAAACTAGTAGCTTTTCATTAAATTTATCTTAGCTTCTTTCTTTTATCAGCAAATGGCCTTTGTTTTAGGTTTTTGGCATCTTTTCTGTCATGAATAACCTTACACCATTTTCTGTTCTATTTAATTATTCTCTCTGGCTTAAAGCATAATCAGCATTAAACCAGCTGTGCAACCTTGAAGGAATATCGTTTCAATAATACATTGATTTTTTAAAAAGCACAAGGTGACTATTAATTTTACTTGAAACTCTCCCTCCTGACTATTGCCTGCACACAATTTTAGAACCTGTATCCATTTGTTGCTAAGTAGTACTATCCCTAGTATACTCATTATACCAAGGAATTCTCTCAAAGTCGGACACTGGGAGTGGCCAGGCAACTACTAAAAGCCAGTAAAGACCATTTTTTGAGGAGAAGTCATCCTTGTCATCATGACTAACTAGGTCATGGAAAATCTTTTTAGTAACACAAGAAACAGACCAATTTCTTGGAAAAACAAGGGGGGGGTGGTAATTTTCTGAAAATACATTCTACTAGGATATAATTGGTCCATATATTAAGATGACCCTGCATGTGAAGCAACCATAATCTTGTTAGAGAGGTGTTGATAATTCATTCAATCAACAGTAAAGTTAGATTGCAGGCAGAAAAAGCCTTAAACACTCCAAAAAGAAACACATTAATCATGAACATTTAGTGTCTAGGTTTGAATCTTGGCTAGTGATGAGGCCTAGGACTCACAGAAAATGAATTACATAGGTTTTGGCATGAAATCGAAATACCAAATTTCACCTTGGGTGACCCATGCAGGTTTATGGAATTATGAAACTCTAAAAAATGATTGTTGCTGCCATTCTACCCCAGAGATGATGTCATAAAATCATAGATTATTAGTGCTGTAACAAACCTTGATGGTCAGTCCAATTCATTAGTTACCTGATACAAAAACAAACTGGGAGAACCCAAGTGAATTACCAAATATATAAACCCTATTTATTTTTGTAATTTTTTTCTTACTTTTACCATCATTACTACTGGGATTTTGAACTTTGGGTAAAATTGCACTTTGTTACATAGAATTATCATAATAATTATAATATCTATAATAACCCCAAACCTCTGCTCTTCCTTAATATGAAATGGGTTCAATTTTTTCTTATAAAAAGTCCAAACTCAGATATTTTATTTTTTTTATTATTTTTTTAAATTTAATGTTTTATTTATTCTTGAGAGAGAGAGAGAGATAGAGCATGAGTGAGGGAGGGGCAGAGATAGAGCAGGACGCAGAATCAGAAGCAGGCTCCAGGCTCTAAGCTGTCAGCACAGAGCCCGACGTGGGGCTGAACTCACGAGTGGTGAGATCATGACCTGAGCCAAAGTCGGACGCTCAACCGATTGAGCCACCCAGACACCCCCAAACTCAGATATTTTAGATGACAATATTCATCCTGGTCACTCAGGATTTGAGGTTCGTTTAACATTCTGGTTTTACTGTAGAGTCTTGTCCTTTGCTGGACCATCTGTAATAGGCAGCACATGGAGGAAGACAAGAGTGTGGAGGATTATGCAGGAAAATTTTATGTATCACGCCTGGAAATTGGATATATCCTTTGTTCATACCCTGGGAGACAGTCCAATATCCTCTCTCATTCTGTCTACCTTAGAGCTTTTCTGGTGATAGCTTCAGCAGGTCCAGCAGTCACTGAACCAGAAACAAAACAAGTTATCAGCCCATAATCCATCAAATACATGGTGGTGGAAGAAAAAAAAAAAGAGAAAGAAAGAAAGTATGGAAATTTAAAGACAAAGCATTACAGATACGTTTTAATGTTTGATGTCCTGGTAGACATGCTTAATGGAGGCTCACATTGCAATAGAGGTTTGTAGGGAAAATTCATTGATTAGACTCTGATTTTGACTTCTGGGAGAAATATCCCTACTCTATCAATCATTCTCTGAGGGCTTTGGCTCCACCATTTTTGGGTCCTTTCTTACTGTCCTCAGTGATCATATCTTACATGAACAAAGGAGAGTATGTTCTGATTGGGGTTGAGATGTGCTTGCAGTTTACTTGCTGTTTAGGTTTTTTGTTGTTTGTTTAGGTTTGAAAAACCACAGGCATTTTAGATGAGAGTCTTACATTTTTTTTGTTTTTTTGTTTTTTGTTTTAAAAAATTATTGAAGTGCATTTGGCATACAATTTATATTAGTTTCAGTAGAGTCTTTTTTTTTTTCTTTTGGCTATAATTCCCATCAAAACTTGCAAAGCTTCTGATCTGAGTTCCATTAGTTCCATGGGATAATAAGCAAACCCAAAGTTCTTTCCTAAAGTTCTTAAATACTTTGATTTTCTTAACTTGCTCACTTTGTTATGTTTTTTCAACTATTTCACTTTTTTACCCATTTTAATTTCCCTGAATCATTTTTGTTCACTTTTTCTTTCCTCCATACTTAGCACTTTCTAGAGGAGAATCCAAAATAGTTGTCTTTCCAGTCCTGAAAGGATTTGATCTCTGGAAATTCTCCAATGGTTTTTAAATTTTTTAACATCATCTTTTTAGAAACACTTTGCTAAAGGCAGCCAATAATAACCAACACACATTTTTTATTCTTTTCCCAATCACTTTCTCAGTCACTTTCTCTAGAGTAATAGTCTCATGTATATGACTTGCTTTCCAGGTTATGGCAGATGGAAGTTTAACACAGTGTAACAGAAATCTCGAGGGGTTCGGTCTGTATTTTTTCTTGTCCTATAAAAATATCACATAGTTTAGTTTTTTAATGGTGGCACATCAATTACAGTTAATTTTTTTGCATTATTTAAGGTAAATAATTGTTAGGTTAAGTAAGTATTGTAACAAACAAACACACCTCTGAATTTCAGTGACATAGCACAATATAAATTTTTCTCTCTCACCTAAAGTACAGTGTGGATATTTCCATTCTTTGCATAGCCTTGGACTTGGTTGTCTAGGCATTTAGACTCCTTTCATGTTTTTCTTTCCCATCTTCCCAGTTGTGATGGGTTGTCTGCCTCTGGCTAGCAGTTAGGGGAAGGGAAGTTATAGAAATTATTTGTGTAAGTTGTTTTCTGGGCCGGCCCTGTAAGTGTTGTACATCAACTTCAAAGAAAATCTTTTGGTCAGAACTTGGTCACAGAGCCACATTTATGTGTAAGGGATGCTGGGAAATGTAGTCTGGTTTCTGTAATAGGCAATAGAAACATAGTTCATGAACACAGAATATCTGCTGTAGAGTCTTACTGTTTATGTCTTTTTCATTATGTATTATAAAAACTATAACAAAAATTATCATGTGACATTATTGTCATTGACGTATTTCATGAGTACCCTGGTTAATTTTATTTCTTGGCTACAGTATTCTTATAATTTCAAAATAAGATATGCAATATATTAAGTTATGTCATGTCAAAAAATTCTTCTGGGGCAAATGTATAACTTTATCAATTGGTTAAGATTAAGGATAAGCAGGGCACTCACATCCAAACAAATGATTTTTGGAAAATAACTATTAACTCTTAGAGTATATAGATGTACACAACCAAATTTTACTTTGTTTCCATTCTCCTGAAATGTACCCTATAATTACATTTAATAGTCCCTAAGTAAATACCATGTAAACTAGAATCTTCTTTAAAGGAGAGAAGCAATCACATATTCACACTGTAATGATGGGGTATTTGCATGGCAATTACCAAGCCATTATATTGTCTTTCCTTTAATTTAGTCAACTTCATCTCCTGAATCTTGTTCAGGCAAAGTGGTTGAGCTAAATAACTTTTAACTACCAGAGTGTATACTTCTTCAAGCAGTTGTCATTGTTATTTTTGTAGTTATTCTGATATTTTTCTTATTTTAATAATTTGGTAAGGAACATTTTAGACATCAGTTAAACATTTATGCAAATAGCCTATCAAACTGATTGTTTCAAAAATATTCCAATCATAGTAATTAGCCACCTTCACTATGGAGAATTGAATATTAAATTATAGGTAAAGAGTACAATATACTCATTCCAAAATACAAACCTGAGTGAAAGTAATTTTTTTAAAAAACCATTTATTTATTATTGAGAGACAGAGAGAGACAGAGCATGAGCATGGGAGGGCAGACACAGAATCCGGAGCAGGCTCCATACTCTGACCTGCCAGCACAGAGCCCCATGTAGGACTCGAACTCATAAAATGCGAGATCATGACCTGGGCTGAAGTTGGATGCTCAACGGACTGAGCCACCCAGGTGCCCCTAAATTTGGGTGAAAGTAAAACCAAAGTTTAAATTATAAAATAATCCTTTTAGTTATGTGTCTGAGTATCATGTTGTTTTTAAACTAAACTTTTATTGAAATATAGCATGCATACAAAGTTGCACGATTTATGAATTTATAGACGGATTTTCATAAATTGAATTTACCTGTATAGTAATTACTCATATTGTGAATAGAACATTATCAGCATCACAGAAACTCCTTTCATGCCCTATTTGACTTACTATCTTCCTAAAGTTAACTTCTATCTTGATTTCTATTGATACATGTTAGTTTTATTTGTTTTAAAATTGTCTTAAGTTGAAATTATGCAAACTGTAATGTAATGGATCCTGGGTTGTGTTATCCAAATCCCCTTAAACTTAAGGTACTTACTCCTATGGCGGTCAAGAATATTGGCTGCTGAGGGGTGCCTGGGTGGCTCAGTCGGTTAAGCGGCCGACTTCAGCTCAGGTCATGATCTCACGGTCCGTGAGTTCAAGCCCCGCGTCGGGCTCTATGCTGACAGCTCAGAACCTGGAACCTGTTTCAGATTCTGTGTCTCCCTCTATCTGACCCTCCCCCATTCATGCTCTGTCTCTCTCTGTCTCAAAAATAAATAAACATTAAAAAAATTTTTTAAAAAGAATTTTGGCTGCTGACAGTTCCAATATGTGGCCCTTTCAGACAGTTACTCTCAGAAAAAGGAAGCTGCATCATCTAAGATCACATATTCTCCATGGAGGCAACCTGCATCTAATGCCATGTGGGGTACAATAATTGAGCCCCTTTACCTCATTTTGGGACCAATTTAAGGGCCATCTCAGCTCCAAAGTTTGAAGTGGATCATCCGGGACTTCTCTTGCAACATATTGCTGTTGAACATCTTCCTGTACTCATTTTAGCATCCCTCCATCCCTTCAAATATTGTTTCTGAGGTCATCCTCCACACTTCTGTCCTACAAATCTCTACCTCAGAGACTGTTCCAGAGAATGCATCTAACACAGTAATGGAGGTATTTCTGGGAAGAAGTCTCTAAAATGGGTGTTTGACTTTGGAAAAAAAAAGAAAAAAAGGGTGGGGACCAGTGCCTGGGTGGCTCAGTCAGTTAAGCATCCAACTTTGGCTCATGTCATGATCTCATGGATGGTGGGATCAAGCCCCATATCAGGCTCTGTGCTGACAGCAAGGAGCCTGATTGGGATTCTCTCCCTCCCTTCTTCTCTGCCCCTCCCCCACTCACACTCAACCTCTCTCTCTTTGTCCCCCACCCTCTTTCTCTCAAAATAAATCAACATTAAAAAAAAATAAAATGGGTTTTTGAAGTTGGAATCCCTGCTAGCAGGCTGACAATGAGACCTATTTTTGAAAGTAGGTGGAAAACTGATAAGTCTTGGAATACGCTAATGATATAATTGTCAAAACTCTCATTAGTGTTGAACGAGATAGTAGAGAATACACTATACAGTGCCTGATGTATTAGAGAAGTATGGGTTAAGGACTAATTTTAAGTATGATAGAATTGGACCACTACTGCTGGGTGTTCTCAAAGCATTGAAGAAAGACAATGAAATTCTGAGTTTGATTAATCACCAATTAAGATTAAGTTGGAAAGCCAGAAGTCCTCTTTGGCAGCTTGGAGGCTCTCATCTCTTGCACTTGGATGCAGAAAGAGGTTGAGACATGATGCTTAATTAAAAAGGGAAGCCGAACTCCAGTAGATTTTATATTCTACTCAAGTAGATTTTATATTCTAAGTACAGAATCTAAGCAGAAACTTGAGATCAACTCAAGTAGATTTTATATTCTAAGAGGGCTTCTTATTAGAAAGAATAAGGGCCATGGAATTTGGCATGAAAGCATCTGGGTCAGGTTATTTGAGAAACTTGAAATCCTGAATCCCCATTTTTCTTTAGGTCTTTCCACATGTAATATCATATCAAGTTACCCTGAGGTGGGTCACAAAGGGAAGAAGGGATGAGGCTTAAAAGCAATGAGCAAACATGGAAAAATGAAGTCAGGATCCTCATTACAGATATTGAAGTTACTTATTATTGATTATTTGTTATTTTAATGTCCGAATTAAATATGAATATTTTGGTTATTTTATTTTTATAGCCCAAGACTCACTTGTAATCTTTGTATAATTTAATTGATACCACTTTTTCCCAGTTAAAGAGTCTCTAGCTGACTTAGTGGTATATTCAAGGATTGCTTTCTGAACTCCTGTTTTGTCTCTTCAGAATGGTGAAACTGCTGAAAATCTCATGATTTCAGTTTCATTTATATTTAGATTGTTTCTTATCTCTCAGGTTAGTCTTTATATATTTAGAGTTTGGGGGGAAAAACCACAAAAGTTAAAGATTCAAGTTTCTCAGTCTCTGTTCTCTTTGGGAGCTTGGCCCCATATGTAGCAGGTGCTTTTGTAGCCCAGAACTCCAAGTCTTGCTTTCCAAGTTGTGTGAGGCTGCAAAAAACTCTGTTGGTCCATCTTTCCCTTAATAGTAGCCTTTTGCTTAGATTTGCCAAAAGCAGATTACATTCCTTGTGGCAAAATTGACTTCCTTTTTGTTTGATTTCCTTTTTGTGTGTGTGTGATCTTAGCACACTAAGGTTTTGGTCTCTCACCAGATCTCCAAGTCTTAATTGTATCTTTATGTCTATATATGTATATTCAGTTATCAATCTGATCATTCCAGTGGAGTGTTGGACTTCTGCAAGTTGTACATTGCAGCTAGAAAGTCTTCATTCAACATTTTAAGTTAAAATTTCCTATGTTCTTTTTAAGCCTTTAAAAAGCCTATTTCTTTAACAGAGAGAAATAGGAATATGAATACCAAGTGTCTAAAAACTGGTGAAGTCGAGTACAATTTATATAAAATGCTATGGTAAGTCTGGGCAGTTGTAAATTTAATGTCATTACCATAATTCTTTATTTTGATACTTGATTCTATAGTTCTACCTATTTTGTAAATGACTTTCTTTTTTATAACTGATTTTTTAGAAAACACCATGATAATTCAGTTGGTTTAGTTCAACTCTTCACTTTTTTTAATCCAAGTCTTGGTATTTTAGAACTATCTCTAGTTAGATAGATTCTATAATTAGGTACTACATTTTAGCATTCTGAAAATTAGTGAATATATTTATCTAATTTTACAATTAGATTTTGTCAGGGCGCCTGGGTGGCTCAGTCGGTTAAGCGGCCGACTTCGGCTCAGATCATGATCTCACGGTCCGTGAGTTCGAGCCCCGCATCGGGCTCTGTGCTGACAGCTCAGAGCCTGGAGCCTGTTTCAGATTCTGTGTCTCCCTCTCTCTGACCCTCCCCCGTTCATGCTCTGTCTCTCTCTGTCTCAAAAATAAATTAACATTAAAAAAAAAAAAGATTTTTTACAATTAGATTTTGTCAACACTACAACTCCTTTTATTTACCATTTAGTAGAATATTTTGCAAGTAGAATCTTCTTATATTTAAACTCAAAATATATTTTACATTTATAACTATAACGTACTGCAGTTTCTACCGATAGAGTCATATCACCCAGTTTTCAAAAAACTTTCAATTCATATACATTTTTTGTGTATTCCTTTAGAAAACGTTTGTTTTCATCTGTGTCAATTATCAGTTATTTGCAGCAGAAAACTAAGTTTTTTATTGTCATCTTTTACATTGAAAATCAGTACCACAATATAGCACTAATTAGGGATGTAGGGACATTATGTATGCTTTATGGATCTTTGTATTGAGGTAAAAATGTGCTTCAGATTATCTCATATATTTTAGGATTCATAGCTTTTTTCACATATTTTAATACTAAAGGTATATTGATATATTTATTATTTTAAGATCTTAAATTTTTTACCATTTGTAAATTTTATAGAATTATAGTAAAACTTAAGATAAAAGTAATATTAGAAAACTTCAGTAAAAGCAATGAATGGGATTCTAAGGACTTGGGAGAAGGTATTTTGTTTTTATTTTTTGTATTTTCCTTAATTATTTTATGTATGTCGGTATGTATGTATGTATTTATTATCATTATTATTTTATTTCATTTTTTGCTGTTGGATTTGAGGCATAGGTGTTTTGTTCCTCTTCTTACACCTTGGAAATTAAGCTTTCTTTTTAGGCCTTAAAAATAAAGTGGGAATAGAGTAAATTTAAAAGCTGCAGGGTACCATTAGAAATAAACAGAGAAATGTGAAATGTTGATTAAAGATCAAAGGATAGTAGCAGAATTAATTATCTAGAAGCTGTGAAATCACTTACAAACTGCATAAAGCCAAGACAAGGGAATTGAAAACTTATTACTAATTAATTCTTATAATACATTAATAAAACGGACAAGGCACATCATAATATTTTAGTGAAAATTTGGCTTTAGTATCCAAAATAATTTTTGACTGGTATATGGTTCAATTGATTAAAGTCTAAAATCCCGGTTTCAGAACATGCACATCCAACTGGAAGGTAGGTTGCAATACAAGTGGAAGTGGTGTAGAGATTATGAGGGGGTTTAAAGATATGAATGTCGTGGCATAATTATAATGAAGTGTGACAATACCAGTAACTCTGTAGGGGACATAAAGTAATTCAAACTCAACCACTGAGCAAATGGTATAGAGCAAAGTGAGAGGTATAGACAAAAAGGCTAAGTTGTTTCAAAATGGAAAGATGGATTTATGCAAGAATTTATACACTGTGATTTTCAAGTGGAGTAATAGCTTTCAGAGTACAAACCTTCCAAAACTGGATTCCAAACTTAATACCAACAACATTTTTCCCCAAGACAATCAACTCTCTCAACTTGATGTTTATTCTTAAATTCTAAGTAGTCTAAGTATTGGATGAAAAATATTACCCATTTTCACCTTCATTGTTTTAACATCAATTGACATTGCTAGAGAAGAAGTGCACAAGACTTGAAGACTGGAGCTATTAAAGTCATACTTTCCAGATATACCTGGTATCTAAGCAAAGTCATAAAGCTGTTTGTGGTGCCATAGATTCTGCAAAACACATAGACACCATTTTTAACTATGGGGAAACACTGTGTCACTCTTACAAAGACAATATTTGTACCTAATATTTTAGAGATTAAAAATAATGTCAGAAAAAAATCCAAACCTTCCATCTCCTTTAGTCCCTAATCTACTAATCTATTCCACTTTTCCATTTGGTCATAGAGGCTGTAATATCTCTTGTTTTTCAAAACTCCTCTTTTCTTTACTTCTGCTTCCTACAAATATTCATCAGGAATCTTACACCCCTAATTACCTTCATTATTCATTCACTGTCTTTCTTTCTCTCTGTTCTCTCTCCTTTTCCTGTGTTGCTGTCCTTCTTTCTGTCTTTGATCCTTAGTTCTCTCTACTGTCTTTGTGCCAATTGTTGTGTATAAACATTTTTTCATAATGAAAACAACAAATTGACCTGGAAGAAGACTATCATTGTCCATTTCCTTTGAAAATCCTTATTTCCTTTACCACATATCATCTTGAAATAACATTTTGTGCTAGTGGTTTTCAGCTTTCTCAAATTTCTCAGTGGCACACATTTTTTAAGGCATTTTTGCCTGGCTATTACTCAAACTATTTTATTCAGTATTTTTAAAAATTATTTTCAATATCAGCTTATACAAAATTATACTAGTTGATTTATAGGAAATGTTTACCATATTTTATCTCTGCAGTATTCGATGATGTTGTCAATATGCTGATTTTACAATATGTTCGACATTGGCTTCAGCAGTTCATTTCTTCTGATAGCACATGATTGTGCTACTAAATTTTTGACAGTTCTTGCTTTTGTGGGTCATTCTCCCCTACCTGCAGATGAAATGAGCACTCTCAAATTGGTATCTCTTTTTCTAAATTTCAGAATGCCATTAATGAAAGTTCATACCACTATTTCCATATAGAATTCTCATTTAGAATTATTGTAACTCAAACTATTTTATTGAATTCATGACTTACCCTCACAAGATATTATGTAATATATGTAAATTATCTTGTTAACAAATTATATTACTATTTACTTCCCCCTCCTTTTTTTTCATCCTAACCCAGTTTCATTAACATTTTTATAGTCATTTTATTAAATTTATTAATGAACTTGCTCTTGAATAAAGGTTTTCTTCTGTACTATACTGCCAGTGTTTAAATCACCACTAATTAACCTGTACTTGGAATATATCAAGAAAATTATTAGGTCTTGTCTATCAATAATCTCTTTTCATACTGGCTTACCATTTACTGTATTGCCAGATATCTTTTTTTTTCTAAATTTTTTAATGTTTATTCGTTTTTGAGAGACAGCGAGAGACAGAGTGTGAGTGGGGAAAAGGGAGAGAGTGTGATGGAGATAGAATCTGAAGCAGGTTCCAGGCTCTGAGCTGTCAGTACAGTGCCCGATGTGGGGCTCGAGTTCACAGACTGTGAGATCATGACCTGAGCTGAAGTTGGATGCTTAACCAACTGAGCCACCCAGGTGCCCCTATATTGCCAGATTTCTTCTTAAAAACCAATACACCCTCTCAAAATCAGAGGTGTGTCTATTAGCCAGGCTTATACTTACATATTTATCTGTGCCATAAAAGATAACATCAAATTATTTAGCTTAGTCCAAGAAGTTCTATATAATCTCTCTCATATCTTATTCCCATACTTGACATACTTTGCCATCCTTTTGTACTTTGTGATCTTCACATATGTTTCTGGAACATAAAAAGATTTTTAATGACTCTAGTGTTTCTGATTTCTCTTGTTGAATTCTCTTCTTGAGTTAGCTTTCAACTTGGAAAATTTTTGTTTGTCCCAAATTCTTACTCAAACCTTTTTCCCTTTGTTATTTCCAAAAACATATTTTTCCTGTCTTCTTTACTATTACTGAATGTTGCTCTTCTTGTCTTCTAGGTAAACTGCTTAAAAATCAAGGTATACTTCTTGAATGATTAGACAGGGCATGTCTAAAGAATTGATGGGTTTGGGGCGCCTGGGTGGCTCAGTCAGTTAAGTGTCCAACTTCGGCTCAGGTCACGATCTCGCGGTCCGTGAGTTCGAGCCCCGCGTCAGGCTCTGTGCTGACTGCTCAGAGCCTGGAGCCTGTTTCCGATTCTGTGTCTCCCTCTCTCTGCCCCTCCCCTGTTCATGCTCTGTCTCTCTCTGTCTCAAAAATAAATAAATGTTAAAAAAAATTAAAAAAAAGAATTGATGGGGTAGATTTTTCAGGTATGTTATATGAGGATTTATATGAGGGCTTAGGGCCTTGTGAAATGTAAGTGTATTTAAAAGAAACAGTTCCACATATTTAGACTACTACACATCTTTTTCTAATCCTGTATTAATGGTAGGCCATTACAGTGATTAAGGATAGTGCTACAGAAAAAAAAAAAAAAAAAAAAGATGACCTTTTTGAGATGTTCTTTAGTTACACAGTAACTAAACACAGTTTACAGTTTCATGGTTTAGTAGAAGTATCTTGCTTATTTCTTTTTGTCTCCAGTTTATTCCCCCAATTTCCTTTTATCATATTATCCTTAGGCAAATCATTGCTCCTGATAGAACTTGCTTATCTAAATATTAACAATAAGGACACCACACCATAAAACATGCATATTGATTGATAGTGGGCAAAATAAATACAATGGATAAAAGGTAGGTAAATGGTAAAAATATTATGCATGGTGTTCTGTAAGAACCAGATAAATACTACCCTCTATCATAAAATAGAGAATATGACAAGAAAATAAAGGCAATGAAAAATCATTCAGAAATTTAAGAAAGAATATGATAATAGCAAATAATAAATGCATTTTCACTTGAGTAAAAGATACCTAAGGTTTAAATAAAGACATAAAATAAATGAAACAAATTAGAATCAGTAAGGATTAGAAAAGATACACCTTACAACTGAGTTAGGGAAATGGATGTCAAGGGTGAAAAATTATATAATTTGCAGTAGATAAAACCTAGACAGATAAACAAATAAATACATGTACCCCAAGAGATGGTGATGTATAAAATTTAGGAAAAGGGTTACAATTTAGGCATAATTGATGTAACTAAAATTATTAACTATATAATAGAGTAATATAGTCCCTACATAAAAATCTGAATCTCCAGATCAAATGACATATTTATTCAAGAAAAGATAGAATGCTCTATATTTTAACTGATATCCTTGTATATTATTGAACCAAAAAGAGTAAAAAATTGAATTCTATTGAAATTTGGGGATCTCTGCTTTATTACCAAGATAAAAAAATCCTATGAGTATTCAGGCAAAGACTAGGTACAAAAAAAGAAGAAAATATCTGGTTTGTCTTAATGTTCAACACTACACCATTCTATATAAGATGACCAAGGAGCTTATATATCTGAAGGGAAAATGAGCATGAACCAAGTATTTCTTTGGGTGGAGGGAGGAGGGCAGCCAAATTCTCATTTAAGTATAAAAATACAGAAAGTTGCAAATACATAAAGCCCTTGAAGATGGTAGCACCCAAGCATTCCTGGAAAACAAAATAAAAATGTTAAAATTCAGCCATGTTCTGTAATATAAATAAAATTAATCAGGGATTATGGTATAAAATGACTTTCAGTAAGCACTGCATGCATTTAAATGTGTAATAGAATGAAATATATGTTCTGTCGATGGAAAACTAGTGAAATAAAATATGGCAAAATAAAATATTGTGCAGCCTTAAAAAATGAAGTAACATTTTTCATACTAGTATGGAAAAGTATCAAGGATGAATTTAAAATTTCTTCTTTCTGTAACCTATGAGTGTGGGTGTCTGAAATTCTACCATGTATAAACTATCTTTTATGGGGACGTGATTAGGTAAAGTGACATAATCTACTTATTGAAACATATAGCCCATAAAGTGGATAATGAGCCAAGCAGAATAGACTTTTATGATTTGTGGTGTAACTGCCCAAAGATAGATGTTTTAGATCAACAGAAAGGGTCCTACATAGTCATTCAGGAATGCAGACTATAGAGTCTTTGCTTCTCTAAATGTGTGGTCTCAAAGGCCAACATGAGAATTTCTACCCTACCTTGACAGAGGAAGAATAGCAAAGAGGAAAGCGAATGGCTTTATGGTCTATATCTTTAAAGTTATAGACAAAGTTACACACCTTACCATTTCTGTATAGTACTCAAGTCTTGTATGTGGCTACACATACCTGCAAATGAAGCTGGGGAAATATATACCTAAGGAGAAGTGGAGAAAAGAAAAGAAGCTGTTTTTTTTGTTTGTTTGTTTATTTGTTTTACCATGGCATTCATGATAAATAAATAAAATATATTGAGAATTAGAACATTGAGCTGTTGGGTGCTCATGGGTGGCTCAGTCAGTTGAGCATCCGACTTCGGCTCAGGTCATGATCTCACAGCTCGTGAGTTCGAGCCCCACATCAGACTCTGGGCTGACAGCTCGGAGCCTGGAACCTGCTTTGGATTCTGTGCCTCCCTCTCTCTCTGCCCCAACCCACTCACATTCTGTCTTTGTCTCTCTCAAAAGAAAAATAAACATTAAAAAAATTAAATAAAACATTGAGCTGTTAAAATATGATCAGAATGTACTTGTTAGTCTTCCTTTTTATGTCTTAGGGGAAAGAGAATATTAATGCCAGAGGATACACGAAGGATACTATTCTGGAATATGTGATAGAACACATGGAAGGAAAAGTTGAAAGAAGAGTTCTTTACCTGCTTTGGGCTTTGCTAATCCTCCTGCCACCCCAGGAGGCACAACCACAACCACCAGGTCACCTAACCTTGGTCAATCCCATCGTGTTCTTCCCCAAAATCATCAACAATGAGCCTTTGGGCCATGTCTCCTTTGAGCTGTTTGAAGTCAGAATTCCAAAGAGAGCAGACAACTTGTGCTCTGAACCCCAGGAAGAAAGGTTATAAGGATTCCTAATTTCACAGTATTATTCTGGGATTTATGTGCTAGGGTAGTGACTTCCCATGATCCAGTGGCACTGGTGGCAAGTCCATCTATAAGGAAAATTGGATCATGAGAACTTCATCCGGAAGCATAGGGGTGCTGGCATCTGGTCCATGGAAAATACTGGACCCAACATAAACTGTGCCGTTTTTCATCTGCATTGCCAAGACTGAGTGCTTGGATGGCAAATGTGGTTTGTAGCAAAGTATAAGAGTATGTAGATGTTGTAGAAGGGATGAAGCACTTTGGGACTGCTACTGAACCCGAGATTGGCTCCTGGTCGCTTAAAGGATCATTACTCAAGACACAAGTTTTGATTTTGATTGGAAAGGAATTTGAACATTTTTCAGGAGGCTGGCCACCTGGGGAGAAGGGAGATTCTTGTCCAAAACCCATTTCCATTTCCAAGGCTTCTGTCTAGCCCAGGGGTTTTTAAAGGAGTTAGAGCATGGGTACCTGAGTGGCTCAGTCACTTAAGCTCCCGACTTTGGCTCAGGTCATGATCTCATGGTTTGTGGGTTTGAGCCCCACATCAGGCTCTGTGCTGACAGCTCAGAGCCTGGAGCCTGCTTTGGATTCTGTGTCTCCATCTCTCTCTACCCCTCCCCTGCTTGTGCTTTCTCTCCTTCTCTCTCTCTCAAAAATACATAATAAAAAAAAATTTTAAAAGATAAAGTGGTTAGGGTAATCAGCAAAGGGAGTGCAGTGGCCTGCAATATTCGTTGATTGCGTGCAGACTCAGTGCTAGCCACAAACATTATCTCACTGCTCAGGGGTTGTACAAGGGAGATTGTTTCATGATGTGCAAGAGTATTCTTTTTTTTTTTTTAGTTCAAGTCAGTTAACATACAGTGATACAGTGTCATATTAGTTTCAAGAGTAGACCCCAGTGATTCATCATTTCCATATAATACCCAGTGCTCATCCCAAAGGTGCCTTCTATAATGCCCATTACCCAGTTAACCCATCTGTATGTTGATTTTATATCCTGCAACTTTGCTGAATTCATGTATTAGTTCTAGAAGTTTTTGGTGGAGTCTTTTGGGTTTTCCACGTAGAGTATCATGTTATCTGCGAAGAGTGAAAATTTGACTTTTTCCTTGCCAATTTGTATGCCTTTTATTTATTTATTTTTTGTCTGATTGCTGAAGCTAGGACTTCCAGTACTGTGTTGAACAAAAGTGGAAAGAGTAGACATCCCTCTTGTGTCCCTGACCTTAGGGGGAACGCTCTCAGTTTTCCCCATTGAAGATATTAGCTGTGGGTCTTTTGTAGGCCTTAATGATGTTGAGGTATGACCTTCTTTTTTTTATTTTTTATTTTTAATGCTTATTTATTTTTTTGAGAGAGAGAGAGAGAGACAGAGACAGAGACAGAGAGGGAGAGAGAGACAAGGGGAGGGCAGAGAGGCAGAGAGAGAGAGACAGAGACATGGAATCCAAAGCAGGCTTCAGGCTCCAAGCTGTCAGCACAGGGCCTTAATGTGGGGCTTGAACTCATGAGCCATGAGATCATGATTTGAACCAAAGTCAGAAGCTTAACCAACTCAGCCACGCAGTGTCTCTATCCCTACTTTCTTGATGGTTTTTATTAATAAAGGATACTGTAGGTTGTCAAATGCTTTTTCTTCATCTATTGACAGGATAGTATGGTTCTTATCCTTTCTTTTATTAATGTGAAGTATCACAGTGATTGATTTGTGAATATTGAACCAGCCCTGCAGCCCAAGAATAAATCCCACTTGGTCATGGTTAATAATTCTTTAATATACTTTTGAATTCGATTTGCTGGTATCTTGTTGAGAATTTTTGCATCCAGATTCATCAGGGATATTGGCCTGTAATTCTCCTTTTTAGTGGGGTCTTTGTCTGATTTGGGAATCAAGGAAATGCTGGCTTCATAGAATGAGTTTGGAATCTTTCATTCCATTTCACTTTTTGGAACAGTTTGAGAATAGGTATTAACTCTTCTTTAAATGCCTGGTAGAATTCTCCTGGGAAGCCATGGAGTCTGGCCCAGGACTCTTGTTTGTTGGGAGATTTTTGATAACCGGTTCAGTTGCTTTCCCGGTTATGGATCTGTTCAATTTTTCTATTTCTTTCAGTTTCAGTTTTGGTAGTACATGAATTTCTAGGAATTTGTCCATTTCTTCCAGATTGCCCACTTTGTTGGCATATAATGTTTCATAGTATTCTCTTATAATTGTTTGTGTTTTTATGGTATTGTTTGTGTGTCTATGGTATTGTCCTCTTGCATTTGTGATTTTACCTATTTGGGTCCTCCTTCTTTTCTTTTTGAGAAGTCTGACAAGGGGTTTATCAATTTTGTTTATACTTTCAAAGTACCGGCATTTTGTTTCATTGATCTACTGGATTTTTTGTTTGTTTGATTGTTTATTTCTATATCATTTATTTCTGTTCTAATCTTTATTATTTCCCTTCTTCTGCTGGCTTTGGGCTTTATTTGCTGCTCTTTTTGTAGCTCCTCTTGGTGTAAGTTTAGGTTGTACATTTGAAAACTTTCTTGCTTCTTGAGATAGGCCTGACTTGCAATGTGCAATGTAATTTTTCTGTTATGATTACCTTTGCTGCACCCCAAAGCGTGGACTTCATTTCATTAGCTTCCATTTATTTTTTTAATTTCTTCTTTAATTTCCTGGTTAACCCATTCATTCTTCAGTAGTATGTTCTTTAACCTCCATGTATTTGAGGGTATTCTTGATTTTTTCTTGTGGTTGATTTCAAGTTTCATAGTTTCATAGTGATCTGGAAATATGCACAGTATGATCCAGATCTTTTTGTACCAGTTGAGGGCTGATTTTTGACCCAGTATGTGATCTTTTCTGGAGAATATTCCACTTTCTGGAGAATATTCCATGTACACTTGAGAAGAATGTATATTCTGCTGCTTTAGAATGAAACATTCTGAATATATCTGTTAAGTCCATCTAGTCCAGTGTGTCTTTCAAAGCCATTTTTTCATTGTTGTTTTTCTGCTTAATTTGTCCATTGCAGTAAGTGAGATATTAAAGTCCCCTATTGTTATTATATTACTGTCAATGAGTTTCTTTATGTTTGTTATTAATTGATTTATATATTTTAGTGTTCCCAAGGTGGGCACATAAATATTTACAATTGTTAGATTTTCTTGATGGATAGACCCCTTAATAATGATATAATGTCCTTCTTCATCTCTTGTTACAGTTCTTAAAAATCTAGTTTGTCTAAATATGGCTACTCTGAGTTTCTTTTGATATCCATTAGCATGATAGATGATTCTCCATATTCTCACTTTTAATCTGCAGGTATCGTTAAGTGTAAAATGAGGCTCTTGTAGGCAGCACATAGATGGATCTTGACTTTTTATTCATTCTGATACCCTATGCCTTTTGATTGAAGTGTTTTATCCATTTACATTCAGAGTAATTGTTGAAAGATAGGAATTTAGTGCTATTGTGTTACTCCTAGAGTTGGTGTTTCCTATGATGTTCCCTAGTCTTTTGGGGTCTTTGTTGCTTTGGTCTCCCTTGTTTTTTTCCTCTCAGAGAGTTCCCCTTAAAATTTCTTGCAGGGCTGGTTTAGTGGTCATGAACTCCTTTAATTTTTATTTGTCTGGGAAACTCTTTTATCTCTCCTTCTATTGTGAAAGACAACCTTTCTGGATAAAGAATTCAGCATATTTTTACCATTCAGCTCATTGAAAATTGACTGCCACTCCCTTCTCGCCTGCCAGGTTTTAAGTCTGCTGCTAACCTTATGTGTCTATCCTTGTAGGTTAAGGACCTTTTATTCCTAGTCACTCTCAGGAAGTCCACGTGGTAAAGTGAGGACAGTCAACTCGCCCTGCGCCACAATTCTCCTGCATTTTTTCCTTCACGCTGAGCTGGGATTCCAAGCCCGTGGTCTTAAAGGACCTGGTACTGTGTGGATCTGCCCTCCTCCTCCGGAGTAGAGCCTCTCCACAGTGTCTGAAGCCCTCTGTCTCTGAAAAACAGTCCCATGCCTGCACAGTGCACTGCAAAAAGCAGCAAAGGTTATATTCCCTCTGGGTGCGCTTCTGTCCCCTGTTGATGAAAGGCCTTTGGCTGGTGCCTGTAAGGTCTTTTCTCCTTGGGGAGGTAATATGCCCTCTTCCAAAAGTTTTCCAGGAAGGGGAATGTTCTCTCCCAATGCACCCTGGAGCTCCCTACACTACACCTATGCACTCTGTGGCCACCTCTCCCCTCCCCAGGAGTGTGCACCACAGCTCCACTCCAGAGAAAGTGACATACTTCCAAAACCTCAGAGTTTGAGCTCCACACTCTGTTCATAAAAAAACCCTGTGACGGTCACTACTTCTTGCTCCCCAGTCTGTGCTCCAGAGAGGTTTTCCTCTTGTGTGAACTTGATGCCACACTTTTTCAACTTCTCTCTCTCCTTTTTGTCTTTCCATGGAAAGGGTTCCCTCCACTCCACGGAATTGCCAGTTTTATCTCACTGTGTTCACTTCCACACACCTTGCACCTGCCATGCTGTCTCCCTCCAACTGTGAAGATCCTTCTGCCACTCCACAGATCGATTTCCTGGATATTCCAAGCTGTCTTACCACATTAGAACTGTGTTTGAGGGACAAGGGAAGCCCAGGATCCTCCTACTTCTCTGCCATCTTAACTCCTCTTTCTGTGCAAGGAGGATGAAGTCTACAGATACACAAAGGGAGGCCAGTAAAATCATTTGTGTGACCTAAAAGAAAGAAAACATCGCAATAAAACAAAAACAAAAACAAAACAAACAAACAAAAAAAACCCAAACAAACAAACAAGCAAACAAAACAACCCTAGGCTAATCATAGCTGAGACAGCTTTCAGACAGACTTGCTGGCCTCTGCAGCCCCCGAAACTTCTGGTTCTTCAGTCCTCAGGCCAGAGTTTTGAAAATCTCCAAGAAAGAAAATTAGTTCTATTATAGGTCAAGGGCCTTGGGTCAGCAAATTAACCCTTAAGACTGGCCAGAGTGCTATAACAAGTTCAGGAATGGCAAGACAAGCAAGATCACCACTGACAACTGTGAACATCTCTAAAAAAATTTGTCTTGTATTTTATCTGAACCGTCAGACTGTTCCTTTTGTGGCTCAGGACAGCACCCCTCTACCTCTGTCTGCTCTCCATACCCTATCTTCGTACTCTCACTGCAGATTTTTGGGTCCCATATTTTCCTTTTCCTCCTCCAAGTCTACCTAGATTGCAAGAGTTAAGTTCCTAATTATAAAATACAAACTAAACAGTTTAAAACTTTTTAACTCTTCTGCAGTTTTATTCAAATCTGGCTAGAGGACAAAACTATCTTTCAAATGCCTCGGATTATTTTGTGATAACGAGTTCAGTTATTTTGCTATATGAAGAAGAGAATTACTTGGCCCTTTTCAATTATAAAGAAAAATTCTGAAAATAGAGACATTGAACATTTATCCATATCTGTGTGGATATTCAAATGACAAAAGTCTTTTTTTTTTTTAATTTACACTTGATTTTCCTTTTGTGGATGGTTTTTCAAAAGCTTTGTTCAAATACCGGATTTGATCCCTCACTAAACTTGGAACTTACTTTGTAGGGAAATGATTCTTTCTCTTTAGTAGATTGCCATTGCAGACAGTATACTTGAAGTTTAAAATCCCCATTTCCTTTCTCCTTTTTTGGTCAATTATTTCACATACTCATGAAACTAAAAATTATCGAATAATATAATTTTGAGCCCTAACTATTTAAATATAAGAAAACTTTTCTGAAAAATACGGTGTAAGGTACAACACCATCTTGAGATTTAATAAAACATTAATGCATTTTACATTTTATTATGTTTTATTACTGCCTAGCACCTTATTTACAATAAAAAATAATGAACAGTAGAAATATCTATTAAGGGATTTCATGAGAAATGACTTCATTCTTACTACGAGACTAAATGTAGACAGCAGCACAGTATTGTTCAGGATAAATGACTATTTGATAAGATGATTATACCAGGAGGGATAACCTTCTCGTGGTGCACAAAGATTCTTAGGCTCAGAAATCTAGTCAAATATAAGTAGGAGTATCCCTGAGAGAACTTTTCTGGCAGTGGATGAAAGCTCTTTCCTTTAGGACAGTCAGAGGTCAGTGCTTACAATTTCACCAGAAACCACTGTCTATTTAAAATGTCCCTTGTTAGAGGAATGATGGGGATATAGGATCTCCTCAAATTTAATTCCAGAAGATAGAAAGTACTGTCAAGAACAAGCAAAAGAGAATGTGGCGAATGTATATAACAGTATAAAACTGAGTTCTTCTATATACCTGTAATTGAAGGCTTCAAATAAAAATGAATATGGTAGTCAAGTAGAAATGAAGCCATGAAGCTTAAAACCAAAATTATCCTGCGTGCTGAGAATCACTTCCAACCTTTCATTTTTAGAAGTGGTCAGAGATGTGACATTATTCTGGAGGATTATTTTGCAAGTCTTTTCTGTTGTCATTCTCTTCATCTCAGACTTTGGAGTATTAATGAGTTGAACTGGGGATAAATAAGAGAATGCATATAGTGGCAAACCTAGGTACAATAAACTGTTGTACAATAATAATGATTTGAAAAACTTTACAATTCCCAAGATTCACATGTGTGTTTAATCCCGGATCATTTTTAGAGTCACTTAGCTTGCTTATACGCCTTGGGGAACTATGGGATAAACAAGATTTTTTTTTCCCTGAAACTTATTAGAAGACACATTATGTGCATTTTGGGAGCTGAAGATCAGGAGGGGGCTAGGTAAGGAGTGCAGTGAATTTAAAGCTGTTTGTAAAGTCCTACCGATATGTTAGATCATGTGTTGCAGTAGTGAGTTCATAGGCTCTCATGAAGAAAATCTGGACAATCCCTGGGAAATGTGAAAAGGCTGTTTTAGTTGAGGACTCCATTTTCCTTAGTGCCACATAGGTGACATATGTATTCTTTATCTATAAACTATTGACTTATCTTTTACTCTTTAAGGGAAGGGTAATTGGAAAAATTTAAGTGCACCAAAGTATTTGTGTGTGTGTGCATGTGTGTGCACACGTGCTTGTGTGTGGCAGGGTCACCAAAATACTTGTTGGAAGACTTTTTGAATTGAATATAGTTATCTGCTGTACTCCATAGAATAGTAATTTCTTAACATTTTTCCTCAAATCCATATTTCCTTCACTGCTGAAATTACTACGAATGAGACATTTTGCATCATCTTCCTCCTCCTCCCATCTAGGAATTGAATGAACATTTGTCACGTAACAGCAGAATCTTGTATTTTGTTCAGTACAGTTCTCCTTATACGTGTCTATGATAACTTACAAATATTTTACCCAGTTTACCAGACATAGTTATAAAACCCTTTTGCAGTTGTACATTCTTTCTCTGTCTCTCTCAGTCTTACGTGTTCACTTTTGACTGACTTTACTCCATGTTCTCCAAATCCAAGTGAATCGATTTAAAATAATTGGGTCAGGCATATTTTCAAGCTGTTTATTCTCTCTACATTTCTTGTGGAACGAACAACATAGACATACTGTCTATACAAAACAGGGTTAAATCAGAATATTTCTTTTGTTTATAAGACATTTATTCAATGAGGAAGGATCCAAGTTGGTCAGAAGGACTGAGAAATCTCCGAGAATGAATAATCCTCTGGAGAATTCCACAGTTCTTTTTATCTCAGCACACGTTTGAGGTCAGGGCCACTTACATCTCTAGCTCAGGAAAGAAGTTTAGCTTGGACTTTGAATTCTAGGATGATGGTGATCCTTTGAAATAATAAGCATAGGAAAATAACATTTCCACCTATTTAATTAAGATGTATTTCTGGGCCGCCTGGGTGGTTCAGTTGGTTAAGCTTCCGACTTGGGCTCGGGTCATGATCTCGCGGTTCGTGAGTTTGAGCCCCGCGTTGGGCTCTGTGCTGACAGCTCGGAGCCTGGAGATTCTGTATCTCCTTCTCCCTCTGCCCCTCTCCTGCTCATGCTCTGTCTCTCTCTGTCTCTCAATAATTAAAAAAAAATGTATTTCCTTACTCCAAAAAGCTAAATTTGTATGTGACAAAGACATGCACTTTCTACTGAGAATTTCAACTGTCATTAAATTTCATAAATCCTTTGTAAATTTTATTTTCAAACTTGGATCTTCTAAATGCATACCATTTTCCCAAACCTTATATGTTTGTATTTTTTATAAAGTGTTATTTTAGGTTTTCTATTTTGTTCTTCACAAAGAACAAAGGCCTTCACAAAGGCAAATATCATTCTGTTCATTTTACAGAGTAAAAAAAGATAGATACTTAGCTTAAGTAGTTGATCACTGGCCATATCAGAAAAGCCTTATCCTGATCCCTATTCACTGCTATCAACTATGTAGTTATATTAATTTCACATTCTGGGATTATATTTACTCAGACTCAACCATATATTTTTTTTTGAAAAAAACTTGTGCAAACATTATTTATTTGTTTGTGTGTGTGTTTATTTATATTTTAGAAAGAGATAGCATGAGTGGGGAGAAGGGCTGAGGGAGGGAGGGAGAGAGAGAGAACCGTAAGCAGGCTCCATGCTGAGGGTGGAGCCAGACAAGGGGCTCAATCCCATGACCCTGGGATCATGACCTGAGCTGAAATCAAGACTTGGATGCTCAACCGACTGATCCCCCCAGGCACCCCCAAATGTAAAATCATTCAAAAGGTGTTGAGTCACTTAAAAAATATGTATGTAAGTGCTTCCTACGTATGAGGAACCATGAAGGAATAGAAAAATAAATATAGGGTATATTCAGTTAAACACAAGACAGAGAGGCCCTTTAGGAATTCTGCCATATTCTTAGTCCACCTCTGCCTACCAGAATGTTCCATCACCTGCAGTATGAAATATGCCTTATTTGAGGCCCTATGAGTAATAAGCAGCAGAAGAAGGGGTTGTGGATACTGGTTTAAGTCTCAAAACTATTCTTAAAAAATTCATTTTATCTGTTATTTGCTTTGTGGACTTTTCTACTACCTTTTTTTTTAATCATTTAAAATCTTCAAGGTTTAAAAATATGTGAACCCATTTTGTGCACTTCAGCATTACTCCCGTTCTGAAGCTTTTAGTCATGTCATGTTGTCCATGAAATATTTGATAGATTTGCTCTTTTCTTGAGCATCATATTTGCTTCTACAAACATTCCTCAAAGTGTGAGGAATCTGTAATTTTCATCATAACTGACAGGACTGGCAGACACACTTCTCTCAATTGACTTGGTGCATATTTTTGATATACATAAATTATGAAAGCAGCGTTTATTTGTTTACAATTTGAAATTCTCAGAGCAGCAAAATGGATTATAACATAGACTTGCTCAAAATTAAATGAAAATGATATTCAAATTATTTTAGGATAAAATACTCTAATTTATTGTAGAACATTGAAGGTATTTGAAACAACAAAAATGATACAGTTAGAAGAATGCAAAACAGGGATTCCTGGGTGGCTCATTCAGTTAAGCGTCCGACTTCGGCTCAGATCATGATCTTGGGGTCCATGAGTTCAAGCCCCACATTGGGCTCTGGGCTGACAGCTCAGAGCCTGGAGCCTGTTTAAGATTCTGTGTCTCCCTCCCCCACTCATGCTCTGTCTTTCAAAAATGAATAAGTGTTAGAAAAAAAATTGTAAATAAAAAAGAAGAAAGCAAAACTGGTAAACACTGTCAAACACTTTGGGCTAATGGTGTACATACTGCTTTAAATACACATTGCTAAGCTGCCTTAACATCAAAGAGCATTCTGCTTTGTAAGTTCAAGGTAGTATATTGCTTCATGTTTCAAGTTTCAGCTTGGTGAAAATTGAATCAGCTGAGTTGCAAAATCAAATTTATCATAAAAGTGGTAACTGACCATTAACTACTATGTAATGCTGTAAACATGACCCTATCACGAAACTACAAGACCGCCTCTTCTAGAACATGACAAACAGTTAGGAGGAACAGGAAAAGTCAGTGTATTTGTCACTAAGAACAAGAAAGATAAAAGGAACATGATCTTGTGCTGTTTTATTGTTTTCTTCACAATTTTAAGACACGCACTGTGCTCTTAATGGCAAATGCCTAGAGGAACGGTGCCTTCATTTTAAATTATAGCTATGTATGTTTAAGACATCGTATCGGCATTTTCAAGGAGTTACTTTTCTATACTAGATATTTTGTTTTAAGTGCAGCAAAAGGCCAAGCTCAAATTCATTCCTAATGAGCCATGTGTTAATGTCAAAGTCTCTGCTGTCCACTCAAATGCCAAAGAACACATCTGACTTTATAATGAGCCAAACAGTTGTCTCTTCATAATCTCTGTTAGCCTTCTGTTAGATAGCTGCATCCAAAATTTATAACACAGTGATGGAGGTTGTTGCTGTAATGGCTGAAATCCAATCAAAGATGTAAAACTTCCCATGTTGTGTCAATATTGTTACCAAGTCTTTACTGTTCTATCTCCACATTGAATAAACTGGTGCAACCAAATCCAAATGGAATCTTGCCTGATTTATTCTACTCTGTACACTAATGGGGGAGAGATCAAAACCAGATGACAGGCATCAAGGCAATGAGCCAGTGGCAGGGTGGTTGGAATATAGGCAAAAGTCTGAAATGGTACTGCTCCCCCCCCCACCTCCCCCAGAGAATACCCATTTCAACTAACCACCTAATTTCTTATAGTTTTAGGTTCTAAATTTGTTTGGTTCCTGATCTGACATTCACTGTCACTCAAAAAGTTTAACATTTATCTTCTTTGATTCTCTAGATAATATGTCATACCTGCTTAACATGAAAATGAATGTCTTGACATAGTCATGGATAATGGATGGGATATCTAAAAATATGGGGTTTGGGGATTTTTTGGGTGAAGTGCCATACATTTACATGACATGACAACTGTGAGTTGAGATTAGATGTATAATTCAGGCAAATCTGTAAAATTGAAGGATGTTTCCATTTTTGTTTCCTTCTAGTGAGTCAGTCTATATTCCTAGATAGATTTTTAAAGTATTTACCCTTAAGTTCAATAGGTAAATTAGCATATTCATACATAAGTTGGAAACATTTTTTACTTTGGTAGTGATAGAACTATGTAGAAATACCTCAGAAGAAAAATAAGAAATAAGTAGAAAATCTCACATTGGAAACAAATGCAGTTAAGTGTTACTGTCTTTGATAGATGAGAATATAAGAATTTACCTACTTGTATTTTGTGAATTGTCTGTAATGAGACTGAAGTTTTTAAGTTTCATTTGAAGTAGATGAATATCCAGCTTCTACCACCACGCAAATCAAGCCTGATACTGGGTTTTACTCAATGAAAGAAGGGGGTCAAGCATAATAAAATGATGTCCCTGCCTGAATACCTTTGCTGCATGCTTCAGGATCTTTTTGTTTTTTTAACAAGTTTTTTTTAATAATATTTATTTTTGAGGAAGAGAGAGAGAGAACATGAGCAGGGGAGGGTCAGAGAGAGAGGAAGACACAGAATCTGAAGCAGGCCCCAGGCTGTGAGCTCTCAGCATGGAACCCAATGCAGGATTCGAACTCAGGAACCAGGATATTATGACCTGGACAGAAGTCGGACACTTGACTGATTGAGGCACCCAGGTGCCCCTAACAAATTTTCTTAAACATGTTTTAGTAAAGGACTATAGCAACTAAAATGATAGTTTATATATACATTCTTTCCATGTATATGTTCATAAAATATGTAATTTTAATATCAAATATAGCAAATACCTAAGAATACTTTTAAAATGTGCAAAACTTGTACAGTAAATTTGTAGAAGGACAAGCTAATTCTAAAATGGGCATGAAATTGCAAAGGAGCAAAATAGCAGAGATGGTTTTGAAAAGGGCAAAAACTGGAGGGCTTACACTGTCAGATGTCAAACTAATTACCAAACTATTGTAATTATGGCAGTGTTGGCAAAGAAGAGAATGTAATTGTTGAAAAGATCAACGTAATTCAAAGCTAAACGTGGAAATTGGTGTAAGATGCACCTCCAGCTGAGGAATAAGGGAGAAGGAAGAGTGAGAGAGACTGATTCTCAAATTTGTATCTTTGGCTCTGATTTCTCCCTTGAATTACAGGTTCATATATCCAGCTATATACTAGACCATATCGTTTTGTTGTCTCATATTCACCTCAAGTTTAGCATGTTCTAAAGAGAACTGTTGACTTATTCTTTTCATGTCTATATCTCTCTTAGAAAATGTTATAGTCCCACTCAAACAAAAATGTGGTCATGATCCTTATTTCCTTTGTTTTCCTAATTCCATCCAGTTTATATTTCTTTCTTCTCTACCTCTGCTATTTAGTCAAAAGTACATTTGTTGTGGGGCACCTGGGTGGCTTAGACAGTTAAGCATCTGACTTTGCCTCAGGTCAAGATCTCACTGTTTGTGAGTTCTAGAGAGTCTGGGGTTAGATTTTGTGCTGACAGTTCACAACCTGGAGCCTGCTTCGGATTCTGTCTCTCTCTGTCTCTCTGCCCCTTCCCCATTCACGCTCTGTGCCTCTCTCTCAAAAATAAATAAACATCAGGTCCTGTGTGTGGCTCAGTTGGTTAAGCGTCCAACTTCAGGTCAGGTCATGATCTCACGGTTTGTGAGTTCGAGCCCCGCGTCAGGCTTTGCTCAGAGCCTGGAGCCTGCTCTGGATTCTGTCTCTTTCTCTCTGCCTCTGACCCGCTCACACTCTGTCTCTGTCTCTCTCAAAAATAAATAAACATTAAAAATTTTTTTAATAAATAAACATTAAAAAATTAAAAGAAGAAAATTAAAAAACCCTACATTTATCTTTTGCATAAAGCAAAGCAATTGTTTCCTACTTGATTTCCTGATTCCCCTCTTGCCCACCTCTTTACAATTTGTTCTCAGCACAACAGACTTACATTTAAAAACAACAATTGCACTTCTGTACAAAATAAATATAATAATAAATATAATCCTAAGAGAATAATTGGCACCTTTCCAATCTGTGCACACTCTTTCTCTTACCTATACGGTACCACTATACACAGATTCAATGTGATTTTTATTCTTCCTTTTCTAATTTCATGAGCATACATAGTTTCCATCTTAAATTCCTTTGAACAAGCTGTACTCTTTACCTGCAAAATCCTTTACTTTGATCCTTATTGGCTGCATCCTTACTGTTGTGACCATAGCTATCATGTTATTTCCTCTACCTGGTCAGTCAATTTAAAATAAAATCCTGATACACAGGCTATTTAATATTCAATATAATATTTACAATAATCTGATATTACTGATTTACACAACACCCAATTTCATGTAAACTTATAAACCAGGACTCTGTTTTTAGCTGTATCCCTGGCACCTAAAACATTGTTTACCATGTGTAAGTTTTTTTTTAAGTGTGAAATGTTGAATGACTGACAGATTGCAATGAAGGGCATACTTTGACAAGACCAATGATTGAATTAGGACTGGAATGCTAGTCCTAAAGAAAGTAGGAAAAAGACTGAAACCAAGATAAATATTTGAATAGGCACACTGAGAATCTATTTTCTCTGCAAAGGCAGATACCAAAGTGGAAAATTTATTCATAATATTCTTCTTCTCGAAATTTGTCTGAGACTAGAATATAATAATTACAAGTTTTTCACATATTTTGAGTAGCTGTATTGGCATAGAACCTTTACATCTATACTTGCTATTATCATACTAACCCATGTTGCTTGTATTAGATTATTGCATTGTCCTTTTGCCTTTTGTTCAAATCTGAACAGGTGTAATGAGTATTTACTCTGTTTTCTAAGTGGAAGTTAGATAGTTAGGAACTATGATGTGGGTTATCATCCAAATAATTTAATGAAACTCCTTTGCACCTGTAGTAATGAAAAACAGTACATAGCACACACTACTTACTTTTTTTTTCTTCATTAGGAAAACTACAGCCTATTCAAATAATGTAGCTTTATTTACAGCTTATAATGCCACCATTTAATTTATTCTAAGAATTGCTAATAAACCAATAGTAAAACAATAGAAGAATAAATGTTTTAGGATAAGCAGCATTCTAACTATGGTTCAAAATTATAATTCAATGCTCATAAACTGGTTCTCTCCAGGGGAAAAAAAGGTTTGTGTTGTGTTATGATATTGCAATGTAAATCATATTAAATCTGTGGTTTAGATTTATGTTCTAATGAATAACTTGTGATAGAAGACAATCAAACAATTCAAGAAAATGCTTATCACCAGTTATAAAAGTGTAGTAAATATGAATAATTATCAAATACATCAAATGAATGTGATATTTTATCTAGGACTACCTCTGAATACATGGTAGCGCTATTAATCCTAATGAGATAGTTGTAAATTACTATGTTTGATTTTCTTTTTTTCTCTTTTTTACTTTTTGCTAGCAGTTGTTTCTTTGTTCCCATTCTCTTCATTCTGCATATGGAGATAATCCAATATGAATTGCCCTTCTCATATGAAGATATAAATATTTAAAATAAGGAACGAGATCTTACCAGCTCTTGTGTCCTCCCTATATAGATATATGCATATGGATTTATTTATTTACCATAAGCATTTATGTGTTTCCCATATACCTTAAATCAAGATTCATAGACATTTTCCAAATATCAGTAGATTTAATAAATATTTTCTCTTTAAGAGCATTTAGGATAGCATATTATTATTAAATACACTCTAATGCAATAATCATTTATTAAGATCAGCTGAGCAATATAAATGATATTTAGTAAGTTTTTTAAATTTTATGCTGTTTAAAATTTTAATACACTGTCCTTTTAATAAATATAGTAAAGCTCCTATTTTAACTTGTAACTACTTGATGGTATAGCTCACACTGTACATTAAAGCATTAAAGTTCAGTATAACTACTTTATGGGATGAATCAGTCATTTAAGAACTATGTTACTGATTATCATCCAAATACTCTCCTTCCTTAGAATCAAAGGATCAGCCTTGGCAAGAAGTTAGGTTTTAAATCCTATGCAGCACTTAAAGATATGGTATGTATGTATGGTATGGTATGGTAAATGTGTGATTGCCATATATACTTAAAAGAGTCTAGCAGATTGAGTAAAACTCTCAACCCAGATCCCAATTAATGTACATAGAGTAACAACTGTAGAAGGATAGAATAATCCATTTACATCTATGCCGTGTTACTGAACTCTTTCTTAGCTAATACCCAATCTATTCCCTGAACTATCCTGGTTGAAAGTTAAAACCCGGAGTTAGACTTTACAGGTTCAAATCTCCGGTCTGCCGCTTAACAACTGTTTGACCTTTGGTAATTTACTTAATTTCTCCGCATTTCAACTTTCCTATTTATAAGGAGGCTATAACAATGGTATCTGGCTGTTATAGTTTGACTGTTTGTGTCCCCCTCAAAATTCTTATATTGAAATATTAACCCCAAAAGATAATGGTCTTAGGAGGTGGAGGCTTTGGAAAGTGCTTAGATTATGAGGACAGACAGGTTCTCCCATTATATTGTTGGAAATTTAATATGATAAAACCTCACAAAGAGAAGATTTCACAAAGGATGAAATAATGCAGCTGGTGTATCCTGTAATTTTTTCTCCATAGAGAGCTGTTTCTTACATACAGAAAGGGCAGATACCATAGGACTGGGAAATTATCATTTGTAAACTCTTAAGAAAGTTTATACAGTTGAGAGTTAGATCTAGATACATTATTATTCCTATAATATCTCTTGAGCCATAAGTCATTCAACTTTTCTAACACTGTCAACAACAACAAAAAAATCCATCTTTATTTTATTCTTCTGATCATGATAAGTGTACTCTTTAGTCCCCATCACCTATTTCACCTATCCCTCTGTCCACCTCCCCTTTGGTAACCATCAGTTTGTTCTCTAGAGTTATGAGTCTGTCTTTTGGCTTGTCTCTTTTTCCCCCTCTCTCTCTTCCTCTCCTTTGCTTGTTTTGTTTCGTAAATTCCATATGAGTGATTGTCTTTCTCTGACTGACTTACTCTGTAGCTCTATCCATGTTGTTGCAAATGGGAAGATTTCACTCATTTTTGTGGAGGAATTATACTCCGTTGTATATACATGCTACCTCTTCTTTTTCCATTCATCATTTGATGGAAACTTGGGCTGCTTCCATAGTTTTGCTAATATAAATAATACTGCAATAAACATAGGGAATTACTATTTTTATAATTTGGGGGTAAATACCCAGTAGTGTAATTACCAGATCATAGGATAGTTCTTTTTTTCAATTTTTTGAGGAGACTCCATTCAATTTTCTGCAGTGGCTGCACCAGTTTGCATTCTCACCAACAATGCACCAGAATTCCTTTTCCTTCACATCCTTGCCAACAATTGTTGCTTCTTGTGTTTTTGATTTTAGCCATTCTGACAGGTATAAAGTGGTATCTCATTGCAGTTTTTTTAAAGTTTATTTATTTTGAGAGAGAGAGTGCACATGCACACACAAACTGGGGAGGGGCAGAGTGAGAGGGAGAGAGAGAATCCATGCTCAGCGTGGAGCCCGATGTGAGGCTCTATCTCATGACCATGAGATCATGACCTGAGCTAAAATCAAGAGTCAGACGCTCAACTAACTGAGACACTCAGGCACCCTATCTCATTGTAGTTTTGATTTGCATTTCCCTGATGATGAGTTATATTGAGCATCTTTTCATGTGCCTGTTGGCCAGCTGGTCTTCTTTGAAGAAATGTCTATTCATGTCTTCTTCCCATTTTTAATTGGATTGTTTTGGGGTGTTGAGTTGTATCATTTCTTTATATATTTTGGATACTAACCCTGTATCTGATATGTCATTTGCAAATATCTTCTCCTATCCCATAGGTTGCCTTTCAGTTTTGTTGATTGTTTCCTTTGCTGTGCAGAAGCTTTTTATTTTCATTTAATCCCAATACTTTATTTTTGCTTATTTCCCTTGTCTCAGGAGACATATCTAGAAAAAATATTGCTACTGACAGTGTCAGAGAAATTGCTACCTGTGCTTTCTTCAAGGATTTTAATGTTTCTAGGTCTCACATTTAAGTTTTTAATCCATTTGGAATTTACTTTTGTGTATGGTGAATGAAAGTGGTCCATTTTAATTCCTGTGCATGTCGCTGTCTAATTTTTCCAGCACCACTTGCTGAAGAGACTTTTTCCCCACTGTGTGTCCTTTACTCCATTGTCAAAGATTAATTGGCCATAGAATTGTGAATTTATGTTTTTTTATTCTAGTTCATTGATTTATGTGTCTGTTCTTATGGTAATACCATACTATTTTAATTACTACTGCTTTGTAATATAACTTGAAGTCTAGAACTGTGAATTTTGTTTTTTTTTAATTCTGGCTTAGTTTATATTATGCTAGGACCTTAGGATCTACATTTTGGGTGCAGTAAGGCATTAATATTCAAGGCATCAAACTCATTGATTTTTTTTTCTGCTCATTTATTTTTTAGGTATGCATAGCAATTAGGAGATACCAAGCTGCATAGAAAATTCCTTACAACACAAAACAACAAAGTTCAAGTTAATAATGTACCTTGTGAGGACACATTCATATAAAGAAGCAATATGGTTATTTACTCACCACATTTATTCATTTATTCAACAATTAGCTTTTGAGCATCAGTTATGTCTCAGGCACTATTACGCACATTGCAGAAACATCTGAAAGCAACAGCAATCAAAACAAGCTCCCTGTATTGGAAGAGAGAGATAAGTGTGTAAGCAGATGCATAAATTAGATTGTTTTAGAGTGTGAGGAGTGGTATGAAAGGTTTTGGAGAGGGTGACTGGAAAGAGAGAGAAGGAAAGGAGAGTCATCTTTAGTTAGCTCAGACTTCTTTGAAGAGATGACATTCAAACTGAGAACTGATTAATGAGCTAAGTCTAGGTGTGTGCAGATCTGGACAAGAGTGCTTCAGGCAAAGGGAACAGTTAGTCATGCTAGTGAAATAAAAATGATCTTATCTCGATAAGGAGCATGAAGAAGCTCTTTGTTTGCTGTAGCTGGAACAAAATGGTAGAAGAAAGTGTTAAGAAGAGATGAAATTAGCAGAGTAGGAGGAATGGTATTTTTAAGTCTCCTTTGATAAGGAGACTTAAACTTTAGGAGTTTAGGATAAGAAGTTTAAACTTTAGGAGTCTCTTAAAGTCAGAGACTTTAAGTCTCCTGTGATAAGGTCTTTGGATTTATTTCTAATCATAAGAACATCTTAATTCTCTGGAACCTCATAGATACATAGAGATGATAGATAGATGATAGATAGGTAGATAGATAAATATATAATCATGGAACAAAACTCCTTTAAAAAAAACTTTTCACAACCATTAATCTTGACATTAGCAATGGCCAGTGAACCGTGGCTCCTTCATATCTTTAAAATTTACCATGTATTTTGGCAATTATTTCTCTACCTTGCCAAATTCAGCACCAAATGCTTCACTGTCTCTGTAACATATTAATAAAATAAAACATGTGATAACTTTTTCTCTTGGATTCTTGGCTCTAGTGTTACTCAGTATTGAATAGTATTGACTAAAAAGGATATAACCTGAAAATCTATAGTAGGAGCCAACAATACCCAACACCGTGCTCATAAATGGTTAGTGTATTCAAATACTTTATACTAAAAATCCTGGCTCCCTCCCTGCCCAAATGAAGGCATATGGTTTTATTGGTATTAGAGTTATTTTTTTTTCTTATTCATTAAACATTTATTATAGCCAAACATATCTAATACACTACAACCTTTAGAGCTTTGAAGAAAACAAAAATGATAATTTGCATAAAAAGGTATTACAAATTTAGCTTAAGTAGAAAAGTATGTGACAAATTATATAATAAATATATCTGCAAATTCTTTGGGAACATAGAATAAATATCTCCAGTATTGAAAAAATTAGAGTCTAACCTCAGGAATCCAGAAAAGTTGGATTTATTTGTTTATATCTCAGTCCCATTTTCCAAGGATGTTGGACCCCGTTTAGAAATACACATACCCTCCTCCCTCCGTCCTCCTCCCTCCCACCCCCACAGTAGGAGCTAAAACAGTAGACTGGGCCACTGGACAAAGAGAACCAAATCTACTCTTAGTTTGGAATTTGTAAAACTTTAAACAGATCAAACTAGAAAAGTATAGTCATGGTTTTTGTTGATAGTGTGTTTGTTTTTTAAAGCTGTATTTCAGCAGGTAATTCCATAACAAGCAAGGACTAAAACTCAAACATTTACATAATAGTAGTATATATAAAGTGTCTTTCATAGAATGCTTGCTCAGTAAATACTTGAATATATAAGGACATATATTCTGGTTGTTGTCCTGCTAACGCCTCCCTGACTGGTACCTTGCCTGCCTTTTGTAATGCCAAATTATACCCTTGGTTGTATTGATCAGTTCTTGTTCATTGTAGTTCTTGCTTAACTGCAGAGTCCTCACCTGCATTTTTGGATGTCTTCTTGATACTGACATCTATTTGAGATTATTCACATTCACTTTTAATGCGCTGGTTTAACTGACCATTCAGATTTCGGAGACATGCTCCTATTTCATACCCTTTTTCTAAGGCCTACAGGCAACAAACACAGGTCTAGTGAACAGATTTTGTAATGTGTTTCCTATTTGGCTACTCGATGTTTTTGGCTTCATTCTATTTTTGCTAGATTCTTGCCATGCTAAGGTTAATTTACAGTGCCATGCAAATAACCTTAAAGTAAAAAGTGTATGTAGGTCCTTTTACCAAAATGAACACTTGAAAACCATTGTGATTTTGATGCTGCTGTTAATTACAATATTTCCTTCAAGCCATTGTTAATTAAACTACCTTTAGATTTATTCTTTTCTGTCAGAAATTTTGTTGAGTTTTGTAGTATTTGTAACTCTAGTAGAAAGTAAAGAGTTTAATTCTATAATTATTATTTCCTCTGCCATTTTAATGAAAATGTTTCACCTGGGTACTTATATTTATGGCAATCCTAATTATAGCACTTAACCATTATTGTAAGTAGTCTGCTTTATATTCACTCATAGATTGTGAGCATCTTAATGGTCCTCATCATTTGTCCATTCTAGTTGTGCCAATTCAGAGCATTATGTTTTTCTGGAACATAAAATGTACTAAGTAAATGTTATTGAAGACATGGATGAATGAGAAAACCGTATGAAAACTTATACCAACATTAAGAGCAAAGTTACATGGCATTCTGTTTTTTAAAAAAATGAATTAAAAAAAATTTTTTTTCAGAACTTCAAGGACAATAACTTTAATCCTTTCTAAAGACAAAGTGATATATTGCTTTCTAATCTTTAATAAATACCAATATGTTCAACTTTGTCAAGACAAAGACATTTTTTCTATGACTTTGTCCATGACTTCACATTTTAATTCTCTTAGGATGTTCTGATAAATGCAATCTGGTCCTCTTGATTTACTCTAATTTCTCATCTGGCTTCATAATTTACTCCTTTGAGAATTTTGACTTTGCCAATTACATATTCAGATTTTTCTTAAAATACACCTTTAGCATAATGATTTCTCTTTGTCATATTACCCTAATATAAAAGGTATGTATGCAATAAATTCATTCTGTACTCTTAATTCTCACCATTTTTCTTTGATGCATTAGGGCATAAATAAAATAACACATTATATTTTTCTTCCAGTATATGGTTATTTTTTTATGTAATGCTGTTAAAATTCTTTCTGAGAATTTAATTTTCTTTCTTTCTTTCTTTCTTTCTTTCTTTCTTTCTTTCTTTCTTCTCCTTCTCTCTCTTTCTTTTCTTTCTTTCTTTCTTTCTTTCTTTCTTTCTTTCTTTCTTTCTTTCTTTCTTTCTTTCTTGTTTTTTTTTGCTTCTTGATATGTATTTTTCTTTGTTTTTTCCCCCAAGCTTTTATTTAAATTCCAGTTAGGAAACATAAAGTGTAATATTAGTTTCAGGTGTATAATTTAGTGATTCAGCACTTCCATATAACACCCTGTGCTCATAACAAGTGTTTTCTTTAATCCCCATCACCTATTTCACCCAGCCCCCAGCCCACCCTCCCTCTGGTAACCATCAGTTCTCTATAGTTAAGAGTCTGTTTCTTGGTTTTCCTTTCGTCATTCCCCCGTGTTCATTTGTGTCCTAAATTTCACATAGGAGTGAAATCATATAGTATTTTAGCATAACATTCTCTAGTTCTATCCATGTCATTGAAAATGGCAAGATTTCTTTCTTTTTTTTATGGCTAATATTCCATTGTGTTACACACACACACACACAAACCACATCTTCTTTATCCATTCGTCAGTCGATGGACATTTAGGATCTTTCCATAATTTGCTGTTGTGGATAATGCTGCTATAAATATCGGGGTTCATGTATCCCTCCAAATTAGTATTTTTGTTATCTTTTGAAAAATACCTAGGAGTGCAATTGCCAGACCTAGGGTAGTCCTATTTTTAACTTTTTGAGGAAATTGCATACTGTTTTCCACAGTGGTTGCACCAGTTTGCATTCTCACCAACAGTGCAAGAAGGTTCCCCTTTCTCCTCCTTGCGAGCACCTGTTATTTCTTATATTGTTGATTTTAGCCTTTCTGACAGGTGTGAGGTGATATCTCATTGTAGTTTTGATTTGTATTTCCCTGATGATAAGTGAAGAGCATTTTTTCATATGTTGGTTGGCCGTCTGGATGTCTTCTTTGGAAAAATGTCTATTCATCTCTTCTGTCCATTTTTTACTTGGGTTATTTTTTTGAGTGTTGAGTTTGATAAGTTCTTTTGTAGAGTTTGGATACTAACCCTTTATCCAATGTCATTTGCAAATATCTTCTTCCATTCCATAGGTTGCCTTTTAGTTTTGTTGACTGTTTCCTTTGCTCTGCAAAAGCCTTTTTATTTTGATGAAATCCCAATAGTTTATTTTTGCTTTTGTTTCCTTTGCCTCAGGAGACCTATTTAGTAAGAAGTTACTATAGCCAAAGTCAAAAGATGTTACTACCTATGTTCTACTCTAGGATTTTAATGGTTTCAAGTCTCACATTTAGGTCTTTAGTACATTTTGAATGCATTTTTGTGTCTAGTGTAACAAAGTGGTCCACTTTCATTCTTTTGCATGTTCCTGTCCAGATTTCCAAACATCATTTGTTGAAGAGACAGTCTTTTTTCCATTGGATGTTCTTTCCTGCTTTGTTGAAGATTAATTGACCAAACAGGTGTGGGTTCATTTCTCGGTCTGCTATTCTGTTTTTTCCTTCTATACTTCTATTTTTGTGCCAGTACTATACTGTCTTGATAACTACAACTTTGTAATATATCCTGAAATCTGGAATTGTGATGCCTCCAGCTTTGCTTTTCTTTTTCAAGTTTTCTTTGGCTATTTGGGGTCTTTCGTGTTTCCATACAAATTTTAGGATTGTTTATTCTAGCTCTGTGAAAAATGTTGTTGGTATTTTGATAGGGATTGCATTAAATGTGCAGATTGCTTTGGGTAATGTAGACATTGTGACAATGTTTGTTCTTCCAGTCCATAAGCATGGAATATTTTCCCCTTTTTTGTGTGTCGTCTTCAATGTCTTTCAACAGCATTTTATAGTTTTCAGAGTACAGATCTTTCACCTCTTTGGTTAGGATTATTCCTAGACATATTATGATTTTAGGTGCAATTGTAAATGGAACTGATTATTTGATTTCTCTTTCTGCTGCTTCTATTTTGGTGTATAGAAATGCAACAGATTTTTGTACATTGACTTTGTATCCTGAAACTTTACTGAATTTGTGTATCAGTTCTCTCAATATTTTTTGGTACAGTTTATTTTGGTTTTCTAAATAGGGTATCACATCATCTGCAGAGTGAATGTTTGACTTCTTCCTTGCTAATTTGGATGTCTTCTATTTCTTTGTGTTGTCTGATTGCTGTGGCTGGGACTTCGAGTACTATGTGAAATAACAGTGTGAGAGTGGACATCCCTGTCCTGTTCCTTCCCTAATTAATTTTGAATTTTATTCTATATTTTGTGCTTTTACTCTTTCTGCTTTCTTGATTTCCAAATGTCATAAACATGTATTTGTATGTATATTTGGGTGTTGTAATTCAGTGTGCTTCAGGTTGTTTTTATTACTTTTATATGGGAACAAGATTTACACCTTTGCAGATGATATAATTTTGAACACTTACATGTCATGCAGTACCTCTCTTTCTTACTCAACCCCTCTTTTGGTTTTCTTTAAAAAATCAAACAAACAAAAAGAGCAAAGAAACAGAAATCCAGAAAACAGGTAGAATTTATCTCCCTTCACTTTGAGTCTCTCAGGAATACCTTAATCCACAGTAACTCATCTTTTGGCCTTGAAATGCTTTTAAAGGTAAGAAAGAAGAAAGAGATTTTTGTTATTTCTTTCTCACTGTTGCTATTTACTGGCATGACACCTTATGTGTTTATACTATTTTGTTCACCCTTTTCTCTTTCCAATTTGTACATTCAAACTCATATATCCATCAAAGTAATAAATAAAATTTTAATATTGACAATTCCAACTCCTGGATTGTTTTAGACTTTCCCCACTGAGATAGTTGAGTTTCTCTTTCATTATTTGCATCAGTGCAGGAGCAATTTTTTACTCATTTATAACCATGACCTCCATGCCTGGCTCAGGTCTTATTACATATTAAGTGTTAAATAAAAGTTATTCAGTAATATGTACATCTGGATATTAATAAATCATATGGCAGAATTCTTGTTTCAATTTCAAGCATTTAGTCGGGCTTCTAATTGTAGGTAACCAATCTGTAAGTTGTCTGTTGCCATACCTTCTGTGATTTAACATCAGTAAATATGAAAACAAATTAAAATTACATGATTTTAAATTACTCTTTAGAATCTTTCAGAGATTTAAAGTTCTGTGCTGCTTAGCAAGTCTGTTATGAGTTTAGTGAATACTTTATCAAGGAAAAATAATAGCAGGGCATTACTGTACTTACTCTCCAGGAGAGCGGTTCTCTTTTTATTTGCTTTGGTTTGCAGATTACAAATGTGTTGGCTTTTGTAGTCATTTTGTACTATATGACAGAATGTTTTTTTTACATTATTTCATATAGACTTGTACTAAAGTAACATATACTTAAAAAAGATAAAAGGGACTAATGAGACATAGATCAAATATGGTAATGAGTCATAATTCAAACCTAGTGTGTTAAAAATAAAAGTAAATAAAACACACATAAGTAAAATTTAGTGTTTACATACTCCTTGAGCCTAATAAAACTTTGAAAATGAGCAGTATGGAAAAATTATGAAGGATGGAAAATCAAGGTTTGCATTGTTAGTGTTTAGAAGTAAAGATTACAAAGAACTTTTAGTCATTTGAAAATTGAAGATAAAATGTCTGTGTCCCCATGTAGAAGCAGTTGAAATTTTAAGTCTAGTTAATTAAATGTGACATTTTTTCATAAGCCTGTTCCAAATTTTGTATTCAAAAGGAAGGATAAAATTGAACTGAATGTGGAGAAAATTGTAGAGTCACAAGGCAATTATGTTATAGTAATTATGTATAAAATTATAGAGTATTGTCTCATATTTAAGCAATATATATCAATAATATAATGTAAAATTATACAGTGTAATCTAGTAACCCATTTAAGGGTAGGTACAGTGATACACCACAGAGTTTTTAAAACAAAGATCTTTGTTATTACCTATAGAGTTTAAAACTAAAAAGGAAACACTTTGCAGATTTCGTATTTTCTGTATCTTCATGTTTACCAAAATACCACCCCTGCCCTAGGAAGATAATGTGTAAATGTAGAAACACATTCCTCTTTTAAAATTCTAAGTCAGAGCTTTTGTTTGAATATTATATCTTTAACTGTGATTTTGCTGAAAACAAACGGACTTTTGCAACAATAATAAAAATATGTGGATGGGAATTATGTTTGAAGCACAAAATGCTAAATATTTGACTGCATTTCTTAAACTCTCCTTCACCCCAATGCTTTAAAATAGCCACATGGAACTCAATTCTATAGTTTTTTAATAAAAATAAATATATGTTCTTTTAGCAAGTCAAAAGACATGGAAGTTTCTGAAAAAAAAAATCTGTTAACTGTTTTCATCTCACTTTCAACCCACACACCCTCCATCTCCAACCTGCCTTTCTAATGCTGTTTATGACTGTTTATGTAATTCTGTATATTTCTTTGATTACATGAACATTTATGCACACAATATTTAATTGATGTCATATGCCTGTTTTCAAGCAATAATAGGTTATACTCAATTAGAAATAAACACCTATTGCCATGGCAATAGTTATAATGAAAAGTCCGTATTTTCAATTCAAATAACACAATTTCCCAGTTGTATTCCCAGTAGTTCCTCAGAAACAGCCAGTAAGAATACTACAATTTATTACTTCTGCATAAATGACTGCTTCTGTTAGAGAACATAAAAAATAATATATTGAAATAATAGGTATGCTGGAGCATTGAAGAAAGTTTTAGGCCAAAACTTAAAATCACAAAGGCAGAAAATAGAAAAATTAAAGCTTAGCTACCAAGGTTATCAACGTTGCATGTATTATAAAATGAAGTTCAACCTGAAGATGATGAATTGCTGACAACTGCATATGCAGCTCTTCCAAATTCAAAATAACTACATAAAGACAAATCAGCGTTTCTTTACAAAGAGGTACATGGTTTTCACTGGAGATTTTTTAAACAATAAAATGTTTATAAGTTTTTCATAGATATTAACATAAATTTTTTAATGTAGCAAGTATATGGAAAATTAATATAATTTCCAGCATTTCCTAATATTTCATTTAATATTTTAGAATTTTGAAATAGTCATGCAGAATAGGGGAATCTAGTTAACATTTAAATATCTTGAAATGAATAAACATTGAAAAATTGTTACGGAATACATACATGGAGATTTAAAATTTTTTTTTTAACGTTTACTGATTTTTGAGATAGGGAGAGACACAGCATGAACAGGGGAGGGTCAGAGAGAGGGAGACACAGAATCTGAAGCAGGCTCCAGGCTCTGAGCTGTCAGCACAGAGCCCGACGCAGGGCTAGAACTCATGGACCGGGAAATCATGACCTGAGCAAAAGTCGGCCGCTTAACCGACTGAGCCACCCAGGCTTCCCATTTAAAAAGTAATTATATTGAGAAACTTATCACTCTACTCAAACGAAAATCTTCTCTGGAATAATAAAATTTATTACTAATAAAAATATCTATTTTCCTGGCTCTTTAAGTCTAAATTGACTAAAGGAATAACACTGAGGATTCTTATCCCAAAACAGACTTTAGTTATTTCATTAGTCTTTAGGAAGTTTCCTTATAGCAAAACAAACATATGCATACATAAATAAATACATATATAATTTATTGAAATTATATTTATTGAATAAGTACAATCTGCCTAAAGGATATAAAGGATAAAGTGGGGGACAAGGAAAGAGTCTAAGCTCTAGAATATTAGTGAATATTAGGAGATATGGATGGAAATGAACAAAGTGTTCAAGGGTTTGAAAACTCTGATTCTGATGTAGACCTCAGTCTAATGCAATTTCATTGTTAATATCACATACCACTGGGGGGTGTTATATGCGTTTTTCTTTTTGACCTTTCAGATCTCCATTTTGGCAGTCAGTCATTTGAAGGAAGAGGTCATGTCCCAAGAATGTAATATAATAGTCTCTCATTGCTACAGAAACACTGCACAGTACATATATCAATAAAATATATTTGACATAAATTTGCCTTTAGTTTGCAATTCTTCATATTCAGCATATTTTCTACCCAATAGGTTGGTACTTGCCCTTTCTAATAAACTCACTTTTGATAAGATGTGACAGATGAAATATGCTACCTATCCCAGGGGCATTTCTATTTTTAAAATAAGGGAAAAAAAATAAAATAAGAGAGGCTCTTCAATTTCCTGTTGCCTAAACTTTTACAAGTTTCTATATAATAAACTTTTTTTTTGTAGTCTAGACACCCAACATGGGGCTCAAACACACAACTCTGAGACAGAGTCACACACTCTACCAATTGAGCCAGCCAGATACCCCTATATAATAACCTTTCTCAACCCAATTTTGAAGTAACCTGAGTCATTTCTATCAAACAAGCTTCACTAATGCATAAATAAATCACTCAAGGTGGATTTCAAGCTTTTGTGCAGTAACAAACAAATAAGTAAATGTAGAGGAAGGGCTTTTTACAGAATCCTTCAAATCAAGCCTGTGAAAGCCTGGCTACTTTGCGAACTGATAGGGTCAATCTATCTTGTTTCCTTTCTAGTCTAACCAGTGAACCCGAAGTGCCTTATAGAGCCTAACTTGAATTCAAATCTACAAAAAAAAAGTTGTTAAAGCCAAATGGGAAAAAAATAATGACAGGTCTTCAATATTGAATTTGTTCATTTTGTGTACATTTAACTCCTGGTCTACATAAACTGTGCTCATTAGTTTTTTTCAGTTTCTTTTCCTTATGGTTCCATTTTTCAATTGTTGAGAATTCCATATATATATATATATATATATATATATATATATATATATATATAGCACAGCAGACAGTCCCTGCCCTCAAGGAGTTTACTGTTTAGGGCAAAGCAATGTACTTAGATAAAGTCAATTTGCCAAATGCAATGAAAGAAGCATAGATTGAAGTTATCACACCTAGTGTGATTTATTTAGTTATTGATTTAGTTTAAGGGAATGTTGGTGCTTGCGTTTTCCAAAAAAAAGCAGTATTTGAACTAAGGTTTGAATGCTTGTGGAATTTAGGTGAGTAGAGAGTGGGCAGTATAAGGAAAAATAAGGAGGAAGAAAGACCAGCAAGAAGAGGGCTGTGAAATTTAAGATCTTAGAAATAAGAGAGGGCATGATGTATTCAAGAAATTCTGAGTAGGGGCACCTGGGTGGCTCATTCGGTTAAGCTTTGGACTTCGGCTCAGGTCCTGATCTCACCATTTCTGAGGTCAAGCCCCATGGGCTCTGCGCCGACAGCTCAGAGCATGGAGCCTGCTTCAGATTCTGTGTCTCCTTCTCTTTCTGCCCCTCATTCACTCATGCTCTCTTTCTCTCTCAAAAATAAATAAATATTTTTAAAAAATTCTGAGGCTTAGGAAGTACATGATAAGCTCCAATATTATTAAAGGTATAAAGAAGTCCTTGAAAAAATGATGGAAGCCTCCCAAAAGGACACTAGAGCAAGCTTGAAGGGGCCCCCACTGGCCAAATCAGAGACAATTTTGGCAAAGGAACACATAATGTAGTATGAAGGATTGTAACTATAAGATAATATGTCATGACTCCATTATTGATACATACAAATGAAAAAAGAAGGGAAAACTCTTCCTTGAAGTTTAATTTCAAATAATAAATGTAGAGAGCATGATGGAATTAGAAAAGTCACTATTTAGAAAGTGCCATAGCAATACCTGTTTTAGGCAAGATTCATCAATGGATGTTACATTTTTAAAAAGTTTATTTATTTATTTGTTTTGAGAGAGAGCACACGTGTGTGAGTGGGGTAGGAGCAGATAGAGAGGGGGAGAGAGAATCCCAAGTAGGGTCTGCAATAAAAGTGCCTCAATCCCATGAATAGTGAGATCGTGACCTGAGCTGAAAAGTCTGGCACTTAATGGACTGAGCCACCCAAACGTCGTGGATGTTACAGTTAATAAGCAAAAGTATCATAATAATATCTTTATATATTATCAAAGTTTATCCCTGTGAGTTACCTATTAATTCAAAGAGAAAAGTAAAGAAGCCTGACAGCACTTAGTGAAGTGAACAGTGTGTACATTACCTGCAAGGGGACAAATCAGTATTATACTCCTCTTGATATATGTCCCTTGAAGGATGCAGCATCACTTCTGTGCTATTTCTGCCCCAAATCCCTAACCTATATCAAATCATGATGACATTTCAGGCAAATGCAAAATGAGGGACATTGTACAAAATGACTTATCTATCTATACTCTTTAAAAAGTATTGAAGTCATGAAGAATACCTAAGGAAATGTTCCAGATTAAAGGAGAATGACAAGACCTGAAAACTGTTTATCATATGTGATTCTGGACTGAATTCTGATTAAACCATTAAGTCTTTGTTTTTGCTATAAAATATAGGATACTAAATAATTGTTGCTATTTGAATGAGATTTATATTGCATTATAGTTAATTTCCTGAGTCTGATAATTATATATAGTTGTATAAGAGAATGTCATTACTTTTAGGAAACTCATTTTGAAGTATTTACAGGTAAAGTAAGATTATATAAAGACTAATAACACAAATGTCTCAATGGTTAACATTTGGAGAACCTGGAAAAGTAGTATACAGGAAATCTTAGGGATATTTTTGCTTTGCTTTTTTAGAACTCTAAAATTATTTCAGAATAATGGCTATTATTAAAAATGAGCATCAAATCTAACTTAAACCAATGCCTTTAAGGTCACTTGTAATGCCAAATTTTTATGTTATTTTCTATTAAAGGAAAACATATTAAAATCCTGCAATTCCTTATATCCCTTTTGCTATTTTTTATTTTCCTATTTTTAACTGAAATATAGTTGACATAGAATCTTCTCTTAATTTCAGGTATACAACATAGTGATTTAACATTTAACATTTAACATATTATGAAATACTCACTACTAGTTGCCATCTGTCACCATACAAACTTATTACAATATTATTAACTATATTCCCTATACTGTACTTTTCATTTCTATGACATGTTTTTTATAATTGGATGTTTGTATTTCTTAATCTCTTTACCTACGTCACACCCTGGCCCACAACCAGTTTGTGAGTCCATTTTCTTTGTTTGTTTGTTTGTTTGTTTGTCTTGTATTTTTAGATACTTCTTATAAGTGAAATTGTAGGGTATTTGTCTTTCTCTAACTGACTTATTTTAGCTTAATACTTCCAGGTCCATTCATGTTGCAGATGGCAAGATTTCATTATTTTTTTATGGCTGAGTAATATTTTGTGTGTGTGTGTGTGTGTGTGTGTGTGTGTGTGTGTGTATTTATACATAGTTGTCTTGATCCATCCCTCCATCAATGGACATTTAGATTTATTCTGTCTTGGATATTATAAATAATGCTGCAAAAATATTTGGATACAAATTGATTTTCAAATCAGTGTTTTTGTTTTCTTTGGGTAAATATGTGGAAGTGGAATTATTGGGTCATATGATATTTGTATTTTTAATTTTTTTGAGGAATGTCTATTTAGTTTTTCATGATGGCTGTGCCGATTTCCATTCTCACCCACAATGCACAAGTGTTCTCTTGTTCACATCCTTCCTACTACTTGATATTTCTTGTCTTTTTGAGACTAGCTCTGACTAGTGTGAGGTGATATTTTACTGCAGTTTTGATTTGCATTTCCCTGATGATTAGTGATGTTGAGCATCTTTTCATGTTTTGGCCATCTGTATGTCTTCTTTGGGAAAAGGTGTAGTTAGGTCCTCTGCCCATGTTTAAATTAGATTGTTTGTTTGATGTTGGGTTATATGAGTTCTTTATATATTTTAAGTATTAAACCCTTATTGGAGAAATCATTTACAGTACCTTCTCCCATTCAGTAGATCATTTCTTCGTTCAAAAGCTTTTTAGTTTGATGTAGTCCCAGTAGTTTATTTTTACTTTTGTTAACTTTGCCTGAGGATACTTTGCCTGAGGATATATTGGATACAGATCATATATATATATATATATATATATATATATATATATATATACATACATTGCTAAGGGATCCCTGGGTGGCTCAGTCAGTTAAGAGTCAGACTTTGGCTCAGGTCATGATCTCACAGTCTGTGAATTCGAGCTGTCTGTGCTGACATCTCAGAGCCTGGAGCCTGCTTCAGATTCTTTGTCTCCCTCTCTCTCTCTCCCTTTCTTGCTTGTGCTCTGTCTCTCTCAAAAAATAAACATGAAAAAAATAATAACAAAAAATGTTGCCAAGACTAATGTCCAAGTGTTTATTGCCGTTGTTTTCTTCTAGAAGTTTTATGGTTTCTTACATACTTCTTACTGAGCTTAAATTTAGGTCTTTAATCCATTTTGAGTTTACTTTTGTGTATGGTGTAAGAAAGTGGTCCAGTTTCGTTCTTTTGCATGTTGCTGTCCAGTTTTCCCAATATAATTTATTGAAAAGACTGTCTTCCTCCATTGTATATTCTTGCCTCTTTTGTGGTAGATTAATTAACCATATAAGCATGATATGTATCTGAGCTCTCTATTCTGTTCTATTGATCTATGTGTCTATCTATGTGCCAGTACCAAACTGTTTTGATTACTGTAGCTTTTTAGTGTATCTTGGAAATCGGGGATTATGATACTACAGCTTTGTTCTTCCTTCTCAAGATTGCCTTGGCTATGTGCAGTCTTTTGTGGTTCCCTACAAGTTTTAGGATTATTTGTTCTAGTTCTGTGAAAAACAGTAGTGGTATTTCAATAGAGATTGCAATGAATCTGTAAATTGCTTTGGGTATATGGATACTTTAATAATATTCATTCTTCCAATCCATGAGTATAACATATCTTTCCACTTATTTATGTTGTCTGAAGTTTCTTTCATCAGTCTTACAGTTTTCAGAGTACTGTTTACAGAGTACAGTTTTCACCTCCTTGGTTAAGTTTATTCCTGTATATTCTTTTTGATTCAGTTGTAAATGGGATTGTTTTCTTAATTTCTCTTTCTGCTAATTCATTATTGATGCATAGAAACACATCTGATTTCTATATGGTAGTTTTGTATCTTTCTCCATCATTGCTTTATGAATAAAATATAAAATTTTCATGGTGAGAATGTAGTGAATTACATATTTCATATATATATGTATATATATATATATATATATATATTCTACTTATTTACACATACATTGAATGCATACATTATGTGTCCAAAATTATCATTGCATACACACACACACACACACACACACACAGATTTGTTAGCTAAGGGAGAAGAGAGAAATCTAAAAGGATGCCTAACTCAAGTCCATGTATACTGATAACAGGAAAACAATGGATATATAATTATAGTTGATTGATTTTGAAAAGAGAAGAGAAAAAAAGAATCAAGAATAAGAGGCCTTTGTGACTTCCATCATTAATGAACTAAGTTCCATTTTAAAACTAAATAAATTTTAGAGACCCACAGCTTGGTTTTCTGTGACCATTTGAGCAGGGAAATAACCTCTTTTGAAAGTCAATACTCGAGATCTCGACAGGAAGATGGCGGCGTAGGAGGACGCTGGGCTCACCGCGCGTCCTGCTGATCACTTAGATTCCACCTACACCTGCCTAAATAACCCAGAAAACCGCCAGAGGATTAGCAGAACGGAGTCACCGGACCCAAGTGCAGACGAGAGGCCCACGGAAGAGGGTAGGAAGGGCGGCGAGGCGGTGCGCGCTCCACGGACTGGCGGGAGGGAGCCGGGGCGGAGGGGCGGCTCTTCGGCCAAGCAGAGCCCCCGAGTCCGGCTTGCAAAAGCGGAGGGGCCTGACGGACTGTGTTCCGACAGCAAGCGCGACTTAGCGTCTGGAGGTCATAAGTTAACAGCTCTGCTCGGAAAGCGGGAAGGCTGGAGGACAAAGGGAGGGTGAGCTGCGGAGTCCCCTGATGACAGAGCTCAGTTTGGCGGGGAACAAAGGCGCTCGCCAGCGCCATCTCCCCCGCCCATCCCCCAGCCAAAATCCCAAAGGGAACCGGTTCCGGCCAGGGAAATTGCTCGCTCCGCGCAAACACCCAACTCTGTGCTTCTGTGGAGCCAAACCTCCGGCAGCGGATCTGACTCCCTCCGGCTGCCACAGGGCCCCTCCTGAAGTGGATCACCTAAGGAGAAGCGAGCTAAGCCTGCCCCCCCTGCCGCCGTGCACCTTGCCTTCCCACCCCAGCTAATACGCCAGATCCCCAACTCACAAGCCTGGCAGTGTGCAAGTAGCCCAGACGGGCCACGCCACCCCACAGTGAATCCCGCCCCTAGGAGAGGGGAAGAGAAGGCACACACCAGTCTGACTGTGGCCCCAGCGGTGGGCTGGGGGCAGACATCAGGACTGACTGCGGCCCCGCCCACCAACTCCAGTTATACACCACAGCACAGGGGAAGTGCCCTGCAGGTCCTCACCACACCAGGGACTATCCAAAATGACCAAGCGGAAGAATTCCCCTCAGAAGAATCTCCAGGAAATAACAACAGCTAATGAGCTGATCAAAAAGGATTTAAATAATATAACAGAAAGTGAATTTAGAATAATAGTCATAAAATTAATCGCTGGGCTGGAAAACAGTATACAGGACAGCAGAGAATCTCTTGCTACAGAGGTCAAGGGACTAAGGAACAGTCACGAGGAGCTGAAAAACGCTTTAAAGGAAATGCAAAACAAAATGCAAACCACCACGGCTCGGATGGAAGAGGCAGAGGAGAGAATAGGTGAACTAGAAGATAAAGTTATGGAAAAAGAGGAAGCTGAGAAAAAGAGAGATAAAAAAATCCAGGAGTATGAGGGGAAAATTAGAGAACTAAGTGATACACTAAAAAGAAATAATATACGCATAATTGGTATCCCAGAGGAGGAAGAGAGAGGGAAAGGTGCTGAAGGGGTACTTGAAGAAATTATAGCTGAGAACTTCCCTGAACTGGGGAAGGAAAAAGGCATTGAAATCCAAGAGGCACAGAGAACTCCCTTCAGACGTAACTTGAATCGATCTTCTGCACGACATATCATAGTGAAACTGGCAAAATACAAGGATAAAGAGAAAATTCTGAAAGCAGCAAGGGGTAAACGTGCCCTCACATATAGAGGGAGACCTATAAGACTCGTGACTGATCTCTCTTTTGAAACTTGGCAGGCCAGAAAGAATTGGCACGAGATTTTCAGTGTGCTAGACAGAAAAAATATGCAGCCGAGAATCCTTTATCCAGCAAGTCTGTCATTTAGAATAGAAGGAGAGATAAAGGTCTTCCCAAACAAACAAAAACTGAAGGAATTGGTCACCACTAAACCAGCCCTACAAGAGATCCTAAGGGGGACCCTGTGAGACAAAGTACCAGAGACATCACTACAAGCATAAAACATACAGACATCACAATGACTCTAAACCCGTATCTTTCTATAATAACACTGAATGTAAATGGATTAAATGCGCCAACCAAAAGACATAGGGTATCAGAATGGATAAAAAAACAAGACCCATCTATTTGCTGTCTACAAGAGACTCATTTTAGACCTGAGGACACCTTTAGATTCAGAGTGAGGGGATGGAGAACTATTTATCATGCTACTGGAAGCCAAAAGAAAGCTGGAGTAGCCATACTTATATCAGACAAACTAGACTTTAAATTAAAGGCTGTAACAAGAGATGAAGAAGGACATTATATAATAGTTACAGGGTCTATCCATCAGGAAGAGCTAACAATTATAAATGTCTATGCGCCGAATACCGGAGCCCCCAAATATATAAAACAATTACTCATAAACAGAAGCAACCTTATTGATAAGAAAGTGGTAATTGCTGGGGACTTTAACACCCCACTTACAGAAATGGATAGATCATCTAGACACACGGTCAATAAAGAAACAAGGGCCCTGAATGAGACATTGGATCAGATGGACTTGACAGATCTATTTAGAACTCTGCATCCCAAAGCAACAGAATATACTTTCTTCTCGAGTGCACATGGAACATTCTCCAAGATAGATCATATACTGGGTCACAAAACAGCCCTTCATAAGTTTACAAGAATTGAAATTATACCATGCACACTTTCAGACCACAATGCTATGAAGCTTGAAATCAACCACAGGAAAAAGTCTGGAAAACCTCCAAAAGCATGGAGGTTAAAGAACACCCTACTAACGAATGAGTGGGTCAACCAGGCAATTAGAGAAGAAATCAAAAAATATATGGAAACAAACGAAAATGAAAATACAACAATCCAAACGCTTTGGGACGCAGCGAAGGCAGTCCTGAGAGGAAAATACATTGCAATCCAGGCCTATCTCAAGAAACAAGAAAAATCCCAAATACAAAATCTAACAGCACACCTAAAGGAAATAGAAGCAGAACAGCAAAGGCAGCCTAAACCCAGCAGAAGAAGAGAAATAATAAAGATCAGAGCAGAAATAAACAAGATAGAATCTAAAAAAACTGTAGAGCAGATCAACGAAACCAAGAGTTGGTTTTTTGAAAAAATAAACAAAATTGACAAACCTCTAGCCAGGCTTCTCAAAAAGAAAAGGGAGATGACCCAAATAGATAAAATCATGAATGAAAATGGAATTATTACAACCAATCCCTCAGAGATACAAACAATTATCAGGGAATACTATGAAAAATTATATGCCAACAAATTGGACAACCTGGAAGAAATGGACAAATTCCTGAACACCCACACTCTTCCAAAACTCAATCAGGAGGAAAGAGAAAGCTTGAACAGACCCATAACCAGCGAAGAAATTGAATCGGTTATCAAAAATCTCCCAACAAATAAGAGTCCAGGACCAGATGGCTTCCCAGGGGAGTTCTACCAGACGTTTAAAGCAGAGATAATACCTATCCTTCTCAAGCTATTCCAAGAAATAGAAAGGGAAGGAAAACTTCCAGACTCCTTCTATGAAGCCAGTATTACTTTGATTCCTAAACCAGACAGAGACCCAGTAAAAAAAGAGAACTACAGGCCAATATCCCTGATGAATATGGATGCAAAAATTCTCAATAAGATACTAGCAAATCGAATTCAACAGCATATAAAAAGAATTATTCACCATGATCAAGTGGGATTCATTCCTGGGATGCAGGGCTGGTTCAACATTCGCAAATCAATCAACGTGATACATCACATTAACAAAAAAAAAGAGAAGAACCATATGATCCTGTCAATCGATGCAGAAAAGGCCTTTGACAAAATCCAGCACCCTTTCTTAATAAAAACCCTTGAGAAAGTCGGGATAGAAGGAACATACTTAAAGATCATAAAAGCCATTTATGAAAAGCCCACAGCTAACATCATCCTCAACGGGGAAAAACTGAGAGCTTTTTCCCTGAGATCAGGAACACGACAGGGATGCCCACTCTCACCGCTGTTGTTTAACATCGTGCTGGAAGTGCTAGCATCAGCAATCAGACAACAAAAGGAAATCAAAGGCATCAAAATTGGCAAAGATGAAGTCAAGCTTTCGCTTTTTGCAGATGACATGATATTATACATGGAAAATCCGATAGACTCCACCAAAAGTCTGCTAGAACTGATACATGAATTCAGCAAAGTTGCAGGATACAAAATCAATGTACAGAAATCAGTTGCATTCTTATACACTAACAATGAAGCAACAGAAAGACAAATAAAGAAAATGATCCCATTCACAATTGCACCAAGAAGCATAAAATACCTAGGAATAAATCTAACCAAAGATGTAAAGGATCTGTATGCTGAAAACTATAGAAAGCTTATGAAGGTAATTGAAGAAGATTTAAAGAAATGGAAAGACATTCCCTGCTCATGGATTGGAAAAATAAATATTGTCAAAATGTCAATACTACCCAAAGCTATCTACACATTCAATGCAATCCCAATCAAAATTGCACCAGCATTCTTCTCGAAATTAGAACAAGCAATCCTAAAATTCATATGGAACCACAAAAGGCCCCAAATAGCCAAAGGAATTTTGAAGAAGAAGACCAAAGCAGGAGGCATCACAATCCCAGACTTTAGCCTCTACTACAAAGCTGTCATCATCAAGACAGCATGGTATTGGCACAAAAGCAGACACACAGACCAATGGAATAGAATAGAAACCCCAGAACTAGACCCACAAACGTATGGCCAACTCATCTTTGACAAAGCAGGAAAGAACATCCAATGGAAAAAAGACAGCCTCTTTAACAAATGGTGCTGGGAGAACTGGACAGCAACATGCAGAAGGTTGAAACTAGACCACTTTCTCACACCATTTACAAAAATAAACTCAAAATGGATAAAGGACCTAAATGTGAGACAGGAAACCATCAGAACCTTAGAGGAGAAAGCAGGAAAAGACCTCTCTGACCTCAGCCGTAGCAATCTCTTACTCGACACATCCCCAAAGGCAAGGGAATTAAAAGCAAAAGTGAATTACTGGGACCTTATGAAGATAAAAAGCTTCTGCACAGCAAAGGAAACAACCAACAAAACGAAAAGGCAACCAACGGAATGGGAAAAGATATTTGCAAATGACATATCGGACAAAGGGCTAGTATCTAAAATCTATAAAGAGCTCACCAAACTCCACACCCGAAAAACAAATAACCCAGTGAAGAAATGGGCAGAAAACATGAATAGACACTTCTCTAAAGAAGACATCCAGATGGCCAACAGGCACATGAAAAGATGTTCAGCGTCGCTCCTTATCAGGGAAATACAAATCAAAACCACACTCAGGTATCACCTCACGCCAGTCAGAGTGGCCAAAATGAACCAATCAGGAGACTATAGATGCTGGAGAGGATGTGGAGAAACGGGAACCCTCTTGCACTGTTGGTGGGAATGCAAATTGGTGCAGCCGCTCTGGAAAGCAGTGTGGAGGTTCCTCAGAAAATTAAAAATAGACCTACCCTATGACCCAGCAATAGCACTGCTACGAATTTATCCAAGGGATACAGGAGTACTGATGCATAGGGGCACTTGTACCCCAATGTTCATAGCAGCACTCTCAACAATAGCCAAATTATGGAAAGAGCCTAAATGTCCATCAACTGATGAATGGATAAAGAAATTGTGGTATATATACACAATGGAGTACTATGTGGCAATGAGAAAAAATGAAATATGGCCTTTTGTAGCAACGTGGATGGAACTGGAGAGTGTAATGCTAAGTGAAATAAGCCATACAGAGAAAGACAGATACCACATGGTTTCACTCTTATGTGGATCCTGAGAAACTTAACAGGAACCCATGGGGGAGGGGAAGGAAAAAAAAAAAAAGGTTAGAGTGGGAGAGAGCCAAAGCATAAGAGACTCTTAAAAACTGAGAACAAACTGAGGGTTGATGGGGGGTGGGAGGGAGGGGAGGGTGGGTGATGGGTATTGAGGAGGGCACCTTTTGGGATGAGCACTGGGTGTTGTATGGAAACCAATTTGTCAATAAATTTCATATATATAAAAAATAAATAAATAAATAAATAAATAAAACCATTAAAAAAAAAAGAAAGTCAATACTCTTACATTACTCTTCCCCTTTAATAAAACAATATTTTTAAAATACGAATGCTAGAACTTGTAGTCAAAGTATTAGACTACAATTTATATGTACTAGGCACTAAGTGCAAGTTCAGGAAGATAAGAATGTACCATCTTACAAACTGCTATACACTCTGTAGGAATAGAAGAGTCTGTCAAATATATTTTATCTTGTGTATGTCTAAGGGGCTATTTTTCAAGACCGATTAAATATTATGAGAACTTAAGAAGAATATAACATCAATTAGAAAAAAATTAGGGGTGCTGGGTGGCTCAGTCTGTTAAGTGTCGGACTTCTGCAGCTCAGGTCATAATCTCATAGTATGAGTTGGAACCCCGCATCAGGCTCTGTGCAGACAGCTCAGAGCCTGGAGCCTGCTTTGGATTCTGTGTCTCCTTCTCTCTGCTAGTTCATTACTCCTCTCCATACACGCTGTGTGTGTGCCTCTCCCTCTCAAAAATAAATAAGCATTAATTAAAAAAAAAAAGAAAAAAAAGGAAAAGGTGTAGAATTGTTTTTCAGAGACATTGTTTTAAATGTGTACATTTCTCCAAGTTACCACATATAAATTACTAACTGCTATTTTAACCTCAGTTCGGATTACATATGAAAAGCAACATCTTTTAAAAAATGAACTGAATTAATGTAATTGAGTTTATATATGTGTGCGTTCATACATTTATGTGTACTGAGTATCTTTGTCAGTATGAGATAAAACAATTCATAACAGAATTTTTTGCAACTAAATGTTAATCTTGAACTGCTCTTATTTGGATATAATCTTGAAAAATAATAACTCAGGCTATGTTGAACACAGAGATGAGTAGATAGATAATAGATATATACAGACATTGATGTATTCTTTCACATTAAAGTAATTTATCCAAACTTTAGAGGGTTTTAAAATCGTGAAAATATAATATGTTCCATAACATAGTCAAAGAATGTCATCTAAAAATTAAAATAAGTTCCATAATGATTAATATATATGAAAATTTAGTTAAGAAACATTATTTCCTGCCCTCCAGGCAAACAATGATCCATATTTTCAATTGTTTCCGTTCTAGTAGAATAAAATATAGCATAGATACATGTACACACACATACCCCAAGTTGCTTTTAAGTCCTTAAACCCATGTAATAATGCTGAGCAGTTATTTTTTATCTCCATTAATACATATCACTTATACACACCACTTAAAACCCGTATTCATATCCTGTTAAGTAAGTGGATAGAAGTGATCAGATGAAGTTAATAGTTAAGACTGGTGGGGGGAGTCGGGAAGGGAGACCTCAGATTTTGTTTGTTTGTTTTTGGATTCTAATCTAAAAACAGTAATTATAGGATTGCAAAAAATAAAAACAGTGTGAGTAGGCATTATATTTAATTAATTAATTGCTTGAACAATAAGTGCAGTATTCATCTGTGATGCATTGGCAAATGGTTTGAATAAGCCCTGAAGAAGCTAAGTGGAAGGTTGAAAGTGGAAACCTGAAAAGAATATAGGAACTCTAAGCCACAAACACCTGTTAACTGTTCTGAGTATCTTCAGTGCTGATTAATTCATTTCTTTTGGCACCCTTTGAATGCGTGGCATTGAAATTGTCTCCTGTCTAGCGATCTAGTTAAATGAGTGTACTGTGTTTTCCATTCCAGTTAAAAGCCAAGGGCTGGTGGCATTTTTATATCCTTATGGAAAACTTCCTTTTTTTTTAACTTAAATACCTAAAATTGAATCCTGCCTTTCTCTAATCAAAGAAACCTCAAATACTGTATCTTAGGCCAACACCTTTACTTCCTTTTCTCCTTTGACCACCTGCCTGACCTATTTTCTTAGTATTGACTTCTTGTTATTCAGTTAAGGATGATTGTTAGCAGTGAGGCCCAGGAACACTTGGTTCTATTTAAAACAAAAGCCTACTGTTGAATTCAGTGTCAGAGCTGAGGTTTATAGCATTGAAGAATTGCCTTGATAAATGGCCCTGACATTACAGCTTCCACGACTCCACCTTCAATGTCATCACAACACAGTGTAAGTGTTAAAGTATGGCCGTTGCTGCCTCCCCAAAACATATTAACTTGATGCTTACTCTATCTCCGGATCCCATAGGCGCAATAAATGGAGAAAATAACACATTTACAAACTGATAAAACCCAGCAAAGCTAATAAAATCAGACACTTTATAGCTTGGCTAATCGTGTCCTTTGAAGGGCATCAAATAACACATCATGTACTGCTCAGGGGGAAATCAAATTAGGTGCAGCAATGTCCCTTCAGAATGAACACATTTGAATAGACAGAAGCTATTGTGGCTAATCAGCTTGTATTGTGGATGCTTTATCATTAATACAATGTTAATGTTAAGTGAGCGTTATGCAGTTTTTCTATGAAAAGGGAGTAAAGTATTCCTTAAATTGTTGTTCAGTTTGCATTCTGAATCTTTTTGTTTGCTTGTTTTTTTTTGTTTTGATTTTAGTTTTAATATGTCATAATGTGGTGTGCATCCCTGTTAATCGTGTTTAAAAGTCATTTAGCCTATAAGGAATTGACCAAGTTACTCGGTTCAGAGATACCCTGCCTTTCATTTTCCTCTCTTCTTTTCTCCAGCTCCAAATGATCACCATATCATTGGCTTAGGAAAACATAAAGAAATATTTATAACAAATAGAGCCAAGTATCTTGCTCCAGAATGTTTAGCTCTGTCTTAATGCAAAGTCTATAAAGAGAAAGTGCCAAACTCTTCAACAAATTCTTGAATTCAGAATTCACATTCTTAGTTATGTGCTAACTTCTCTTACATATAAAAAATTTAATTTTTAATTACATATAAAAAATTTAATTTTTAGTTACATATAAAAAATTTAAAATATCTCTTTGCAAGGAAGACAATTAAGAATCCCCAAAACTAGAAGTTATTCCTGGAAAGAGGTCATTAGACCATAGAAAGAGGATCTGGGAGTAAAGGTCTTAGAGACATTGAATTAATGTTCTAAGACAAGGGTCAGCAATCTATGGCCTCTGACCCAAATCTGCCCCACCTGCTTCTATAAATAAAGTTTTATTGGTTACAACCACAGTTAATTATTTTTAACATGTTGTCTGTGACTGCCTTCGCATAGTTATAACAGAAACCGTAAGGCCCAAATTATTTAATAAAGCCAAGAATATTTAATATCTGTCCCCCTACATAAAAAAAAAAATTACTGGCCTAAATTTTAAGAGCATGATTCTATAGACTTTATTAAAGGGGAAAGGATGAAAAGAAAAAAGAGGATTCCTAGTGAGAATAAGGCCTATATATGTAACTGAAATTAAATAAAATCTTTGTCATAGAAAGATTAGGAACCAAGGAAGCCATACTAATACAAATAAATTATTTAAGAAATAAAAATGGAGAAAAAAGACAAATCTCCTACACAGAAGAATTCCAAATGGTTTGTGTAAATATCCTCCCCTTAAGGAGATGGGACATTTACTTCTCAATCCTTAAAAGTAAACTGTACATAGAGACTTCCTTCCAAAGAGTACCATATGAAAAGGAGGAAAAGACAGCGTAACTTTACAGTGAGAAACCTAACAAACAAACATGTGGTGAAGATCAGTGTCAACATCGTTAAGTCATGTTGATATGATATGAAGAAAGTGACATTTTAGTTCTATGGTCTTCCTCTGACAAAACACTTAAATCCAGTCTAATCATGGGAAAAACATCAGATAACTCCCAGCTGTGGAACATTCTATAAAATAACTGCCCAGTACTCATCAAAAGTGTCAACGTCATTAAAAACAAGGAAATTCTGAGAAACTATCACTATTATGAGGAGCCTAAGGAAACATGACAACTAAATATAGTATAGTATCCTGCGTGAGATCCTTGAATCAAAAAAAAAAAAAAAAGGATGAGCCTAGAAATTAGGATATATGAGTAAAGCAGGGACTTTTCTTAGTATTAAATGTATCAATATTGGCTCTTAATTATAACACCTTCCATACCAAGGTAAAATGTGAGTAAGAGGGGAGAGTGTGGCATATATGGGAACTCTGCATTGTCTTTGTAATTTTTCTATAAATCTTGACATTGCTAAAATTTAAAAAAATATTTATAAATGTCTAGGAACTATATTATGAAAAGATCTGGTTCTAGATCTTTTCTATGAATTTAAACTCAGTAAAAACTCATTCTTCTCATACATAAGGACGATTATAAAGTTAGTGCAAGTGAAGGAATTGTACAAAGTCTCGATAATATGAAGCTCCTTCATAAAAATGCTCAATGATTGCAAGCTGTAAGTAAAAATTATTGGTATGTAGGCTACTACAAACCCGGACTCCACAATAAATTTTAGTTTTTGTAGTACTATCCTGATATGTCCACCACACCCAAGTGGCTGCTGACAAGGTTCAATGACTTGGTCAACTCATTACAATTATTTTCTAAGCATCATTCACTCTTTAGGGCCTGTATCTTACTATCAAGGATAGAGAAGGAGTGACTGAATCTCTCTATTCATTTTCTTTCCATTGTTACTGTCTTTCCTGCACTTACATTCAACCCCTACCCCTTTTCTTCCTAGCACTGGAGACTTGTTACCCCAGTAGATCTAACTGGGGGAGAGATACAGTTATATCTGTATTCTATGGTGTAATTTTCTCTTTGGAAAGTCAGTAGAACATTGAAAATTGGTATGCCAAGATTACAGAATTCATTTCTTAAAGTATATTATCTAATATACTCATTCTGAGGCTTCAAAAAGTGGGATGAAGTTGATTTTTTTACACTTACATGATACTTAAAATTTATAAAATATATTTGTGTTCATATTTCTGACAACTTATTCATTAGAAGTTTGCAGCCAATGTAGATCAGACTGTTTATAATCTTTTTCTGGCCATATGATCTTTTCATAATGACAATTTATTTCAGTTTTGTCACCTTCATATGGGTATAGAGATGTTAAAGATATCACTAATGATATTACATCATTATGATATCATGACAGTATTCTTTCTGACAACTAGTAAATAGCCAATAGATGATAGCTGTAATTAATGACAATAAAAATATATTATAGCTATCATCTTCATTCCTTGGATAGCTAGTTGTGATTCAAAATAATTAAATGACTTGTTGATTATTGTCCAGCTAGCAAATGACAGTACTAAGGTGTAGCCATTGCCTTTGAAATATCCTTATTCATGCAGTTACTAATATAAGAAATACGTATTTATTATCTATTATCACCATCTATTTAGTTTCTGAAGCTTAGATTCAAATACAAAGGTAAGGAGCAATAAAAAAAGAATGACAAAATACATAGAAAATATATAGTAATTAAAAAAAGGGTATGTGTTTAAGAAGGGTAACAGGGGATATGGATGGCAGACCAGAAATATCTTAGCATCTGAGTAAACTGAGCTGGCTCAACAAGAATAAAGACACACAAGACCAATAAAAAAAAAAAAAAACTTTTTTTATTAATAAAGGCCTTGTATCTTTCATTTGTAATTCTTTGTATTTAAAACATTTTATTGCTATGCCTACCCCCCCCAACTTTAGACAGAAAGCCCTGTCTGTATATTTTTAAATTTCAGAGATGAAGTCACAGCAAATGGGATGGTTATTAGAATGCATCCCTAGGCTAATAGAGACATCATTGTATTCTTTATTTTTTTCTAGAACTTATATAACACCTTTTATTTCAACTAATAGACAACCTTCTTTGATAATTTTGTCTTTATGCTCTGAAGCATTTTTTTCTGCCATAACCTTGTCTACTTGCTAGATGATAACATGAAATAATCCTCTAAATTATCCAAAACAAGAGTTGAATATTATTATTTAAAAGGTAGTTGACCATTGGAGGAAAAAGGAGGAGAGAAAAATGGCAAGCAGTTCTTTAAATATATTTTTAAAGTATGTGAAACAAACCCATATGAGTTAATTTGCACAAGCTGGTTCCCACTGGTATCAGCAGCTCTGGAAAGCAATCAGATCTAGATCTATTAGCATAAAAATTAAAAACAAATAAAAAATTCAGATGTTGCATTTGTGATCAATCAACCATCATGCATTATTTTACTAAAGACTTTGCTTCTGCTAGCTATACCACTAACCACAAATTTGGAATGTCACTATTTTTAACATGCGTGTAATTAGTATAAGCAAGAATATTGTCCAGAAAGGGAAATAATTACTTTGGCATCATTTATGAACTGATTTCACACATTTGTATTAATCTCCTTTCCCTGGAAGCATCATCCCCAATTCCTTACAATAAGATACAAGAAAAAAAGCAGACACTTGATTCTGGGGTATAGGAAAATAGATTCCTTTAAGAGGAGATTCTTGAAACTATTACATTTCCCTCAAATAAATAGAATTTTTACCATTCTACCATAAGGTTCATTATTTTCATTAAAGTCTACTGAGACTCAGAAAGAAAAGTATTCATAAACTCCAAAGGATTACATACGCTGCTAAAATGAATTAGGTTTATTTTTCACACAAACATGTAATGGCTCTTCTTCCCTTGTAACTAAGGTTCATTGTCATATCATTTCTCTTAGCAAATCAGTGGACATTACTTGAGGTTAGAATCAAGTCAATTAATCAGGATCTTCAGCTGGTTACAGAAAATGGAAGTTTTCTGCTTGCCAGAACACCTGCGCTACTCAAATGGTCTTGGCGCTTAATTGTTTCCAGGTGCAGCACATGATCATTCTGGGCTAACAGAATTGTGAATTTCTGCTGCCAGAGGACCTACTTTAAAAGTTGGACTTCACTAGTAAGAGAATTAACCCTCAGTGAGAAGAGGTATCTATCTGTGCTGCTCAATCATTCAGATTGAGATTTGCAGAATATTCTTGATATTCAATTAAGGAACAGACTTTTTTTTTTTTTTTAAGCTAACTCATCCTACCCTTGCAAGACTTCAAAGATCTGTGTAAATGTGTTGGTGATAATTTTGTGAAGTTTACTCTATAAATATTTATTGAGCACCCTCTATGTTTCAGGACCTTGAAATACAGCAGTAAGCAAAACAAAGATTATTCCTGGAGGTTTTATTCTACTGAGAGACTTTTCTTCCTTCTTTCCTTCCTTTCCTCCCTTCCCTCCTTCCCTTTCCTTTCCTTTTTTTTTTTAAATCTTCTTGCCTAACTTCCTCCTTTCTGTCTTCTCTCTCTCTCTCTCTCTTATTTCCCTACTTTAAATATCCTTAAGTAGGATAAACCTCTCTTTTTGGAATCTAGTTTCCAGGAAATAATTGCACCTAGTTTTATGCCTGCTTTGGAGTTTGGCTATGAGTGGATAGTCAGTTTGGTCTTGCTCTACAGTCTAACTTATCTCCAGTTTAGAGTACCAGGGAATAAGAAACCCTATTTTGGAACCCGGTCTCTTATTTTCTTACTTTATAAGAGATAATGTTCATACTCTGTTTTAATAGCCATTTTATATTTATTTCCCAATTGATTAGGACATTAGATCATCATTCACTATAGGCCTCTCCCACTGTATCCAGTTTTTTTTTTGGAAAAAAATAGTAGCCAAATTATATTTCAGAGAATCAGGATTTATACTCTTCTCCAGTGAAGAATGTGTGGTTTCTACCTCAAAGCAACAGATCACCAACAGAAACTTCGGAGGAATTTTGAGTTCAGTTTCCTTTGTTTCAGTTTTTACCCTGCTGTGTGGTATTACTAAGATCTATTCTCTGAGGAAGGGTAAAACCAGGAAAAGAAAGTATCATAGATTTAGGCAGTCATGGAGTCCACGTGATCAGCATTCATGAGGAGGATTGCTGATGAAAGATTCTAGTTCTTTGCTCATCTGTTTTTCTTTTCTTTCCTTCTTTCTTTCTTTTTTCTTTCTTTTTTTTTTATTTCTCGTTATGCAAGTATGTGCCTTCTAGCTTGTTTATAGTTAGAAAAAGATCAGAAACTTGAAAGTAAGTCTTATCTCTGATTAAGCCAGAAACAGACACCATAGGATGACTTCCCTTTTGGCTAAAGATCTTCATTTATACAGTAAGTGTTCTTCTCTTTTAGCTAGCTCTGTTTGAATTAGGAGATGAGAAAGGATGATGGTACAGGCAAACTATATCTCATTGTAAGGCTAACAACAAATAAATTACTAACTACTTTGGTATGAATCCATGATTATCTTAATAACTCTTTTGAATACTTCAAAAAATTGTTGTTTTTGTTATTTTAAATAACATGTCAAAGCTGACTGTTTATGGGTTACTTCCAAAGACCATGAAGCTGTTTCTCAGGCAGAGTAGTTTGTATTATTTTGTAATGTATTTTTCTTCCTAGAGCATCTTGTTTTAAGTGTTCACTGCATTTTCAGTTCCAAATATGTTAATGTTTAACTTAAACTGATTATTCTTTAGGGATTTAACCTAGTCGTTTATATCTCTTCCTCTGCCTCTTTTTATACTACGTCATTTCTCTATATTGGCTTTTTTTTATTGTGTTTAACAGAAAACAAGTGTCTTCTGGCATATTAACTGCTATTACTCTAAAAAGAAACTAGTGGTTTACCAGAAATGGTGTCCATTATGGGTTTTCATAGTTATATGATATTTATTGCCTAATTGGCTAGGTCATTGGAAGGACAGTGGATAACACAAACATTGTTGGTGGTAATATTCAATATCCATCCTTCATTCTGTAACTAACAGAACTCTGGATTTCCTCCAAATGTTCACTCTCATTTCCCAGATGAGTCAAGCTTATTTCAGAGAGGCTTACCCCAGATTAGTTTAATGCAGTTATAGGGGTTCCAGTCTCATTGCTTAATCATCAATGTGTGGTGAAATTCTGGAAGTGACGAATGAGGAGAAATATACTCATGCTTTTCAGACACAGAAAAAAAGATAATCCCTTTGCATTTTGTCATATCTAAGTATTATTTTTATAATTGTTGAAACTCTCAAACAGGCTTTCAAATTTTATATATTAATATAAGTGATTGTTTCAAGGACGACTAGCTACAAAGGAGTACAGAGAGGTGGGGTGGAAGCTTATAACAATTGGGATGCTGATGAAAAAGATCCCGTAGAGAGGAAAAATTATGGTATAGAAGAGAATTAGGGAGGATTTCTGAAAGTAATATCCTTGAACAGGTAAGAATGGCTAACAGACAAGGAACAAATAGATGGGTCTAGGTAGGAGCACAGTTAATCCATGCATGTTGTCAGTCAAAGGGTATTATGGGTACACATGAAAGTAGGTGAGAACATACAGTTGTGGAATTCTTGAAAGCTTTCATCTAATTGTTTCAATTTCTGAAATATTCTTGTATTTGTATAATTTTTTCAGGGTCTCATCACTGATAAAGGCAAGAAACAGATTCAAACCCAGGGGCCCATTCATATGTTTTTCCTATAAGCATCATAGCATCTGAAAATAGGCTGGTGTTACAGACAATGCTGTCAAGGCAAGATCCCAAAATATCTACTTTCTTAACAAAAACTCAGTTATTTTGTGATGCAAATGTGAACAAATCTAGGCATTTGAGCATAATTGACTGAAAACAGTTAAAACAGTTCTCTTCTTCACTGTCCCAGCATCACTTGCAAATATAGGTGGTCCAATTCCAGACAATAAAGTACAAGTTTGTTGCAAATGCCTCTGGAAATACTGCTTTCTTAATTAAAAGAGACCATTGTGGTTAGTGCTATCCCTGTCTTATATTCTGCCTTTATAAATACATTGAACATTTATGATGGCTGGAGCTACAGCAGCCATCTTGCCATTGTTACAAAAGAGAAGAGGAGGGGAGGGGAGGGGAGGGGAGGAGAGGGGAGGAGAGGGGAGGAGAGGAGAAATCCTGTACTTAAAGGCTGGTGAATTAGAAAGACGAATAAGTCTAGATTCCTAATGGCATCATAGGACAGCTGAACTGAATACAGACAAATAAATGACAGTTTCATTAAGTTATTACTATTTAGGTACTTGCTGCCTAATGAAGTTCTTACTGATATGGCTGGAATTCCATCCTTTATCTTTTTGGAAAAAAATAAAACTAAGCTAAAACTGTCAGTTACGATAGAATTCTCAAAACACAGATATTAATTATGAAGCTACTGCTCTCATGATTCTGCTGCGTTCTAAGAAATGCAAAATTAGTTGTAAATTTTTAATCTGGGTAGAAAATAAATCCTACCACTAAATGTTTAAGTAATGCTTGCCCCCTGTTCATTTAGCAATGTTATTCATTTCATGTACTGCTGACACAGTCTGTTTTAAAATTCTTAAACTAAATTAACTTTATATTTGCTACAATTAGGGGAAATTAGACATTGAATTAAAAGTTTGAAAATTAAGACATGTGTCTAAATTAAAACCATGTTTTTAAATGGAAAATTTCTTTTAATACTACCTTACAAAATTACATAGATCAACTGGCATGCCAGGAACAGTATTTCCATGTATATTTTGATATAAGACTTTATGGTGTGAACTTGAATAATAATTTTAAAATTGATGCTGGCAGAGTGAAAAGAAGAAAGATCTCTGGGGTGTTTCCTAATTGTATTGATCCATTGAATCATCCAATTCAGAAGTTACTTTACTTACGTGTTTTGTTTTTGTTTTTTTGTTATGAGAGATGATAAATGGCAACATTGGTTAAACCACTTTGAATTGAATTTATTATTAATTCTAGCCAGTGTCCTAACTGATGAATAGTCAAACAATTCTGGAAAACACTAGAATTAACAATATTAAAGAATTTTTTAATTCTTTAATTCTAATGTTTGTTTGGAGGGTTAGTTTTAGTTTGTTTTTGTTTGTTTACTGCAGAACTTCACTAAGCCTTTAATATACTAAGGTACATATTGAATTCCCTAAGCCAAGAATAGAGTAGGTAGTGTTTTGTAAATTTATTTGACCATGGAAGTCGTTATCTTACAAGCCGCTCTCCCCACAGACACTCTCTAAAACACATATTAAGTGGATCTAGCGCTCACAGAATCAACATTCTAGCCCTGAAAGGGAAAAGAACAAGAAAGGGAAAAAAACGACACATCTAAAAACTCAGACATATGTGGTTTAAAACCAGTCTTCCACTAAATGCCAGGAAGCTTTAGTTATGTGGTCTCACTTTTCTGAGACTTTGTTTCTTTGTCTGTAAATTGGAGGAAATGATATTCTGTATAACAGTACTGGTCAGAGAATTCAAATGTTGAAATTTGTTGAATATCTTGAACATACTGAGTACTGAGTCAGTGATGATATTCACAATAGTTATTTTATACTACCAGCAATGTTAATTGATATTATTAAAGTGATATTTTAATATTATTATGTAATTTATCTATGCTAATCCCTGACCCTTAGGGGACCAATAAATGACTCCTGCCATCTTTGATAATTATTTTGCTCATGTTTTATATTATAAATCTGAGATTTATTGAACCTCAGGATAGAAACAAGGGACACATTTCAAATGTGTTTGTTTTATTGTTGTTGCTGTTTTTCTGAATTATCCAAGTGCTAAGAGTGAAAAATTCCTTGGAACTTTAGATTTAGAGAGAATGCACTTGAGTTCGGGGGTTATAGTTGTTTATTCAGTATTCAGCACAGAAATTTTTTTTTTCATATAATAAATGGACATGAAAAAGAATTTACTATTTGGTAGAAAACCGGGGAAGTTTCCAAGGATTTTACTGGCTTTCTACCACTGTGAGAGCTCTCACCTCACAGGACAAGAATCCATTTTGGGAGTTACTTCAATTCCCAAGTATGCTCATCAAAATTTGCCCTCAGGGTGGGAAAATGGGCACTGGGAAAGTTTGTGGACCCAGAGGATACATTTTAAACCAGACTAGCCAACCAAGGCTTACTACTTGGTCCCCATATTTACCACTAGCTGCTGTGTGTTTCCATAGTGCCCCATTCTAACTGGGGGGACATGATGTCACTTCTGGTCTTTGGGCACCTGTATCAACGCAGCTGCTGTACCCAGTAATCCTCAGAATATCTGAGCACTCCTCTTTTTTCTTTTGTACAGTTACCTGAGTAAATGGCCATAGATAACTTTGGAGTTGAACAGGAACACTTCATAGCTTTTCCTTACCATGCTGTTGCAAGGTCTGCCTCTTCTGTCAATTTGTTCCACATCTAAATGCTGACTCAAATCTGGGAACTGAGCAGTATATTGTCATATTTTATCCACACAATCACACACAGCTTCCTACATTTTCATTCTTGCCTTTTTATTATGGATGTTAAGAAGCACCTTGCTCTTTCCCTTTCAGGGCTAGAATGTTGATTCTGTGAGTGCTAGATCCACTTAATACGTGTTTTAGAGAGTGTCTGTGGGGAGAGCGGCTTGTAGGATAACGACTTCCATGGTCAAATAAATTTACAAAACACTACCTACTATTATGGATGTTAAGAAGCACCTTTATTGGCTACCTATTTTTTCCCTGGCATTTTTAATATCTCCATGAGGATTCATTCCTATTGGCTGCCTTTCCATGCTTGCCTTCTGCCCTGCCCTTACAGTAACTAATCTCATGGATTCTTGGATTTAATTGTCACCACTTGGCCTGTTATTTCAGTTCCCCAGTGTCCCTGTTCACATGGAGACTAGCTCAGTGATAGCTAAGTTATGCCCGGACTGCAGAGGACCTGGCTTTGGGTGGATGATATGTCCTCTGGGCTCTCCTGTGAAACATAATCCTGGGTCTTCTGGCTTTACCATCATGTACCCTTTCCAATATTCTCACTTCTTTAAACCCTATTTCTTTTCCTACCATCTTGCAGGGAAAGAAACAGAAGCAAGTTAGGCATTTATATTTCACTTACTGTGGGTCATTCTTATTCCAGCTTCTAGAGTCTAGCAGCAAGTATGCCCTCTCCCCTGGGGTGCTTGTCACAGGTTATGTCCTATATCTTTGGAAGGACCCCCAAATTAATAAAATTTTAAATATTTAGTCTTACTTCTGGCCCCTTTGATGAAACATCCTAAAAGTTCAATCTTTTTGATATTCCCTAGGCTCCTACCCATACATTCTAGTATCATCTTCAGAGTGTAATCTCTTTCTTCCCTACCAGACCCAGCACATTCCCAACTATGTTGAGCTGCAATCAGCAGGATTTCATATATTTCATTATGTTATATTGTATTATATTATATTATATTATATTATATTATATTATGAATCTAACGATTCATATTGTTAGATATGAAAATCAAAGAACAGGTGAATCCCTCTTATACATTGTTTTCTGCTTTCTTTCTAAATGTCACCATATAACCACACTTATTCATGTTTCTCTTTCATTGGTTTTATTTTTATACCACAATTTTTGTACCTTTCTAAAAATGTAGCTCACTTTTTTGTTAATATTTGCTATTAACCATCATGATATAAAAACATTCCAGTTTGGATTAATCAAGAAATGCCAGTATTGTTTTACAAACTTCCAATATACCATCTTTTTAAGGGATCATATTTTATACCCTCCTGTGTTCAACTATGATTGATTAAGAGGGAGCCCGATTCCAATGACTGCAGTATTGGAGATCTGTAGCCAATGTGGACCTCAATACTGGATTTGTTGCTTATTAGCTCTGTGACTTAGATATACTATAAAAGCTCTAATGTAATTTCCACATCTACATAAAGGGAATATTTATGCTTGCTCTCTCATAGAGCTGATGTGATAATTTATGAAATAACTAGTACATTGAAAGCACTAAGCAAAAGACTTAGCATGGAATAAGTGCTCAACAAACACTACCTGCTAGAGGATTATAATGAGATGTCAAATCCTTTCTTACTCCCATTTAGGTATATGTCGTATGATCAAATCTCAGCTCAAATTTTGCTATTCATAAAATCAAAATAAAATATAGTTATAGCTAAAATAAGCTTTAGTTTGCTGAACCGCAGAGAGGTTTTTCTATACTTTGCTTAGATTGCTTATACACTTATTTTTTTTATATTTTGATATTCATATATCTTATATCCTAAGATGTTATAGGTGTTGTTTTTGGGACAGACATTCTGATTGGAATATTATTTTATGCTCTGACCCCATTCTCTATAGTGTCTTGTTACAAGTGTTCAAACTTGTGTTCAAATGCTTGTATACAGGTGTTCAAATTATATTTTCTAAAAGAAATAAAGAGAACTAAATCTTAAGTAATATTAATTTTATCAACAATAAAACAGTAATAACCATCCACCCAGTCTTATAATGACAGCAAGATTTAAATTATAAACGTGAAAACTGAATTGGGGAAAAAAGCAAACGTAGAAGTTGAGATAAAATTATATGCATTTGTCTCAAGGTTTCAGATTCTTAGTTTATTAGTGCTTATGTAATGAGTTTCATTACTTTCAAGGGCAAAGATGTAGGGAGATCATACTGTTGAATATTGCTGAAGTCAGGCCTCAAACAAGTGTGTAATCCGTACCAAATCCTTAAGCTTTTGAATGAATCAGGCAAAAGACCATTTTTTTCAGCTTCATCCCTCCATATTTCATCATCTCTTTCTCCTTGCCTTTGTCTTATTTCTAAGCCTAAGTGAATCAAAAGAAAATAAAAATGTGCGTTTGTCCTTACCATATGGGCCCTTTCTAAAGCCTTTGATTAGCTGCTCCTTACAAAGAGGGAATTTATATCTCTAAAATGTAGGATCCTTTACTTATCTAACTTTAACTGGACAATGGGAACACAACAGTAGCTTCATTACTATTCCTCTTTTCCAGACAGCTCAATAAATGCATATACACATTTAAGTACAAAATGCATATACATTTAATTGATGTATTAAAGGTGCCTCAGAATTATTATTTTAGACTTTCCTTGGATATTCGTCCTCTTCTAAAAACAACTATTTCTTCTCTTTTTTATTTGCAAACTACCACGAAGCAGGAATGAGAAAATATTATTGACTCCACCTCCCACTTATTTTTGGAGAATCCAAAAAAAAAAAAAAAAGGCAATTTGATTGGTGTCATGGAGCAAGTTATAGCATCCTCACATTGAAAATGAAATCATTCAAGGGTTGCCTGGGTGGCTCAGTCAGTTAAGTGTCTGACTTCAGCTCAGATCATGATCTCATGGCCCGTGAGTTCGAGCCCCGCATCGAGCTGTGTGCTTACAGCTCAGAACCTAGAGCCTGCTTCAGATTATGTGTCTCCCTCTCTCTCTGCCCCTGCCCCTCTCTCGCTCAAGCTCTGTCTCTGTCTCAAAAATAAATAAACATTTGGGGCGCCTGGGTAGCGCAGTCGGTTAAGCGTCCCACTTCAACCAGGTCACGATCTCGCGGTCCGTGAGTTCGAGCCCCGCGTCAGGCTCTGGGCTGATGGCTCAGAGCCTGGAGCCTGTTTCCGATTCTGTGTCTCCCTCTCTCTCTGCCCCTCCCCCGTTCATGCTCTGTCTCTCTCTGTCCCAAAAATAAATAAACGTTGAAAAAAAAATTAAAAAAAAAATTAATAAACATTAAAAAAATGAAATCAATCAAGTACTATTTCCACTCACATACATACACAGAAAGCATCAACAAAGATTCACTTTCCTACTTATGGCATTTGGATCTATGGTTAGTGGTAACATAGATAAACTATAGTATAGTTTAGAATTGGACATTTTATTGGTTAGCAGTTAGTATAATTAGTTTATGAAATACATTTTTGTGTTTCTTTCTGTTCCAAAAACATTTTACCAAGTTTATCAATGATTATTTCTAAGTAATTGGAAGTAACACAGGGTTTACCTTATTCTTTAGGTGAGAATAAACCAAGTTCAAGAAATTTCAAAGAACCACATAATCAGTGGGTACAGGTATTAAAAATATAAGTCAATAGGGGCTCCTGGGTGGCTCATTTGGTTAAGCGTCCGACTTCAACTCAGGTCACGATCTCGCGGTCCGTGAGTTCTAGCCCCGCATCGGGCTCTGGGCTGATGGCTCAGAGCCTGGAGCCTGCTTCCGATTCTGTGTCTCCCTCTCTCTCTGCCCCTCCCCCATTCATGCTCTGTCTCTCTCTGTCTCAAAAATAAATAAACGTTTAAAAAAATCTAAAAGAAAATATAAGTCAATATCTCCCTATTTTAATAGTTTACTTAATATATAGCTCCTGTTTTGCAAGAACAAACAGGTAATATTTTTACTTTTTGTAGAAAGAAAAAATAAAGACTGAAAGAATAAAAAGTTCAACAAAAAAGGTACTTTGACAATCTCATTTATGATCATTGCTATATCTGTGATCAATAATAGGAAGCATAACCAGCAGTAAAAGAACAGAATAGAAAACTGTCATTAAATAACATGGATTCATACTACTGTGTTAGAGGCCATTCCTAGTTGAATTAAAACAATTGTTCTCGGATTATTTTTCTGTTTTCAGTCCATTCCGGACAAGAAACTGAATAGCCTAAGCACACACAGTACTTCCTGCTTACAGAATTAAGACGACCCCATTATTGCACTTAAAGAGTCCTTATCATGAAACTATTTTAGGACTTTACTACACTAATTATGACACACTGATATTAATGTCAGCATGTACATTAGATCACTGAAAAAGAGCAGAAAGTCCACAAGTGTACAAATACACATATGGTCAATGGAGTTTTGACATCGCGCCACAGTAGTTCAGTGAGGGAAGAAGGAGTGTGCAGGGTTTTAGAAACCCACACCAGGTGGGGACTGCATGCCTGCATGACTCTCAATAAATGCCCCGCATACTAAGGCTTGAGTAAGCTTCCCTGGTTGGCAAAATTACACAAGTGTTGTCATACGTCATTGCCAGAAGAATTAACAAATTCACGTGTGATTCCCTTGGGAGGAAATACTTGCAAACTTACGCCTGTTTTCTCCTGGACTTTACCCCATATGCTTTTCCCTTTGATGATTTTATTCTGTATTCTTTCACTATCATAAACCATAACCATGAGTGTAACAGCTTTTCTGAGTTCTGTGAGTCCTTCTAGCAAATCTTTGAGCCTGCCGGTAGCCTTAGGGTTCTGGAACCCAATAGTTTTTTCACCAAATGGTATTGGAATTTCTGGATGCATATGGAGCCAAAACCAAAACCAAAAACTTAACCCTTACCTCACACCATAATTAAAAATCTATTTGGAATTGGTCACGGGTATAAATATTTAAGCTAAAACTATAAAACGTCTGAGCAGAAATATTAATAGAAAATGTTCATTAACATAGGATAGGCAGTCATTCTTTACATACAATGCAGAAAGAAAAAATCGTGACAGAAAAAAAAAATTAAATTTTATAATATCAAAATTTATTAGCTATTTTAACTGCTGTTGACTGAACTGGTTTACCGAAAATTCATATGTTGAAGCCTTCACTCTCAGTATGGCTATATTTGGAGGTAGGGCCTAAAGAAGGTAATTGCTAAATGACCTAATAGGATTGAGGCCTTGATCCGATAGAATTAGTATCTTTATAAGAAGAGACACCAAAAAACTCATTCTTTTTCTTTTTCTTTCTTTTCTTTTTTTTTCCCCTCTGCCATATGAAAACGCAGCTAGAAGGCAGCTATCCATAAGCCAGGAAAAGAGCTATCACCAAGAATCCAATCAGCCAGCACCTTGAACTTGGACTTCCCAGCCCCCATAACTTTGAGAAAAGAAGTTTTTGTAGTTTAAAACATAGACTCTGTAATACTTATTATGACAGCCAAAACTGATTAATATGGATGACAGAGTATTTTATGTTCTAGAATAAAGAACCCTCACAACTCAGTAAGAAAAGTAGCCCCAACAATGGGCAAAAAAATTGGACAGGACTTTTATTAAGAAAAAAGAAACACAGGGGTGCCTGGATGGCTCAGTAGGTTAAGTGTCCAACTTTGGCTCAGGTCATGATCTAGCAGTTCATGGGTTCAAGCCCCACATCGGGCTCTTTGCTGACAGCTCTGAGCCTGGAGCCTCCTTCTGATTCTGTGTCTCCCTCTCACTCCCCCCCACTCACAGTCTCTCTCTCTTTTTCTCAAAAACAAACACTAAAAAAATTTAAAAAAAAATTAAGAAATAGAAATGTTCAGTTAGCCCATGAAAAGGCATTTAGCATCATTAGTTAAGAAATCCAAATTAATGCCTCAATGAGATACCAAGAACTAATCAGTAGAAAGGCTTTAAAAATATTAACAATACCAAGTGATGGAGAAAATGCATAACTTCAGCTTCATTCATTACTTCTATGAATTTAAATGATACAACCACTTTAGAAAATATTTGGCAATTTGTTACAGAATTTATTATATACTTACTACATGGCTAAGCAATTCTACTCCTAGAAATTTATACAAAAGAGATGAAAAAATATTTGTACAGAAAACCTTATATGTGAATGCTCATGGCAACTTTATTCTTGGGTCCAAAAATCAGAAATAATGTGTATATGTCTCCATAGGTGAACAGATAAATAAAATATGCCAAATCCATGCAAAATAATATAGTTAATAAAAAGAAATAAATTATCAATGCATAAAAATTACATGGGTAAAAGTCAGAAATATGAAGCAGAAAAAAAATCGGGCACAAGAAGTGTGCCCTTTGATTGCATTCCTGTGAAATTCTAGAAATAATAAAGCTAACTCTCATGGCAGAAAAAAAGATCAGTTGTTTCCTGGTATGATATGAGGGTGCAGGTATTGATTATGAAAGGGTAAAGATGTACTTTGGCAAAGAAAGAAATATTTTATATCGATTTGCATGGTATTTACCTTCTACATTTGTCATATTTCATTAATCCATATGTTTAGCTGGGTGATTTTTTTGTTTTTAAATGATACCTCCATAAGTTAGTTTTAAAAGGAGAGAGTGTAATATGAAACATGTGTATTTGATTTACATATGCAACAATTATCTCTGTTAACACGTGAGGTACTGCCACATTTTTTAAAAAAAATTTAAGTTTATTTATTTATTTTGAGAGAGAGAGCACAAATGGGGTAGGGACAGAGAGAGCAGAGAAAATAGCAAGCAAGCTCTGCCCTCTCAGCCCAGAGCCGGATGCTGGGCTCAACTCAGGAGCTGTGAGATCATGACCTGAGTCCAAGGCAGATGCTTGGCCGACTCAGCCACCCCATCCAGGACCCCAGAGACACTTGCCAACATTGGCTGCTCTTGTACAGGGTAAATGTTTCGAGAAGGTTGTTTCATGGTGTACCTAGTATGCTTTTTGAATTTTGAATTTATAAATGTGTTACCCATTAAAAAATTACATTTTTTCTTTATGTTCCAGAACCTAGCAACATTCCAGGAATAAAGTAGGTACCGTAAATGTACATTTAATTAAAACTAAGACTATGAACTGAATCATGACTCACTGTTTACCACATATTGAACACATATTATAACGATAGCTTTCCACATATCTCAGAAGAAAATTATTTACTGGATAGTATTTCAAGCAAGTAATATTTTAGGATAATAATCGAAGAAAATTTTGGCAAATATCATTAGTTCTTACAGTATGCTACAAATTGGCATAAAGGAGCAGTAGCAATGAATCAGTACAATAGAAATCTTTAAAACATTGATGTAGTTTCTAGTTGGACAGAAGCCCTTATAATCAATCAAACAGAACATCTGTTTAAGTCAAGGCACATAACAGATAGTGGTAAAGATATATTTTTGTTCATAGAAATTTATAATAAAAACAATATGTAGAATTAGTTGACACATTTCTTGGGGCTAGTAAATTCCGTTATTCATTTGTTATGATTTTATATTCATTATCTTCTTTGATTCTAGAAACATTTATTAAATACCTACTGTGTGGGAAGCTACTCTTCCATCAATACAAAATTATTTTGCTCCTATAATAACAGTTATAAGAAAGTCAGATGATACTAGAAAGAAATTAAATACAAATATATATATATATACATATTTATATATATATATATACATATATATACACACACATACATACATACATATTTCAAATTTATATTTTGGAAAATATATTTAAATATTAGAAAGTTTAGTTTTAAAACATAATTTTGAGAATATGTAGGAAGATCATTTATTCTGTTACTAATTTGCTTCTTTGAATATGTGCTACATCCATAATATTGTGGGGTTTTTTTTCTCCTTATGCATTTTTCAAGGGACACTAACAAATTAGAATGTGTAAAAAAAGCAAGTGGCCTGTATAGTTAGTGGGTAGAAAGCTATGTTGCTGATAGTCAACTCTCCTAAAGATCACCAGAAAAAGTTGTGGATAACGTAAAGATGAATTTATTAGACTAACTTTAGGAAGGATGATCCAACCTTGAGACCATCTTAATAGTGTCTCAAAAAAGAAAAATTAGGGGAGGGCATCTATAGTGATTTAAGGCGTGGATTCAGTGATTTTAGAGTGGTGAACAGGGTGGATAGACAAAGTTTATGACAAGTTATCTTTGTATTAGTGGGCAGGGTGTGGTGGTGGTCTTGAAGAGAGCCTTGATCAGCAAAGTTTTCTTTTAATAAGTGAGGTATTTATGTAGGCTGGCTCGTGGCATTGCTTAGCACAGGAAAGAGTAAATCTCTTTTGTCTCAGAACTGTTTAGCACAGGGAAAGAAAGGATATTTGTGTTAGTTCTCTATGTCAGATGAATGGCAGTTTAAAAAACTGGGGCTTTTTAGTATATATTTAACAATAGAATTCCCAGCTTGGAGTACAGAAGAATGATGGTGATCATTAGTTTCTTAAATAAAAATCAATTGTAAAAAATTCTACAAGAGGGATTGAGCAACTGTAATAGTATACCTGACATAGTAGCCCCAGATTAATTTCTTGATGTCCTAAAGATAAGAAAAATTCTAACACTGTAAAGTATAATAAATGTAAAAATTACTTGGAATCGGCTATATAAATTGTAAAAGAGTGCTGTTCTGTTTTTGTAAGTGTGTGTATTAATATAAAGTCACAAATTTTCAGTCATCTTTATTTTACATTGTACTTAATACAGTATTGGATATTAATAGCATTCAACATTTAACTGGTTTAAGGATTCAAATATTTTCAAGGAACTTTTGTGCCCTATAGGAAAAATAATCTTGGTATCTTTTCATATTGGAAAGTTTGACATGCTATGAGACGTGTCTTCAGTGAGGATCCAGTCCTCTTTGGTCTGTAAGAAAAACCACTGTGTTGGAGTAAAAACACTTAGATTTCTGATCTCTGCTTTGCCAATTAAGTCTAGCTGTGTGAACTGGAACAAGTCATTAATGTTATTGACCTCAATGGTTCACTACTAAAATCTTTCTAATAATCTGAGACAGAAATTGCATAGCGTATTTGAAACATTATAACTAGAACACAATTTACAGGCGAGCTAATATCATCTTTTTTTCCTTCAAACTTAAAAGAAGTTCACCCTGGAGATGTCTCACTTTGTCATCTCATATCTAGCATTGCTTAGATTTCTGCATTCCATTGTTCAGAGAGTACAAATCTTTGGCTTCCTTATGTTAATGTGTAAATTAATATTTAAATTTGTATTTATAATACAAAATCCTGTGGAATCTGGTTTATAAGAAAAGCATATTTCAATAGTCTGTGTGTTTTTGTTCTTTCCTGTCCCAACGAATGTAAGCCATTGAGTTAAATAACTGTTGTGTTCCCCAATTCCCTAAGGTGGTTCGATTTGTACAAAGTAGGAAATGTTTTCTACCAAGTAAGACAATTTGGATTCAGGGCTTTTCTGGGCTGAATGGGGTACACACTTAATGTTGTAACTATTATTGTTCTTGCTATTTCATTAAAATGAGCTATTATAAAGTCTTTGAATTGTGTCCTAGCTAGATATTCCCTGATAAATATGTATAGAACTTTTTCATCTCTACATGTGTTATCTGAATAATTGTTTTCCATAGTAACTCATAGTAACAAAAAGATTTCTGTGCCTTATTATCCTAGTGTCTTTAAGTTTCAACTTTATTCAAAATTATATATACAGAATTCTTTTTTTTAAGTTTTTGTTTAAATTCAAGTTAGTAAACATAGAGTATAACATTAGTTTCAGGTATACAATTTAGTGACTAAAAACTTCCATACAACACCCAAGTTGTCATCACAGCAAGTGCTCTCCTTAATCCCCAACCCCTGTTTTACCCATCCTTCCACTCACCTCCCCTCTGTACCCATCACTTTGTTATCTAGAGTTAAGAATCTCTTTCTTGGTTTGGCTCCCTCTGTCTTTCTGCTTTCCTTTTGTTTTTTGTTTTGTTTCTTAAATTCCACATATGAGTGAAATCATATTGTATTGTCTTTCTTTGACTTGTTTCGATTGGCGTATTACTCTAGCTCTATGTCATTGCAAATGGTAAGATTTCATTCTTTTTATGACTGATTAATATTAATTGTGTGTATATATATATACACATATGTATATTATATGTGTGTGTACATCTATCACTTCTTTATCCATTCATTAGTCAAAGGACACTTGGGCTGTTTCCATAATTTGGCTATTGTAGATAATGCTGGTATAAACATCTGGGTTAGTATTTGAATTAGTATTTTTGTGTTCTTTTGAGTAAATACCTAGTAGTGCAATTATGGATCATAGGGTAGTTCTATTTTTAACTTTTTCATGAACCTCCATACTGTGGAGTCAACCTCCACATTGACTGTACCAGTTTGCATTCCCACCAACAATGTGAGAGGGTTCTTTCTCCACATCCTCACTAGCACGTATTGTTGCTTGTATTGTTTATTTTAGCCATTATTTGACTTAGTTTTTCTTGATTCTTTCCTCAGTCTTAAGGACTTTCATGTCATGCATGTATAAACTTAATGCACCAAAGACTCAAAGAAACTCTCTTGCATCTCTTCGTATCCCCTTCTCTGTACTGCTCCCCATTCTGCACTGCTTCCCTGAAAAGTCTAGTCACCTCAGTTTCCTTGAACTCTGATCTCTGCCTCCTCAACTCAGCAAAAGAGTGAAAGCATATGAGTTCATCCTCTGCACTGAGTCTTGGAGCACTATCACATAGCAGTAAGATGGCATAATTGTAGAGCTCATCTCATTCATTTCTCTTTTCTCAGGAATGACAGTCCTGTACTGACCTTTGTCCAATTTCTCTCTGGCTTTTTAATTGCTTAAAGCAGGACAGCATTCTTTTGGAAAATATTTCTTCATGAGCCAAAACATATCAGGTTGGAAGTTTCTGATGAAATTAAACATAAGCTTAATATATGAAACAGCAAAATGCCACTCCTAGGTATTTACCAAAGAGAAATTAAGTCATGGGTCCAGAAACAGCCCATACACAAATATTCATGGCAGCTTTATTTATAAGAGATATAATTTTAAATAATCCCCAAACCTACCAAACTTGAGTGGATTAACACATTTTCCTATATTCATATAATGAACTATTACTGAGAAATATAAGGATGTATCACTGATATACACTTCATTGAGGAATTTCAAAACCATTTTGCTAAAAATAAGGAGCCAGACAAGACAAGAGTGCATTCTCTATGATTCTATTCATGTAAAGTTCTAGAATGCACAAAACCAACCTACAGTGACAGAAATTGGACCGGTTGTTGCGAAGGGGTGCAGTTGGGAAATTGAACACTAAGAGCCATGAGGGATCTTTATAGAGTGGTGGAAAGTTGTCTTGTCTTGATTGATATAGTGACCACACACACACACACACACACTCTGTAAATTAAACATAAATACATTTTTTTAATAAAAGATAACTTAGACCAGTGTGGCGGCATGGCAGATGAAATGAAGAATATGAATTTGCAAAATTTTATATATTTAAATAGACAGGATTTAGTGATGGAAATGACAGTAAAAGAATGGATAGAAAGTTTTTTTCAAGAGTAACTCTGGGGTTTCTGGCTTGGGGAGAGGTACATTCACTGAAGCAGGAAACCCTGGACAAGAACTAGACTGGAAAAACCTGAAGAGTAGCAGGTAGAGGGCTGTAGTTCCAACTGAAGTTGGAAGTACCTTTGATATATGCAGGTAAAGATGCCATGCAATCGATGGATTTATAGGATTGAAACTGAGAGGTATGTATTGGAGAATCTGTATACCATTGGCATTTAGGAATAATTAAACTATTAATGTAGATCAAGATATACCTGAAAAAATGAGAAGAGAAGTAGACTTTCAGGAATGGCAACTTTTACTGATATTTTAGGAGGATGCAGATAGAGGATAGATTTATTACTCTTTGGATTTATTCATTGATTCAGTAGATAATTTAGTATGCCTTTTATTTGCCAGATACTATTTATTGCAAGCACTAAGGATAAACTATAGATAAGATAGAGTCCTACACTTATGATCACAGATATAGAATGGAACCAGTTTGACCCAGTGTGTAATTTTTCCAACAGTTCATTCATTCTCTGTTGGTACATAATTAACATATTCATTTATTTAAGGTTGATTCATGATTAAGTTTCTATCACCCATATTCTAAACAACAACAAAAGTTAACAGACTGGAAGCATGATTTGAAGACTGTGGAATCTGGATAATAGATAAGAAGGTATATAAAAATAAGGAAAGTCTATATTATGATTAATAACAAGATTATTATTTCAGAAAGAAAAAATAGTAAAGGGTAGTGAAGATGTCTTCTCATGTCTTGGACATAGCATGGTTGCTCCTAACTCTGATCCTAACTCTACGATGCACTAAACTTATGTTCCATCCATATTCAAAGGTGCTATATGGAGTCCTTTTCATTTCATACAGAAGCTGGCCACACACACACACACACACACACACACACACACACACCAGTTGCTCTGCTGACCTTAATGTACCATCCTGCTCTTCCTTTGTATTGTTTTAAATTAATGGATAGGCAAATTACCAAACATTCAAGTAAACTGTCTTTCGACCAAAGAAAAAAATACTTTGTAGAAAATAGAAATCAAGATCGGGACAGGCTTATTTTCTTAGAGAAATTCAACAGCTGTCTCAGGGAAAGAATACCTCAAAGGCAAAAAACATAATATGAACATTTAGAATATGTACGCACATCATTTACCTATAAAACAGACAAATTTATAATCTCTTGTGAAATAATGAACAGTTAACACAGAAACTTTTAAAAAATGATTAAATGTTGCAATTATATTTAAGAAAATAAAATAAATGTTCATTATAGCATTACATTAAAACTGAGTCTGTTGAAGTGGCAGATACTTTCTGGAAGCAAAATAATAGGAGACGTTCATTAATCATAGAGCCAGAGCCACAGCAAATGGAAAAGACACAGACCCAGACATGCAAACTGTCCTTTTATAGCAGAAAACTGTGTTCCTTTGACAAACATCTCTCGCCAGTTTCTTGACATATTTACAATTCTAGGTTTATTAAAAATACTTGTACAACTGTTCTGAAGAGTCAATATTGCATTCACTTATTAAGTAGTTCTAATACTTAATGTACTTGCTATAAAATAATTTCTGATATTCAACTAAGAGCTCCCTTAGTTTATATTTGTTCTTCAACTAAAATATATCTCACTATGATTACCATATTTGCGTAATTTGCATCAACATGTCAGTTCATACACAGATCCTCACCCAAACACATATGTGTTTTTTTTTATTGTTCCTTTGTTCCTTTCAAAAAATAGCTGTGTTGATCATCATTTGCAACTTATTTTGCTAAGTGGTTGAAAGTAGGATGAGGGTCCTCAGGTATAATGGTAAATATCATAGGTCGGAGTCAGTTGCCTGTATTCAGTTCCTAGTTTCATGATCTGGTAAATGTATGATCTTGAGTAATTTTTTTAACTTACTAACCTCAACTTCATTATCTGTAATATGGAGAGAATACTGATCGTATTACCGAGCCTTTTCCAGGCAAAGGTCTAATGTTAATGTATTAACTCATTAATCCCCTCAATTACTCTTATGAGATTATTATTATCAGTATTTAGTTTAAGATGAGAAATTTGAAAAACCAAGGAAAGAAATAATATGCACTGTGCTATATACTTTGAATCAGGTTATGGTGACTTTATTTAATCATAAACACTGAACAGTGTCAAATCCCACAGCCCCACATGAGATCTACCACTTAGTAGAATGCCTATTCCATAGTATGAGATCCAAAAATATCCGTCTTCCTATTTGTTGTGAGGGATTGGCTGCCTCAGATTTTTCAGCTCATGAGGTAGTAAGCATCCTCTTTCTTCTTTTCCTGTGAAGCTTTCCTCTCTCAAGCTTCAGATATAGTCATAATGTCAAAAATATAGAATTACCAAGAGTAAAGTATTAAAGTTCATTTAGCTCCTCCTCCCAGTTCCAATCTAAATATAGTCATTATTAATGATTTAATGTGTTTATATGAAGTTGTTTTTACATTCTCTACTCACATACACATAGAAGGTCGTATACAAATACCTTACTTTCATTAAGTAATTTGAACATCATACAAATATGAGATTGTACTATATGCTCTTTAAAGAAACCTTTTATTCATCATATTTAAACTAAAACAGTCAGTTCATCTGTTCCTCCCATCTTCTACCCCTGCCTTTGTATCACCAATCTGTTTGTTCTCTGTATCTGTAGGCTTGTTTGTTTGTTTATATATTAGAGTCCACATGTAAGAGACATCCTAAGGTATTTGTGTTTCTCTGTCTTATTTCACTTAGCATAATGCCCTTGAGGTCTGTTTATATATATACTATTTTTTATCTTATTTAAATCTTATTTTGGTAGGCAGGTGTCCTGTTTAGGTACAGCCTGTAGCTTCTAGAGGCCTCCAGAAGCTGTACGAAACGTCTGGCGGTGGGTAGATAAGGTGCCGCTGTGGGAAGGTATAGGGGAGAAGAGGGATCGGCCTTCAGGGCCTTGCTGGCGATGCTGCCACAGAAAAACGGGCCTCAGCTGCTGTTAGATGAGGATCTTAATGCCAAGTGTCTGCTGCTCAACCCCTTTCCGGATCCCTTGGTCAAAGAAATCAGACTTTTCTTGTTTTCTTTTGTCTTTTCTTTTTTGTTGTTGTTGTTGTCTTTAATGTTCATTTTTTTGTTTTCTCATTTGTTTTCCCGTCCGGAAAACGGGAGAGGTTGGAGGGTTCCTGACACTCAATTAGGTACATATGGGACATGAAAATGAAACCCATATGAAATGAAACAGCTGTCCCTGTTTAAGTCTTGTGCACCCTCACCAGTCTACCTTCATCCTTTTACTCTTCAGAGTCCTTTTGTAGTTGTCTTTTGAATTATTTCTAAGGTATTTAGTTGAATTTAGAGCGAAAGAACAGGGGAAATTGGTTCTACACTGTCTTACTCCAGAACTGGAAGCTCATAGCATCTATTTTTAATTGTTTTTTTGTCATGAATGTTGCTCTTAGTTTTATTAAATCCTCTCTTCCACATCTTTTGGGTTTATTCCGTTGCTTTTTTAAATTACTGACTTTAATTTCGAGCATGTTCCGTTAAATCTGGTTTTAAAATAAATTTGGCATTGCACGTTTTTATTTTGCATAGAAAACAAATGGGGTCATGTCCCAGAATTTTTATGTGCTGGGCTTTCAAAGTCTTTTGAAAAAGAAAACTCTAGTTCACCAAGTGAAATGCAGGCATTATTTTCCATAGACGGAGTTGACAGTGGAAAGGGGCAGCCAGCCAGGAACTGCCTTCACACTCCTTTTTCTTCTAGGAGTGGCCCTGTGACTATTTCTGGCCAGTAGAGTGTGAGCAGAGGCTTTTGTGCCACATCTGCCTAGTCAGTAAAAACCTCTAACACGTGCAAAAAAACAGTGCAGAGCCTATTAGCCCAAATTCTCAAATAACTCTTTGAAAGTTGACTTTCCTTGTTTATACACTCAGTACTTACCTGAAAAATAAATGAACTTCAATTCTATATATCCCTATGTACTTGTTTAGATCTATAATATATAAAGCTTGTTTGCAGACTGAATGATACCCTCATATGCAGATGAGTTATTCACAAGAGCCTTTCTTTAACTAAAAGACGTAATATTTTGATTAGTACTTCAGTATTATTTTCTAATTGCATTTATTGCATTTAAAAATGTAACATTAAAAATCTGCTCTTTGGGATGTATTGATATCATCTTTATGAATCCATACACAATTACTGTTACTAATATTGCATAGGTTTTAGGGAAAAAAGAAGAATCTATGTAACTAGAGTACATTATTCATGATTTATCTCTTAGATCAAGCTTACTAATAGGCAATTTATTTAGTCTGTATCCTTACTGATTTTTTTCCACTTTTGCTATTGATTTCCAAAAGGAGTATGTTAAAATTTCCAAATACAGTTATATATTCGATGATTTCAATTTTGTCTATATATTTCAAAGTAACGGTTAAATACATTAAAATCCACAGATATTATATCATTAATGTGTTTTTATCTTCAGTAACATTTTTCTCATATTCATTTTCTCAAATACTATTTTATTTAATATTAATAAGTTAATTTTTGCTATATTTATGGCATTTAAAAATCATTGTCATAAGAACACTTTAGAGACATCTACCATCTTAACAAATTTTTAAGTGCTTAATACAGTACTGTTAGTTCTAGACACAGTGTTGTAGAGCCGATTTCTAGAACCTCTTCATCTTGTGTAACTGAAACTTTATGCTCACTGAAAAGCAACCACCTCCCTTCACCCCTAGCAGATATCATGCCACTTTTCGTGTTTATGAATTTGACTTTTTACATACCTCATATAGTGGGACCATGTAGCGTTTGTCCTTCTGTAGCTGGTTTAATTCACTTAGCATAATGTACTCTAGGCTCATTCATGCTGGTGCCTATGGAAGGATTTTCTTTTTTTTTTTAAGGCTGAATAATCATCCATTGTGTATTTGTGTGTGTTTCTCTGTGTGTATGTGTTGTGTAACCACATTCGGTAATTTATTCGTTGATCAGTGGACATTTAGGTTATTTCCATATCTTGGCTCTTGTGAATAATACTACAGTGAACAGGGAACACGTATGTTTCTTGAGGATCCTGCTATCAATTATTTGGGGTTTATACCCAGAAGTGGACCGATTGATCATATGTTCATCTATTTTGAATTTTTTTTAAAGGAAGATCCATTGTGAGTTCTATAGTGACTGCACTATTTTACATTACCATCAACACTATGCAGAGGTCCAATTTATCCACATCCTCTCCAACACTTGTTATTTTGTGTCTTTTTTATAATAACCATCCTAACAATGTGAGATGATAACTCATTTGGTTTTGATTTGAATTCATTGATAATTAGGGATGTTGAGCATCTTTTCATATATCTGTTGATATACACATGTCTTCTTTGGAGAAATGTCCTTGCAAATCCTTTGCCTTTTTTTTTTAAATTTTTTATTTGAGTTTTTCTTTTGAGATGTAGGTGTTCTTTATATATTTTGGATTTGAACTCATTATCAGATATATGGCTTGCAAATATTTTATCTCATGAAAGTTGCCTCTTCAGTCCTTTGATTGTTTCCTTTGCTGTACTGTTTTTTTTTTTTTTTTTTTTTTGGTTTTAGTTTTATATAGGCTCACTTGTCAATTTTGCTTCTGTTCCTTTTGCTTGTAGTTCATTTCCAAAAATCATTGTTATGAGGCTTTTCCTGTACATTTTCTTCCTGGAGTTTTAGAGTTTCAGACCTCACGCTTAAATCTTTAATCCAGTTTGTATTGATTTTTATGAATGGTGTAAGATAGGGGCCCAATTACAATGTTTGCCTGTAGATATCCAGTTTTTCCAGTATCATTTGTTGAAAGTGAATGCTTTCCCTATTGTGTATTCTTTTTTTTTTAATGTTTATTTTTGAGAGAGAGAGAGAGAAAAAGTACAAGCAGGGGAGGGGCAGAGAGAGAGAGAGGGATACACAAAACCCAAAGCAGGCTCCAGTGTCTGAGCTGTCTTGCACAGAGCCCAACATGGGGCTCGAACTCACAAACAATGAGATCCTGACCTGAGCCAAAATTGGAAGCTGAACTGACTGAGCTACTCATGCACCCGTCCCCATTGTGTATTCTTGACACACTTGTCAAGTAACAGTTGCCCTGGTTACCCTAATTCCAAAGTCAGACAAAGATGCTATAAGAAAAGAAAATTAAAAGCCAATATCTGTCATGAACATAGGATGTAAATATCTTCAACAAAATACTAGCAAACCAAATTTAACAGTACATTAAAAGGTTCATACATGATAATCAAAGGGGATTTATCCATAGGATGCAAGGATCGTTCAGCATGTGCAGATTGGTAAACACGATACACCACATTAACAGAATGAAGGACGGGGCGCCTGGGTGGCCTAGTCAGTTAGGCATTCAACTTCAGCTCAGGTCACGATCTCTCGGTTCATGGGTTTGAGCCCCGCGTTGGGCCCTCTGCTGACAGCTTAATGCCTGGAGCCTGATTCAGATTCTGTGTCTCCCTCTCTCTCTGTCTCACCCTTGCTCAGACTAGTGTCTTTTTCTCTTAGAAAATAAGTAAACATTAATTAAAAAAAAAAAGAATGAAGGATAGAAATCACATGATCATTTAAAAAGATGCAGAGAAACCATTTGACAAAATTAAACACTGTTTCATCATAAAAACACAGAACATACTAGGTAGAAAAGGGATGTTCTTCAACATAATATAGGTCCTATATTAAAAGTTACACACGTTAACTTTTAGCTATTACCACAGCCAACATGATATTCAATGGTAAAAAAAAACATAAAACGTCCCCCCCTTTTTTTTGAGAGAGAAAGAGAGAAGGTGGGGCTGAAGGAGAAAGAGAATCTTCAGCAGGCTCCATGCTCATCACAGAGCCCAACATGGGGCTTGATCTCATGACGGGAGATCATGACCTGAGCAGATACTGAAAGTAGGAGGTTTAATAGACTGAGCCACCCAAGTGTCCCAAACTTTTCCTTTAATATCAGGAACAAGACAAGGATTCCCCCTCTCACCACTTCTATTCAACATAGTACTGGAAATCCTGGCCAGATGACTTTGGCAAGAAAAAGAAATCAAAGGCGTAGGAGTCAAAAAGGAAGAAGTATAATTGCTCTTTGTATATGATATAATCTTATATGTAGAATACCATAAGATGCCTCCAAAAAATTGATAGAGCCAATAAAAGAATTCAGCAAAGTTACAGGATGCAAAATCAACATGTATGACATTGCACTTCTTGCTAACAACAGTGAAGTGTCAAAGAAATTAAGAAAATAGTCCCATTTATAATAGCATTAAAAGAATAAAATACTTAGGAATAAATTAACACAGAGAAGTGAAAGATATGTACACAAAAAAATTAAAACATTGATGAAAGAAATTGAATAATTTATTCATAATTTGAAGAATTAATATTGTTAAAATATCCATACTACACAGTGATCGATTCAATGTAATCTGTTATCAAGATTCCAATGTCATTTTTCACAGAAATAGAAGAAAAATAATCCTAAAAGGCATATGGAACTACAAAAGAGCCTGAATAGTCAAACGAAATCTTGGACAAGAACAAAGCTGTAGATATCACCCTTCCTGGCTTTAAAATATATTACAAAGCTACAGTAATCAAAACAGAATGGTACTGGCATAAAAGTAGATATATAGACCAGTGGAACAGAATAGAGAGTGCAGAAATAAATCTACCCATATATGTCTTCAACTATGTTTCCAAGAACACACAATAAGGAAAGGGATAGTTTGTTCAATAAATGGTGTTGGGAAATCACAAAACGCACATTTAGAAGAAAGAACTTGGACCATTATCTTACACCGTATACAAAAACCAACTCAAAATATATTAAAAACTTAAACATAAGACCTCAAACTATAAAACTACTAGAATAAAACATAGGAAAAAACTTGATATTTGTCTGGGCTTCAGTTATGGATATGACTCCAGATGCACAGGCAGCAAACTAAAATAGATAAGTGGCATTGCATCAAACTGAAAGCTTCTGCATAGCTAAGGAAATAACACAGTGAAAAGGCAACCTAAAGAATGGCAGAAAGTATTTGTAAATCATACATCTGATAAAAGGTTAATATCCAAAATATATATGGAACACGAATCAATAGCCAAAAAACAAATAAACTGATTAAAAAATGGGCAAAGTACCTGAATAGACATCACTCCAAAGAAGATAAACAAATGGCCAACACCTGTATAAAATGGTGCTCAACATCACTAGTCTTAAGAAAAATGCAAATGAGAAGGGAAGCAAAAATAATATAAAAACAGGGAGGGGGAAAAAACATAAGAGACTCAAATATGGAAAACAAACAGAGGGTTCCTGGAGGGGCTGTAGGAGGGTGCATGGGCTAAATGGGTAAGGGGCATTAAGGAATCTACTCCTGAGATCATTGTTGTACTATATGCTAACTAATTTGGATGTAAATTAAAAAAAATAAATTAAAATTAAAAAAAAGAAAAATGAAAATGAAAATTCAAATCAAGATGAAAGATTATCTAACAGTTATTATCAAGAAGACAAAAGATTACAAGTATTGGCAAGGAGAAAAGGAAACTCAGATACAATGTTGGTGGTAATGTAAATTAGTACAGTCATATGGAAACAGTGTGCAGGTAGCTGCCCCAGTAATTAGAAATAGAGCTACCATATGATCTAACAATCCTACTTCTGGGTATATATTCAAAGGAAATAAAATCACTGTGTACAGATATGCCTGTATTCTCATTGTATATCTACAAGATATGCGATCTTCATCACAGCATTATTCACAACAATCAAGATATTGAAACAACCTAAGGGTCCATCAATGAATGAATGGATAAAGAAATTGTGTGTGTGTGTGTGTGTGTGCATATGTTTGTGTGGGTGTGTGTGCACGTGTGTATATGTGTGTGTGTTGGAATATTATTCAACCTTAAAAAAGGAACCCTTAACATGTGTAATGACATGGATGAAACTGGGGAACATAGTGCTAAGTGAAATAAACCAGACACAAAAAGAAAAATACTACATGATGTCATTTATAAGTAAAATCTAAAAAAATTGAACTCATGAAAGCAGGGAATACAATGGTGACTATTGTTAAAAATACTGTATTTTATACTTGAAGTTTTCTGAGCAAGTAGATCTTAAGTATTCTCATCACACGCAAACAAAAAGTAGTATGTTAGGAGACGTGAATGTTAATTAGCTTGATTGTGGTAATCATTTTGCAATATATATCATGTATCAAGACATCACATTGTATACTTTAAATATATATAATTTTTATTTGTCAACTATATGTTATTAATGTTGAAGGAGAAAACATACCAACAGACAGTGGAATAGAATAGAGAGCCCATCTGATCTTAGACAAAATTGCCAAGAATGCACAGTGAAAAAGGGATAGCCTCTTTATGTCATTTGTAGTTAAAATTTCCCTTTTGAAAATTGATAATGTTTAGCTGTACATAGCTACACATATATTATGATAAAAACATGTAGCTGTGGAAGGAACAGAGCTTAAAGAATGAAGAGTTTTACAAAGTGTAGTTGAATTTCCAGTGAATATATTATTATTGGTTCCCACTGTCTTGTTTTAGTGACACAAATATCCTGGATTTGTTTTTTATCACTTCCATGATTTCTAAGTACATTCATAAGTTTTAAATACATTCATTTTACACACACACACATATATACACATATATGTGTGTGTATATATATATATGGTTTCTAAGAATTTATAGCATTGATGTGAATATTTTCATACTTTTATAAAAGAAATCTACTTCAAAAACTTACCTTTTTGATAAAAATGAAGGTTGTAAATTTACCCATATTGTTACTTTTGCTACTATATATGACTACAATATATGTCCATGTCTGTTTGTTTAACCATTCTCCTACTGAAAGATATTTAGTTTCCAATTTATTACTATCAGAAACAAGTCTGCTAATTGATGTTTTGTCCTTCACTGTTTTTAATACATGTATTCCTTCTATTAGATGCATACACATGCACAAGCACACATGTACACAAAGGAGTGGGTTTTCTGAGTTATAGGTTTCATGCAACTTTTACTTAAAATAGTTGTCACAATAGTTTCTGAAGTGTTTGTGTCTACTTACACCCTAGTCAGCTCTGTTTATGACACTGGCATTCCTTTAAATACTTTTAATATTTATTATTTAACTATAGATATAAATACTGATACAGAAAGCAATATATATCCGTATATACATATATATGTATATACATTTACACATATGTTGATACTAAGATATATATTAGGAAGAACTGAATATTTTTAATATTCTCCAGTCAGCATTAAACAACTTGGCAGTGTAGATCAAAAGCATTAACTTCAAAACATTGGCCCATATCCTAGGTTAATTTTTAAAAAAAATTAGGCTTATTTGCAAAAATTCATTCACAGGATTATTTACTGTGTTCTGTATTTTTGGCAAAATTTGGAAAAAATACCTTTCTAAAATTACGTTGTTATAGACATAACAACATATGACAACTTGTGACATAATAACAGCATTCTGATAATTTTATTAAGTCAAAACTGGAAATTGTAAACATTACTTATGAAATAATTTTTTTTCATAAAACATGTAGGAGTTCATTGCTAGTTATATCGCTGTTTGTTTCCAGGCCTTGGTATTTGATTTTCTACCTGAAATAATCTTCCTTGATTTTCTTTAAAATCATTCAAATTTCTATATATATTTTTTTCTAGACCTTAGAGCAAGATTAAACTGTAATTTTTGAAGTTATTTTTTCTTACATGATTACTTATGTCTTCAGAATATTTCCAATAAAACGTAATTGAAGGTGTTGAGTTAAGCCAGATCCTCATTAAATATTTTTTCAGCCTTTTATACCAGAGACATATTTATCCATTAAACCTTGGATGGTTTACTGATATTGTTGATAATGTTAATATAGTTATCCTACAACTGGGCCTCTGTCCATAGTCAAATAATTTAACAGCATCAAAGGAATTAGGTAACCATAATTGCTCAGAACATTAATTAAATGTCTGGCAGAATTTAAAATCTGAAATGTTATTTAAAAATCTATTCAGTTTTGGTTGTGTTACAAATATATTTTGTTTCTCTGCATTGCAAATGTTGTTGTCGAATTCATCTGTACTTAACGCAAGCCAATATCAATCAAATATTAAAGCAATTTCAGCTAGTAGCTTCAGAATTTGTTGTTTTGATAAGAATAATATTATATGAACAATTAACAATATAACTTCTGAGAGAATTATCATAGTTTTTTTAATCTCATAATAGTATTTAATCCAACATGATCAATAATTACTGATAAACTGAGATAATCCCTCTCCATTCAAGCATATGTATTCAGCACATAATGTATGATGAAATAAACAAAAAAGTATCATTGTTTTTATTTTCGTAATTTGTTTGAATTTTCTAACTTAAAATATTTTATGACCTATGGTCTTCAATTGCAATGCACATTAACTGAATAGAAATTTTAGATGTGACACAAAATGCTATTTGTTTTCTATTTCATAGATTAGATTCTATAATGTTCCTTTGAGATCTGTTTTATTGGCTTTTTATTCTTATGCAAAGTCATATGAATGGATCATAAACCACAACAAAATTATCATCAGTGTTTATCTTTAAAACAATCTACATTTCTAAAAGGCCACAGACAGCTATTGGAGTTACACAACCTTGGTATGCAATAGATCTTACTCCTACTATTGATACTTGAAACATCCTGGTAGCCCAGGAACCAAAGTATTAAAATATAATTTACATGGTTTAATATTTTGTTTCTTATATTAATTTTTAAGCAAGTGTTATATGGAGACAGCGAGATACAGCATTCTCCCCGTTCCTGTACTTTGCTCTTTCCTCCCCTGATAAAAATACTACTTACAGTTCAAGCACTTGTTTAATTTCCCAAAACAAAACCCTTGAGGCATAGTAACAATTTCTAAAAACCATTCAGGAAGAGATAAATATATTTTTAAAAATTCACCGTCAAGTACAGAAAAGTGATCAAAACTTCTACTATCTTTAAATTCTCCTGGATATGAAAATACTTTCATAGTTAATTATGAATTTTTCAAAGAGGTTAGTTATGCAACAATAAAATTATAGTTTCTCTGAGCAGAGCAAAGATATTTCCAGAAAATTACTGCATGCCTGAAGAAGGAAGGAAGGATGGAAACAAGGAAGAAGCAAAGTTAACACATTTGACTTAGAAACTGTTCATGAATTGGAAAAAAGGAACAAAATTGGATGGCTTCAGAACAAAACTTCTTAGGCATGTACGCATAATAACATTTACAATTAGTTTCCATTTTGTTAGATTCTGGCATCACCACTTAATCGAGGTTTCTGAAGAAATGTTCAGCCAGCCCTTAAATGATAAAGATTTTGCTTGAAAATATGTATCCAGAGGTCTGCTATATGTGATTTAGGATGGGAAATACATATTTTATTATTCTAATATATTTGTGATATTTTAACACTTTATAATTTAAGGTAGTATTTAAAGTCCATCAAAGTTGAGCAACTTACTGAAAAAAAAAAAACTTTTATCAATGGAATTATATCGCATATGTATCCTATATTTAGGAGGAATAAATGGGCACTTTTTTTTACTTATTGAGAGAGAGAGAGACTCAAAATAAACTTTCTCATTCACTGTAGTACTTTATAACTCAATTTTAAAATCATGGTTTAGTTGCCTGTTGTAAAAAGGTCCCATTCCAGATACGACAGTGCGTGCCAAATTTAAAGGTGTGCTCAAATCACCAGCTATGTAAGATCAAATAATGAAAACAAAAATAACTACATTCATATATAATTAAATAGTGTTTAATTTAAAGTATAGAAAAATGCCATATTTCAAATATATTTTAAAAAGGAAACTTTTTAAAAAGACTTTTTTTCTGAGCAGTTCTAGGTTGACAGAAAAATTGAGCAGACGTACAGAGATTTCCCATGTATTCCCTGTCTCCATGCTCAGACTTCTCTATCAACATCTCCTAGAATGGTACATTTGTTACAACTGATGAACCTACACTCATAAATTAAATATGTTTAAATGTACCAGATAATAATAAACCATTATTGAAATGCACTTATTTATGTATTTTCCTACCTATGTATATGATTCCTGTTTCTCCCCTACTTGTTTGTTATTCAGTCTTTTTATTTATTGGTAGTCTCCTTTGTGTAAAAGGAGTGTTTCATTGTAGTTTTAGTGTGCTTTCCCTGATTAATATTTAGGTTGATATTTATTGATCATTTTGTGGAACAAAATACTTGGAAAAATTCTATGTGTAAAACACTGTTGTAGGAATTGGGGGAAAATGTGATAATATAGATAAGAATTCCTGCTCCAGGAAGCTGATATTCAATACAAATACCTGCTTGCCCATTTTTATTGAGGTTTAGACATTATTAGTATATACTGAATTTTATCAGCAGATATTTTCTCTCCAATTGCTACTTTTATTTTTACTTACTTTTTGTCCTTGTATCTTTTGATACATAGAACTTCTTCATATTTTCAGTTTTATCTACATTTTCCTTGAGGATTCGACCTTTTGGTGTTTTTTTTTAATTTTTTTGTGACATTTATTTATTTTTGAGAGACAGAGTGAGATAAGGTGTGAGTGGGGGAGGGGCAGAGAGGGAGACAGGTTCTAGTCTCTGAGCTGTCAGCACAGAGCCCAATGCAGGGCTCGAACCCACAAACTGTGAGAGCATGACCTGAGCTGAAGTTGGATGCCTAACCGACTGAGCCACCCAGGCACCCCAACTTCTGGTGTTTTTTAAAAAGAAGTCTTTCTTATCTAACAGTATATTTTCTATAAGGTTAATCTTTTGTCCAAGTACCACTGACTGTTTACCCATTTTGCGCCAGAGATTGAGTGTATAAACTTGGGTCTATTTCTGCCATCCAGTTTTTATTCCCTTTTATCTGTTGTCTTCCTGTGCCAATAGTATGCTCTCCAATTATCAAAAAGTGAGCATATCTTGTAGGGTAAGGTACCATTACTTGTTTTTCATCATTTGTCTCATTGTGGCATTGTGGCTTTTTAAAGACCATCATTAGCCTATTAAATAAAGCTGTAAAAAGCTCTCAAAAAAAAAAAAAAAACCTATTGTCATTGTTTTTGAAATTGCACCAAATCTATAGATAAAATATGGAGAATTGAATCCTAGAAACAGACTTATATAATGACAGTGTTTTATTATTCCAAATGCATATATATCATTAATTTTAATACCCAATTTTGTGTTTGTGTTTTTACTCTCTTTGGAAAAAAAATTTTTTTAATGTTTTTTATTTATTTTTGAGAGAGAGACAGAGTGTGAGCAGGGGAGGGGCAGAGAGAGAGGGAGACACAGAATCCAGAATCCGAATCTGTGCTATCAGCACAGAGCCCCACATGGGGCTGGCTGAACTCACCAACATGAGATCATGACGTGAGCTGAAGTCAGATGCTTAACGGACTGAGCCACCCATGCATCCTTGTGTTTTTACTCTTTTAATGTGGTATTATTTAATGAGAAGTTACTCTTTTTTTTTCCAATATATGAAATTTATTGTCAAATTGGTTTCCATACAACACCCAGTGCTCATCCCAAAAGTATTGAGGAGAAGTTACTTTTAATGTTCATGTAATACAACTATCACGTTTTCCTATATGTCTAATTTTTTTTTTAATTTAAGAAATCTTTGCATACCATCATATTGGGAATATATTCCCCTATGCCTTTCTTTTTGTTTGTTTTTATTGTTTTGCTGTGGGCATTTACATCTCAGACTGTTTAGAACTAATTTTTGTGTATGGTGAGAAATAGGGATCAAGTTCTGATTTTTTTCTCATAGATATCCTAATAACCCATCCAGTTTCCATAAAGAATCCCTTTTTTTTTTTTTTCTACACTGTCATCACTATTTTTAAAAATCTGTGTCTGGACTTTCAGTTTAACCAATCAGTCTGTCCTGTACCGATATCACATTTTGTAATTAATACAGCTTTATAATAATCTTAATCTGATAGTACAAGTACTCTAGCTTTGTTGTTCTTCATCAAGATTGCGATTGCAGGGGTGCCTGGGTGGCTTAGTCAGTTAAGCGTGGGACTTGGGCTCACGTCAGGATCTCATGGTTTGGGGGGTTCGAGCCCGGCATCGGGCTCTGTGCCGACAGTTCAGAGCCTGTAGTCTGCTTCGGATTCTGTGTTTCCCTCTCTCTCTGTCCCTTCGCTGCTCATGCTCTGTCCTAATGTCTCTCAAAAATAAATAATAATTAAAAAAAGTTAAGAAAAGATTGCGATTGCTACTTTTACCTCTGGTATTTCTAATTTTCTAACTTGTAAATTTCTACAAAAATATCATGCAATAATTTTTGTTGGAGTCAAAAATATTTTGTATACCTTCACAACCTTTAAATTTTGTCCTGTCAACCATGGACATCATTTTTCCTTTTGTTTTTGTATATCTTATTAAATATATCCTCATGATATGTGGAGATTTTATTGTAAGAGCTTTACATTACATTGATTATTTTATGTTCTTTACTGCTATTATTTTTTATTTTTTTTTAATTTTAACGTTTATTTATTGTTGACAGTCAGAGACAGAGCATGAGCAGGGAAGGGGCAGAGAGAGGGGTAGACACAGAATCCCAAGCAGGCTCCAGGCTATGGGCTGTCAGCATGGATCCCAAAGCGGGGCTCGAACTCACAAACTGCAAGATCATGGCCTGAGCCAAAATCAGACGCTTAACCGACTGAGCCACCCAGGCACCCCTTTTAAATTTTTTTTAATGTTTATTTAGTTTTGAGAAAGAAAGACAGAGTGAGATCGGGGGAGGAGCAGAGAGAGAGAGAGGGAGACACAGAATCTGAAGCAGGCTCCAGGCTCGGAGCTGTCAGCCCAGAACGGACACAGAGCTCGAGCTCACCAGCTGTGAGCTGAAGTCAGACACTTAATGGACTGAGCCACCCAGGTGCCCCCGTTATTTATTTATTTATTTATTTTTAATTTCAATCTATTTGTTGTAGGTACTTCAATGTACATTTAAATATTGAATATCAATCTGGTTTTCGTAGCCTTAATATAATTTTGACTTGATACAGTCATAAAAAGCATCTTTGTCTATTTTTCAATCATACGAACACATATAATTTAATCATTAGCTAAGATAATTGAAGGTTTTAAAAAAGCTTTCTGTAAAGATATTGTCTTTTGTTTCTAGTTTGCTGTAACTTTTTATTGAATCATGAATAGATCCTGAATTTCTTCAAGTGATTTTTCTGTTCCTCTTGGGATGATTATACATCTTTTCTCCCTTTATTCTTTGAAATAATTCTAATTATTTATCCAAATATTTATCCATTATCAGTCTTTATTATGATTATTAATTCTTAGCATCCTTACTAACATGGCTTCCATCATACATCTCTGGTCAGCTGCTGGTAAGATAAGTGGCTCTACTGATTTGACACTCTTTTGCATAGTTTGAGACATTGTTGAAATGGTTCAATTTTTCTCAATTCGTTCTAAGATCCAGCAAGGAACCTGAAGCTTGTCCTTTTGGGGGAAGACAAGGGCTAGAGAGAGAGAGACAGAGACAGAGAGAGACAGAAACAAAGAGAAAGAGCCTGTAAAGCTTTCTGAGACTTGGGCTTGGTACTGAAACTCACTTTCATCACATTATGTTCTTCAAAGCAAGTAACAGAGCCAGTCTAGTTTCAGAATTGGGGGTAGGAGATTCTACTTCTCACTGGAAGAATAGCAGTCTCCGTTGCTCAGATTATGGATAAAGGGATTAGTAAAAAAGTTGGGACATTTTTGTGCTCAGGTTACCACATATATATAAACACTGTCACTACTAATAGCTTTTATTTTATAATTGAAGTGTTCCAGATATTGTGCTAAGTAGTCTATGCATAATCTGTTTGCATTTGTAACTATAGGGGGTTGTCTTAGCTCAGGCTGCTATAACAAAATACTCTAGACTGGGTGGTTTAAACAACAGACATTTATTTCTCACAGTTCTGAAGGCTGAGAAGTCTTAGATCCATGTGATAGCCACTTCACTTCGCCTTGATGGCTTTCTTCCTAGCTTTCCGACAACCACCTTTCTCACTGTGGCCTTACATGGTAGAAAGAGAGAGAGCTCTTGTCTTTCTCATTATCACATGGACACTAATAAAGACATCCCATCATGGTGGCTCTATCCACATGACCTCAACTAAATCAAATTAACTTTCAAAGTCCCCGACTCCATATACCATCACATTGGGTGTTGAGGCTTACTTAAGTATATGAATTTGGGGACAGCATAAACATTTAGTCCATATAGAAGTGAATGAAAATTTTATCTTTATTTGGCATATGGTGTATTTTAAATTAAAATTTTATTATTAATAACTTTACTATGGGTCTTTCAAGAAAAGTGGCATGGGAAAATTTGTATGTTGGTTATGTAATGATTATAATAGGAAATACATATTGATAAATATTCCCTGGACATATGAAAAAAGTATATTCTTCATAGGAAAAAAATGAATTACAATTAATCCAAATAATTAATTTTTTACTACCCGCATGATCAAAATTTAGTTTAGCTTCTATATAATACTTCAGTTTTGTTTGTCTTCTCCTAAATGTTTATCCTAAAATGAGGGCAAAGAAAAACAAGTTCTCAGAACAACACAAAACTGAATTTGCCTCATCACATGCACTATAATAAATAATAAAAGGAATTTGAACAGGCTAATGATAAACTACCCCAGTGAAAGATAAGGGTAAGAAGGAATGGAGAGTATCAGAAAAGAAAATAGTTCGGTAAATGTAAAAGACTATCAACAGTTTGAAAAGACAATAATTGCAATATTTATAAAATGTGTCATAACAAAATATATAATAATACTAAATAAGGTAAGTGTAGAGTTAAAAGAATTAAATAGTGAAAAGTTGTTCCATTTAAGGCGAACTAAGATAATTAATTTAAGGGAGGTAATTTAGGCAACTTTCTTGATTCCTAGGCAATTTCTGGGTCCTAATTTGGTAAGGGTTATATATGTCTGTAAATATATCAAATTTATTGAGCTCAAGTGAAGACTTGTATACTCTTAGTTCATGTGTTATACTATATTAAAATTTAAATAAAAATTTTAAGGTATTAGAATTTTTATCCTTTTTATAAACTAAAACTAATCAAACAGCATAACACACTTTTTATTGTAAAAATAAAGATAACTTTTTAAAAAAATTATTTTATTTTTGAGAGAGCACAAGCAGGGGAGGTACAGAGAGAGGGGTGGACAGGGGATCCAAAGCAGTCTCCATGCTGACAGCAGAGAGCCCAGTGTGGGGCTTGAACTCCAGAACCATAAGATCATGACCCGAGGTGAAGTCAGACACTCAACTGACTGAGCCACCCAGGTGCCCCAAGATAACTCTTATAAGAGGGTCAAAAATAGGATAGAATGAAAATGTGTGTAGTTTTTAGGAATGAACTTAATCGAGTGAGTGAAATACTTGTATCTGCAAACTACCAATCATTGGTGAAAGAAATGATTGATGGACACAAATACATGGAAAGACACTGTGTATTAATGGATTGAAAGAATATTGTCAATCTGCTAATACTACCCAAAGTGATCTATAAAGTAAATGCAATCCCTTTCAAAATCCCAGACTTTTTTTTTTAACAAAAATAGGAAAAAATTCAAAATTCCTTTGGAACCACTAAAACCGAGATAATCAAATAAATCTTGAGAAGGAAGGACTAAGCAAGGGACATCACACTTGCTGATTTCAAATTATATTACAAAGCTATAGTACTGAAAACATTATGGTACTTGCAAAAAAATAAAATGAAACGTAAGAAACAAAAACATATGAACAGACCAATGAACCACATAGAGAGCCATAAATAAACCCACATGTAAACAGTCAACTATCTCTGATAAAAGCACCAAAATACACAATGAGGAAAAGACAATTACTTCAGTAAATTATGTTGAAAAGTATGTATATCCACATACAGAAGGATGAAATTGAAATCTTATTACCATGCACAAAAATCAACTCAAAATGTAGTGAAGATTTAAACACAAGACTGGAAACTGGAAAACTCCTACAAGAAAGTAAAGAGGAAAAACTTCATAATGTTATGATTGGCAATGATTTCTTGGATGTGATACCAAAAGCACATGAATCAAAAACAAAATTAGAAAAGTATACTACCTCAAACAAAAAGTTCTGCACACAAAAAACAAATGAAAAGGCAAAATATAGAATGGAAGAAAATATTTATAAACCATCGATCTAATAAGGGTTAATATCCCAAATATATGAGGAAGTCTTACAATTTAATGGTTAAGAAAAAAACCCGATTTGCAAAATGGGCAAAGGACTTGAATAGACATTCTTCTAAAGAAGACATAAAAATGAGGTATATGAGGTATATGACAACATGATTCTCAGCATCACTTATTATCAGGGGAATATAAATCAAAGCCATACGAGATACAACCTGAAACCTGTTAGGATGGCTCTTGTAAAATAAGAAAATAAAAAGATAAGTGTTAACCAAGATGTGGAGAAATTAGAACCCTTCTGCACTTTTGATGAGGTTCTAAAATGGAACAGCTATTATGGAACACAACATGGAGTTTCCTTAGAAATTTAAAAATTGAGCTACCATATGATCCAGCAATCCCACTTCTGGGAATATGTCGAAAATAATTGAAATCAAGATCTTGAAGATACATATGCATTCTGATATTTATTGAAGCATCATAGCCACTATATGGAAACAACCTATGTGTCCATCAACAGATGACTAAAATTGTGATATAGAAACATAATGGAGACATATCTAGTAGGAAGTTGCTACAGCTGTCAAAGAGGTTGCTGCCTGTGTTCTCCTCTAAGATTTTGATGGTTTCCTCTCTCACATTTAGGACTTTATCCATTTTGAATTTATTTTTGTGTATAGTGTATAAAAGTGGTCCAGTTTTATTCTTGTGCATGTTGCTGCCCAGTTTTCTCACTACCGTTTGTTGAAGAGATTCTCTTTTCCATTGCATATTCTTTCTGGCTTTGTTGAATATTAATTGACCATATATTTGTGGGTTCCTTTCTGGGTTTTGTATTCTGTTCTGTCGATCAATGTGTCTCTTTTTGAGCCAGTACCATATTGTCTTGATCACTATGGCTTTGTAATATAACTTGAAGTCTGGAATTGTGATGCCTCCACCTTTGCTTTCTTTTTCAAGATTGCTTTGACTCTTTGGGGTCTTTTGCGGTTCCATACAAATTTTAGGATTGTTTGTTCTAGCTCTGTGGAAAATGCTGGTGGCTTTTTGATAGATATATAGTGGACTATTTTCAACTTAAAAAAAATAAGAAGAAGGATGTGTGCCTGGATGACTTAGTCGGTTGAGCATCTGACTCTTGATTTCGGCTCAGGTCATGATATCACAGTTGGTGGGATTGAACCCTGCGTCAGGCTCCATGCTGACAGTGTGGAGCTGCTTGGGATTCTCTCTCTCTCTCTCTCTCTCTCTCTCTCTCTCTCTCTCTCTCTGTGTGTGTGTGTGTGTGTGTGTGTGTGTCTCTCTCTCTCACTGTCACTTGCTCTCTCTGCCTCTTCCCCAATTGAGTATATGCACGCATGCACACATGTACGCATGTGCTCTCTCAAATAAATAAATACATAAACATTAAAAAAAAGAAGGAAGTTCTACCATAGGCATCATGCATGAGCTTGAAGAACATTATTCCTATTATAGAAGGAAACATACTACATGATTCCACTTATAATGTATCATAAAACAGATTGAGAGAAATACAAAGTTGCCATTCAATTGGTATAGAGTTTCAGTTATGAAAGATAAGTAAGTTCCAGAGATCTGCTGTACAACCTTGTGCCTACAGTTAACAATGGTATACTGTGCACCTAAAAATTCGTTGAGGGTAAATCTCACAATGAGTGTTCTTACTACAATAATAAAGTACTCAAAATATAACAAAGTAAATCCACCAAGAGTTTAAAATCAATACAAATGTGAGAATAAATTTCCTTTGCTGTAAATGAAAATATCTTAAAATGTTACTATTGAAAATAAATCTTATTTCTATGAAAACAAGACAATAACAACAAAAACAATTAAGTGTACAAGACTTTCTACAGTGAAAACTTAAAACATGTTTTTGAGATTAATGGGAATAGAAATATGTAGAGTGATGTACCATGTATATGAATTAGAAGACTTAATACTTTTAGGTATCAGTTCTTCTCTAATTGATATATAAATCCAGTGCAGTTCAAATCTGATAAAAAAATCACAGTAAAGCTTTTCTAGGGAGATGGATGGATGATTCTAAGTTGCATATTGTAATACATATGGCCCAAAAAATAACAAATGTGATACTGAAAAGAGAAAACTAAAGGACTTATCAAACGAATCCTATGGTAATATTATACTGGTATAAGGAAAGACACATTAGCCAGAGAACAGTATAGAGACAAGAAACATTCACACACATACATAATAAAAATTATGATAAGTACAATATTGTCATATAGTGATAAAAAGATGAGAAAAGGCCTTTCATAAATAGTGCTGCTTTAATTAGATATTTATGTGAAAAATTATATCTTCATCTCTGCCTCATATCATGCATAAAAATCAGTTTCAGTCTGCATTATAGACCTAATATAAAAAGTGAGGGAAGGTAATATTTTCACAATGTTATACACAGTAAAGATAATTTTAAAAAGACACAGAAAAGGAAAAACTGATAAATTGGACTACATTAACATATACAAAACTCCTCAAGTAGTAAGGCAGATAAATTGATGTAAAAAATAGGCAAAAGGAACTGAACACAGAACCTCACAAAAAAAGAATATCCAGTTGGCCAATAAATTTATGAAAAGGTAGTTTATTCTATGAGATATAAAATGAATGCTTATTCAAACCACAATTAGATACCGCTATACATATGCCAGAACAGCTAAATTGTTTTTAAAAGATAAATGGGAATAACTAATGATCATCTGCAATAACTTCAACTCTCCTGCATTGCTGGTGAAATGTAAACTGACATACATTAGAAAACTGACAATGTACATATGTACCTCAGTATATGCTTATACTATGCCTCAATGATTCTACTTGTAGGTCTATACCCAAGATAAATGAATTACACATTTTAAAAAAGTTGTATGTATGAATGTTAGGTAACAGAATACTATTTGCAATAGCCCCAGTTGGAAACAACTCATCAGAAGTCATATGTATAATTGATGATATATTCATATAATGAATTATTACACAACAATGAAAATTAGAATGAAAGTATAACCACATATACGACAGGGATGACTCTTAAAACCAATATTTTCCAAAAGAAGGTGGGTGCAAATTAAAAGAGTCATGCTTCTTTATTTTAATTATGGAAAGTTCACAAAGAGGTAAAACTAATTTGCAGTGTTAGTGGTCAAGACAGCCGTAAAACTGTGTGTGTGTTTGTTAGGGAGACAGGTGTGAGGTGGGGAAGAGGACAGGAGATGGGTGATGTAATGGGATTGAAGGGAATTTCTGTTCTGCAGTATTCTGTTGTTTCATCCATGCTGATTACACAGTAGTATTCATTTTATGAAATGTATTGATCTATATACTTTTTAGTGGAAACTCACAGCATAAACCATTTTTAAGCACATGATTCAATGGCATTTAGTACTTTCATATCATTGTGCAACCACCACCTCTATGTAGTTCCAAAATATCTTTATCCACTTAAAAGAAAATCCCATACTCATTAAGCAGTCAGTCTGTATGCCACCTTTTCCCCCACCCCATGGCCACCACTAAATTGTTTTCTGTCTCTGTGGATTCACCTATACTGGATATTTCATATTAATGGGATCATACTCTATGTGATCATTGTGTCTTGTTTCTTTCATTTAACATAATGTCTTCCAGGCTTATCTATACTGTAGCATGAATCAGTACTCCTTGCCCTTTTATATGGCTAAATAATATTTCATTGTGTGTGTGTGTGTGTCTGTGTGTGCATGTAATTATATACCTTTTACTTGACATTGACATTTTTCTTCCTAATAAATTTACATATTTTACTATTCTGTTGAGAATTTTTAAATTTTTTTTTCAACGTTTTTTATTTATTTTTGGGACAGAGAGAGACAGAGCATGAACGGGGGAGGGGCAGAGAGAGAGGGAGACACAGAATCGGAAACAGGCTCCAGGCTCCGAGCCATCAGCCCAGAGCCTGACGCGGGGCTCGAACTCACGGACCGAGAGATCGTGACCTGGCTGAAGTCGGACGCTTAAAGGACTGCGCCACCCAGGCGCCCCTCTGTTGAGAATTTTTAAATCAATTTTTACATTTGGAGGAAAGCCATTAATAAAGATACAAATTTTTAAATTCTTAAAAATTAGTTTTGCTTTGAGAAAAAAAAAATGCTGATGTTTTTCTTCCTCCTAGTGATTTTGATATTATTAGCTAATAAAAACAGTTCTTCACTGAGACTATTACAATGCACTTTTTATCACTTGAGAGTCACTGTAATAAAAATATGTCATAAAATTACAATTTGAGAGATTGTCCAGATACAAAATTAAAGAGGGTTTATATCAAATCTTTAAATACTCTTCAAATCTTACTTGATAAGTTTATTTATAACAATGCTTCCTATAAATTTATACCTTATTTTAGAAAGTTTGACTTGCATCATAATCTCTTGACCAAATGTGATGTGGAATATTATATGTAATGAAATTCTAGCTTGCAACATACTGCAATTTTTTTTTCCTCCCACTCTGCACTGACTTGCCTTATTACAGCTTTCTATATTTTCAACTTATTGATATACTTTAGATAGTGGAATTGATTTTCAGCAACCAATCTTTTCCCTCTTACATTATTTATTAGTTCACAAATTCAGTTGAGATGAGAGAAAGTCTTTTCACTTGACTTGTACATAGACTAACCTCATTTTCATGACATTGTACAGTATAATTTTGCTATTTATTCAGATGACTAAAATATTGAGCATGAAGAGTACTCATAATGAAAATGATGAATAAATAAAAACCCTATTTGATGATACACAGTATTGGAACTCTCGTTGCATATCATTATAAGAAATAAAATCTATCAATAGTCTAGGCTAACAATTTGATTAATTTTCAAAATAAGAAATACAAAGTTAATTTCTGCTGACACAGAAAATGTGAATAAACGTTTAAAAAACTTTTCTAATAAGAGAACTATTTCTACAGATAAGGTGATTAGGAAGAAATGAGGTAAATGAGAACTAACTTTATGATTCAAAAACAAATGTGTTAGTTGAAAAAAAAAATTCTTCAGACAAGTGCCCTCCTTAATCCCTACCACCTAGTTAATCCATCCTTTCACCCACTCTCCCCTGGTAACCACCTGTTCTCTGTAGTTTAGAGTTTGTTTCTTGGTTTGCCTCTCGCTCTTTTTCTTCCCCCTTTGCTTGCATGTTTTGTTTCTTAAACTCCACATATGTTTGAATTCATATAGCATTCATCTTTCTCAACTGACTTGTTTCATTTAGCATAATACTCTCTAGCCCTATCCGTGTCTTTGTAAATGGCAACATTTCATTCTTGTCTGTGGCATATTGTACACCTAATATCACGAAACTAATATCACACTGTATGTTAACTAACTGGAAATTCATTAAAAACTTTAAAAATACCACATAGATAGTCATCTTATGCTAAAATAGGTTAAGACTGTAGTTATATAGCTCTGCTAACATTTTTTCATTAAACAAGCAATATCATATATAAATTCTTACGCAGTTAACGCTTTTTTGGCCTACTGTAATGGAAAGGGCTTTGGACTTCAATTTGAGAGATACAGTCTTTATTCAACTATCAATGTCCTACATGCTAATAGTCATGACATAAGTCATAGATTATGGTTTTTCATCTGTAAATCAGGGCAGTTAATTTCTTTTTTAAAAATTGTGTCCCAGGGTGCCTGGGTGGCTCAGGCTAACAATTTGATTAATTTTCAAAATAAGAAATACAAAGTTAATTTCTGCTGACACAGAAAATGTGAATAAATGTTTAAAAAACTTTTCTAATAAAAGAACTATTTCTACAGATAAGGTGATTAGGAAGAATCAACTTTAGTGATTAAGTGGCTGACTACGGCTCAGGTCATGATCCCATAGCTTGTGGGTTCGAGCCCCACATGGGGCTCTGTGCTGACAGCTCAGAGCCTGGAGCCTGCTTCGGATTCTGTCTCTGTCTCTCTCTGCATCTCCCTCACTTGCACTCTGTCTCTCTCTCTCAAAAACTGAATAAACACTAAAAAAAGAAAAATTGTGTCCCAGGGGCACCTAGGTGGCTTAGTTAAGCATGTGATTCTTGGTTTTGGCTCAGGTCATGATCTCATGGTCCATGAGATCGAGCCCCATGTCAGGCTCTGCACTGGCAGCATGGAGCCTGTTTGAGATCCTCTCTCTCCCTCTCTCTCTGCCCTCCCCTGCTCGTGTGCACTCTCTTAAAATAAATAACATTTTAAAAAATTAAAAAATTAAAAAAAATTGTGTCCCTATCTCTAATTGTATGTTATACACATTTTGGATATATCAGCTACTTTCTCCTATCTCAGATTTCCTCAAAAATCATAGATTTTGGTTATAAACCAACATTGAAAGCAAAAGTATTTGTACTTTATTTTTTTAAGACCCTGAATATTGCCAGTACTTATAAATTTTGAATTCTGATCCAGCTGCATTAATCCTATAGTGAGTTGATAGGGGGATATATTCATTTTAATTTTTGCTATTATGTCCATTCATGTGCCACAACATCATTGATTAAAAATAATAAATTTTTATTTTTATTTATTCTTTTCTGAATTATTTTATTTTTTAATGTTTATTTTTGAGAGCACGAGAGAAAGAGAGACAGAGCACGAGTTGGGGAGGGGCAGAGAGAGAGGGAGACACAGAATCTGAAGCAAGCTCTGGGATCCGAATTGTCAGCACAGAGCCCAATGTAGGGCTCGAACATATGAACCATGAGATAGATCATGATCTGAGCCAAAGTCAGATGTTTAACTGACTGAGCCACCAGGCACCCATGAATTATTTTAATTTTTTTTTACTAAGGCTCCATTGACTTTTTTTTTGTTAAGGCATAATTAGTATACATTGTTTTATTAGTTTCAGCTGTATAAATATTATTTTGACAGTTAAATGCATTACATGGATTATAAGTATAGTATAAGTTATATTATAAGTATAGTCACTATCTGCAACCATACAATATTATTACAGTATTATTGACTATATTCCAGTGTTATATTTTTATCTCATGACTTATTTATTCTACATATGGAAGTTTTTACCTCTTAATCCCCTTTGTCTATATGTCCCTCGTCTCCCATCTACTAACCACCAGTTCTCTCTTTTAAAGAGTATGTTTTTTTGTTTGTTCATTTCTTTTGTTTTAAGATTGTGCATATAAGTGAAATCATATGGTATTTGTCTTTATTTGACTTATTTTACTTAGCATAATACCCTCTAGGTTATATTATAACAATACTATCTATGTTATCACAAATGGCAAGAGTATATCCTTTTATGTGGCTAGGTAGTATTCCTGTGTGTGTGTGTGTGTGTGTGTGTGTGTGTATGAGCATGCACATACATTGTCTTTTTTGTTTTGTTTTCATTTTAATTCCAGTTAGCATACAGTATTATATTGTGTATTAGTTTCAGGTGTACAATGTAGTGATTCAACAATTTCATGTATCACCCAGTGATTATCATGACAAATATACTCCTTAATCCTCATCACCTATTTAAACTATTCCCCCACCCACTTCTCCTCAAGTCACCATCAGTCTCTTCTCTCTAGATAAGAGTCTGTTTCTTGGTTTCTCTTTATTTTTGCTTACTTGTTTTGTTTCTTAAATTCCACATATGAGTTTAATCATATGGGATTTGTCTTTATCTGACTTATTTCACTTAGCATTATACTCTCTAGCTCCATGTCTTTCCAGTGGAAGATTTCATGCTTTCTTATGGCTGAGTAATATTCCATTATGTATATATATCACTTCTTCCTAATCCATTAATCAGTCAGTAGATACGTAGACTGCCTCCAAAATTTGGCTATTGTAAATAATGCTGCTGTAAACTTAGGGGTGCATATATCCATTTGAATTAGTGTTATTGTATGCTCTGGGTAAATACCAAGTAGTGTGAGTGCTGGATCATTGGGTAGTTCTAATTTTAACTTTTTGAGGAAACTCCATACTGTTTTCCAGAGTGGCCACACGATTTTGCATTACCACCAGGAAGGATTCCTGGGTTCCCCTTTCTCCACATCCTCACCTACACCTGTTGTTTCTTGTGTTGTGGATATTAGCCATTCTGACTTGTGTGAGGTGATATCTCATTGTAGTTTTGATTTGCATTTCCATGATGAAGAGTGATGTTGAGCCTCTTTTCATGTGTTGGTTCACCATCTGTATGTTTTCTTTGGAGAAATGTTTATTCATGTCTTCTACCCATTTTTTAATTGGATTATTTGCTTTTGGGTGTTGAGTTGTATCAGTTCTTTATATATTTTTATACTAACCCTTTATTAGATATGTCATTTGCACATTTTTTCCCACTCCATAGGTTGCCTTTTAGTTTTGCTGATTGTTTCCTTCACTGTAAAGAACCTTTTTATTTTGATGAAGTCCTAATACTTTGTTTTTGCTTTTGTTTCCCTTACCTCAGGAGACCTATGTAGAAAAAAAAGTTGCTGCAGCTGAAATCAGAGAATTACTGCCTATGTTCTCCTCTAGGATTTTAATGTTTTCAGGTCTCACATTTAGGCATTTTTTTTTTAATTTTTTTTTAACGTTTATTCTTGAGACAGAGAGAGACAGAGCATGAACAGAGGAGGGGCAGAGAGAGAGGGAGACACAGAATCGGAAGCAGGCTCCAGGCTCTGAGCCATCATCCCAGAGCCTGACGCGGGGCTCGAACTCAGGGACCGCGAGATCGTGACCCGGGCTGAAGTCGGACACTCAACCGACTGAGCCACCCAGGCGCCCCTAGGCATTTATTTTGAATTTATTTTAGCGTAAGGTGAAAAAAAGTAGTCAAATTTAATTCTTTTGCATGTGTCTGTCCAATTTTCCAAGCAGCATTTATTGAAAGAGACTTTTTCCTATTCGACATTTTTATCTGCTTTCTTGAAGATAAATTGACCATATATTTGTGATTTTATTTCTGGGTTTTCTATTCTCTTCTTTTGATCTGTGCGCCTATTTTTGTGCCAGCATCATACTGTTTTGATTACTATAACTTTGTAATATCACCTAAAGTCTGGAATTGTGATGCTTCCAGCTTTGCTTTTCTTTGTCAAAAATGCTTTGGCTATTTGAGGTCTTTTGTGGTTCCATACAAATTTTCAAATTGCTTGTCCCAATTCTGTGAAAGATGCTGTTGGTATTTTCTATTTTGATAGCTATTGCATTAAATGTGTAGATTGCTTTGGGTAGTCCAGACATTTTAACAATATTTGTTTTTCCATTCCATGAGCATGGAATGTCTTTCCATTTCTTTTTGTTGTCTTCAGTTTCCTTCTTCAGCATTGTATAGTTTTCAGAGTTATCAGTCTTTAACCTTTTTGGTTAGGTTTATTCCTAGGTATCACAATACCTTTGGTGCAATTGTAAATGGGATTGTTTTCATAATTTCTCTTTCTGCTGCTTCATTTTTTTGTGTTTACAAACACAACAGATTTCTGTATGCTGATTTTGTATCCTGCAACTTTACTGAGTCTGGTTATTAGTTCTGTCAGTTTTTGAATAGATTCTTTTGGATTTTCTATGTATGGCATAATGTCATATGCAAATATTTAAAGTTTTACTTCTTCCTCACCAATCTGGATGCATTTTATTTCTTTCTGTTGTCTGATTTCTGTGGCTAGGACCTCCCATGTTATATTGAATAAAATTGGTGAAAGTCAACATCCTTGTCTTGTTCCTGACCTTAGGCAAAAAGCTCTCAGGTTTTCCCCACTAAGGATGATGTTAGCTGTGGGTTTTTCAGCTGTGCTGACAGCTCAGAGCCTGGAGCCTGTTTCAGATTCTGTGTCTCCCTCTCTCTGACCCTCCCCCGTTCATGTTCTGTCTCTCTCTGTCTCAAAAATAAATAAACGTTAAAAAAATTAAAAAATAAAAATAAAAAAATAAACCTACTTTGTTGAGGGTTTTTATCATGAATTGTGTTGTACATGTCAAATGCTTTTTCTGCATCTACTGATATAATCATATGATTCTTATTCTTTCTCTTAGTGATATGATGTATCACACCTATTTATTTGTGCATATTGAACCACACTTGCAACCCAGGAATAAATCCCGCTTGATTGAGGTTAAAGATTTTTTTAATGTATTGTTGGATTCAGTTTGCTAATATTTTGTTGATGATTTTTGCATCTGTGTTCATCAGAGATATGGACCTGTAGTTGTCTTTTTTGTGTGTGATGTTTTTAGTGGTTTTGGTATCAGGAATGAATACCAAATTCCAAATGAATTTGGAAGTCTTCCTTCATTTTCGGTTTTTTGGAATCGTTTGAGAAGAACAGGTATTAACCCTTCTTTAAATGGTTGGTAGAATTCACTTGTGAAGCTGCCTGGTCGTGAACTTTTGTTTCTTGGGAGTTTTCTGATTACTGATTCAATTTCTTTGCTCATACCACATCTTCTTTATCCATTCATTTATCAATGGACAGTTAGGTTGCTTCCATATCTTGTCTACTGCAAATATTTCTGCTATAAACATAGCAGTTCATATATGTTTTTGAATACATGATGTTTTTGTTTGCTTTGGTTAAATAGCCCGAAGTGAAATTACTGGATCATACTGTATTTCTGTTTTTAATTTTTAATCCATACTGTATTCCTCAGTAGTTGTATCAATATACATTCCGACCAGTGGTTCATAAGGGTTGCCTTTTCTCCACCTCCTCTCCAACACTTTTCATTTCTTGTATGTTTGATACAAGCCATTCTGACTAATGTGAAGTGATATTTCAATGTAGAATTGATATATATATTTCTCATTAGTGATGTTGAAGTTCTCCAAGCTCAATCTTGCTTTTTCCCCTCTTTCCTAACACTGGGGTCAGATTAGCATTGTGTATGAAAGCTCCCCTTTTCAACTTACTGTTACTGTACCTGTTTTATGTCACAGACATATCCCTCAAACTGGTTTTATGTCACAGACATATCCCTCCAAACTCTATCTCAGTTTCTGCTTTTTGGAGGACCCAAGTGGCCTTATAATATTTTACATTTTGTACATTTGTACATTTGATAACTCTCTTTCTTTGCTACAATACAAGCTCTATTAAAGAAGTATTTTTTGAAGATTTTCCTGAGCGGCTAGATAGGATCTGACACATAGTAAATATTCAGAAATATGCATTGTATGCATTGTATGACATTTGTTATGTAAAGCACCAAGACTACCTCCAAATATTAGGAAGCCTTGATTGTGTAGTTGATAAGTAATGTCCTATTTCCCCATTCTTTACTCCACACAACGTATAATTAGAGATGTATTCTAAGAACTCAAGGAAGTCTGACCTTGAAGAACAAAAGAAAAACAGAGAAGCATAATTTACTGTTGCCTTAAGATATATTAGTCAACCACAAACTTAAATCCTTTGAGCAGAGTAAGTGAGAATTAAGATGGCAATATAATAGCTTTCTTTTTCCATTATAGACAGCCCTCTGACACCCTCCCTGGTAAGAACAAGATGAGAAAGTAAATCAAGTATATGAAAGATATTTCACCCTTCTATTGATTTACTAATGCCAGCTTCACACCAACTTACCCTACCCACTGAATGCATATCTAAAATAGAAGGATTCTGTGAAAGGATTAGAAATGAATCAAAGAGAAGAAAACTGAAAACACATTTGTAGCGATATGAAAATCAATTTTATAAATGTTGAACATAAATACATCTTCTCAAGCATCCTCCACAGAATGTATACATTCCCACTGAGCACTAAATATACATAACTAGATATTGTACCTATAATAATCATCATACAGTAAACAAAGCCCTCCAAATGAGTATACAAAAAATGTGTATCCTACTGAGATAAGTTATAAAATATTTCTCAAGCATAATTCCTCAGAGTCCATGTTTATTAATTAGATTCACTAAGTTTGAGAACTATAAGTTAACAATGTACAAACCTTTTGCACCAGAATCCTAATTTTATATCTTATACCACAGGTGTTTATTTTGTAACATACAAAATAAGATTTGTGTGTGAGAGCAGAAATACATACATACATACATACATACATAGCAAAGAAAATAATAACAACTTAAATGTTAATAATATACTAGTTAAATAGCTATAATAGATCCTGCAGTGTCATACAGAAAAAGGTATATCAGTCGTTATGTAACAAAGTTATAATTTGTTTCCCTACAGTTAAAAGGGAAGGTTGAACAAATTTATGAAAAAAAAATAAAATATTATAACTAGAAAATGATTTTATTATATTACATCTATTAACTTTTAACTCAACACAATGAGATAGGTTCTATTATCATTTCTATTATATGAAGGAGAGAAAAGAGGCACAAAAGGGTGGACATATTTGGAAAGTTCTTTGAGTATACCTGATATATGTAAGTGTTCTTTGAAGATTAAATTAATTAAAAAATAAATAAGTATGGCATGATTGACTTTCAGTGTGAACTATTTTATGTAATAAAGTTAACTTTTTTTTTCAAAAATATTAACTTTTCCTAGTACTTGTACTGAAAATGAAGGGATTAAATTATGATACCATTCTTCTAGAAACAACTTGTAAGTTATAGGCAAAAATTATGGTAATTAATTTTTGTGTCTGGTGTGTAAATGAACAATATTAAATTAGAATATCTTTAGTTCTTAATAATGATCAATAGATATTATGAGATACAATGTGCTGTTGAAGTCTGTGCATTCATTTTTCCTATATACCCTGGAATATAATTCTGCCACTAGAGGCAGATATAGAATTTCTGAATAAAAGGAAGCCCAATTTCTGCCCCAGTGGAAGAGTACAGCAGATTCACATAAATGAACAGAAATCTTTAGAAATAAATTGTACTATATTTCCAAGAAAAAGCAGGATGTGACTCAAAGACTGTCAGTACAACTAATTTGTAGAAATGATCCTTGTTTTCCTCTCTTCCTTTATCTTAGTTTGGGCTGCTATAACAGAATACCATATGCTCATGGCTTTACAAACATTTATTTCTCAAAGTTCTAGGGGCTGGGAAGTGCAAGATTAAGCGCCAGTAGCTTCAGTGTCTGGTGACAGCCTGCTTGCTTCCTGACTCATAGATGGCCATCTTTTTGCTTTATCTTCACATGGTCTCAAGAAAATGAGAGCTTTCTGGGGTCCCTTTTATAAGGGCACTTACCCATTCATGAGGGCTCCACCCTCATCACCTAATTACCTCCCAAAGGCCTCACCTACTAATATCATCACTTTCAGGGTTAGGATTTCAACATCTGCATTTGGGGGGTGGGGACAGAAACATTCAGTCCATTCCATTCTGCTTGCCTGCTCCCCCCACCACTCACCTACCCTCCTTTCTTCCCCTTTCTTCCCCTTCCTTCCTTCCTTCCTTCCTTCCTTCCTTCCTTCCTTCCTTCCTTCCTTCTTTGCTTTGGCCTATAGACCAAAGTTTAGTTCATTCTTCTAACCATTCCAGCCATCAAAGAGAATTCTGACTTACTGGGCTTCGTCTTGATTCCTGGATATTCTCCCCACTCTTCCCTTTTTGAGTTATATTAACTTACTTCTTCTGATATAGAAATGTTTGGAAATTTAGAATTGGTGATGAATATACAGCTGTTTGATATATACATAGTTTTATTAGATGATTAAATGTATCCTCCCTAAATCAAGGTCATATAAAGTTTCATTTTCTAAGATGTTTTGGAGCTATTGTTCATATTCCAATTCTCTGCACAGATAATAAATCTCAATAGTCTATTAATTAAGAACCATAGATTCCTTCAAATATTCCAATCAGAGAAACTGAACTATAAAGTCTTCTGTCAAGTGACAATATAATATAAAAGATTATACAAGATTTTCCAGCTTTGTTTCAAAAGGAGGCATCAAAGACAAAGAATCTTTCACAGAGAAGAAACTTTTTCTCTGGACCCTGGATACTTTATCGAGATGGTAAACGGGAAAACTCTGTCTTGAGCTGATAAGGAAATTGAAACGAAACAGGTTTTGATTAGCTGATTAATCACATTGAAGCAGTGCCCCCCAAAGACTACATTTAACTATATCATGCTCTATATCTCAAATGCAAAATTCCTCTTTTGCAGTTATAAAAATGTGCCTTGCAGGAAATAGTATTACTTAATACAGTAGAACTATTATTTTTTATTTATTAAAATGCTATTGCCAATAAATCTTATTTCTTTCTGTTTACTTTGTTCTTTTAATTATATGTTAATTCTGTGAAAAATTCCAAGTTGTATATATGTGTCCTTCATAGCAGCTAATGGTTTTCAGAAAAACAGATTTTATTTTTTAAAAACAAGTTTTGGGACACCTGGGTGGCTCAGTTGGTTAGGCATCCAACTGTGGCTCAGGTTATCGTCTCATGATTCATGGGTTCAAGCCCCGCATCAGCTTTGTAGACAGCTCGGAGTCTAGAACCTGCTTCGGATTCTCTGTTTCCCTCTCTCTCTGCCCCTCCCCCAGTTGCACTCTCTCTCTTTCTCAGAAAATGAATCAACATTTTAAAAAGTTTTAAATTTTTATGTAGGTACCTATTTTGTTACAGATAAAAATGAAAAAAATCAATAAGAATTTTTAAGAAAAAATACCTTACATTATTATAAAATTTCCTGGGTTATTATAATGAAAAGACAAGCTCAAGGAGAAATGGAATATTGTAAAATTTCCAGTGTTAAAGAAGATCCTTTCCATGCCACTATTTCCAAATGGATAATAGTATCCAATTGTTATGATATACTGATTCCATTGGATTCATTTTAAACAATGATGGCACTCTTTTATTTTAAAATGTAATATTTGAAATAAACTGAAAATTAAATAGTTCTCAACTTCTTTTACTTAAACTAAAAAAATTAGAGATGTTAATTTATGTGTGAGGGAGTATGTACAATACTTTCTGTAAATAATATCCTTTTTTGTCTTTTGTTAACACTCTGACTGAAAGTCTATTTTGATCTGTCTCTGTCTCTCAAAAACGAATAAATGTTAAAAAAAATTTAAGTTTATTTTGATTGATATTAGTATAGCCACCACTGATCTCTTTTGGTTATCATTTGTATGGAATACTTTTTGCATGCTTTCACTTTTAGCTTATATGAATCTTCTAGTAACTAAATATTCCCATCTTCCCTGCCAAAATTCATATGTTGGAACCCTAACCCTCAATATGAAAGTATTTGTTAATGTGGCCTTTGAGAAGTAACTATGTTTACATGAGGTCACGAAATGGAACTTTCATGATGGGATTAGTGCCCTTGTAAGAGGAGACATCAGAGTGCTTGTTTTCTCTTTCCCTCTATCCCTGTCTCTCTCTTCTCTCCCCTTTCTCTCTCTCTCTCCCTACACAAGCACCTTGGAAAAGCCATGTGAGGACATAGCAAGAAGTTGACTGCCTGCAAGGCAGGAAGAAGATTCTCACCAGGAACAGAATCTGTTGATACTTTGCTCTTGGACTCCCCAGACTTCAGAACTGTGGAAGTGAATGTCTGTTGTTTAGGCACCCAGTTGATTGTATTTTGTTATAGTGGCCCAACCTGACCAAAACAGTGTCCGTAAGTCTGAAGTGAATTTCTGGTAGACAGCATATAATTGGATCCTGTTTGGTCTTTCTTTCTTTCTTTCTTTCTTTCTTTCTTTCTTTCTTTCTTTCTTTCTTTCTTTCTTTCTTTCTTTTATTCAGTCAGGCTTTGTCTTTTAATTGAGGAGTTTAATCCATTTGCATTTAAATTATCAGGATGGAAGGGCTTCTTATTGCCATTTTCATGATTGTTTTCTATATGTCTTATAGCCTTTGTCCCTCCTTTTCTCTTTATTGTTTTCCTTTGTGCTTTATTAATTTTTTGTAAGGACATACTTCATTTCCCCTCTTATTCCCTTTTGTATATATTTGATAGATATCTTCCTTACAGTTACCATTTTTTGTTTGTTTTTCTGGCACTAACTCAAGTTTTTTACTCCCCAGAAGTGATGACTAAGGGGAGGGAAAGAAGGGCAAGAAGAAGACAGAACAAGCCAGAGAATGGAAGGTGATTGAAAGGGAAGGGACAATAAACCACTGTTCTGTTAAGTCTCAGGACTTGTTCAGTGTTGGCATTCCTTCAGCACGTATTATCACCGAGGAGGCATTGTCTGTTTTCATCATTAGGAGGCATAGTATTGATTTTATTATCTCTCAGTATGATTTTTTTATTTACTGAGTTTTCTGTCTCCCTTTTTGGTAGCCCACAGTGTCTGTGGGAATAGCCCTATGGTACTAATTTTAATTTCTGGAAAGGGATTAGAGAGGGAGCCTGAATTAATTATTTACCTCTTATAACCTAAATATTGAGAGAGGTTTTTTTGGGTGGTAGAAGTTTGGGGTCCCATAACACATAGACAGCTGCCTAGTCTGTGAGGCCATCTATGGTAAGGGATCCCAGTAGAGTATGTACCTTAATCTGGTCTCCATCCCTTGTGGGTTGTAGGCCTTATAGCAAATTTATAAAATAAGGATAGACATTATTAAAGTAACTCCTATAAAGGGAGACTTCATATTACATAAAGGACAGACATATTCTTTGTAAATCTAGGTAGAAAAGAGCTATGGGAAGATTTTTTACATTGGCATGAGGTGTGAGTCCAAAAAGGGGCCTTAAATTAAGAGATATTAAAGCCTGGGGCAAGAGAGAGATCCATTTATGGGTGCGTTTGTTTGGTGTTTAAGAAGGAGATGTTTGAGGAGACCATCATTATCTGTAAGGCAAGCGATTTCTGAGTTCTTCACCCTGACGAGAAAAAATCTTAGTTAATGAACCAATAGTTGAGAAGCCACATGAAGATGCAACCATTTCTTGGCTAGAGCACCCAGTGCTAAGATGACTGCCTGAAGTTGGGCCAGTTGGGTTTCTTCCTTTACCAGAGACATCATGGATAAGGGACAGAAAACAGAAACATTCAGATGAACTCCAGTATTAATGATGGTGTCATTTTCAGCAGTACAGACTATGAGCTCCCATTGCTGTTTACTCAGTTAATCTCAAGGGACTCAGGTACCAAAAGCTCTGAAGAGGGGTGATCTTCAATAGCACAATGGCGTTTGGCAAAAGACTGAGGACACAAGGCTACCCACCTCCTCCTGAAAGTGGAATATGCCAGAGGGCCTAGGTTTAGCTCCATTCTGTATTAAGGATATCTCGATGGCCATGCTTAGCTTGTGGAGTATCGCTTCTAAGATCCGAAGTATAATGGACAGCTGGATATGGAGAGTCACACTTGAAGGGTCTGTGAGGGCCATTGTTTCCAAGAGACTCTAGTATGCAGCCAGCAAGTTTTACTTTAATGGTGTATAGCAGAGGGTTGAGAGAGGCAGTTTCTTGCATCAGAAGCCCTTGGGCAACTTATGGCCATCATAGGTGTGTCCAGAGACTCCAACATGCATGAGAGGAGGTTGTCAAAATCTCAAAGTGAAGAAGTCTCTGAGGACACTAAGAAGAGTGTCTGTTGATTTTAATTTTTCCATATTCTGCAGCCTTTTGTTGGAAGGGCCCCCACTTAAGGTAGACCAATTTATAAGTAACAACATCAGTGAAATTAAGTAAAATATGTTAAAGAGGATTATGTTGTCACCAGAACACAAAAAGGACTGTACCATATTGGACTTGTATGTCCTTAATGAATGTGTCAAACAAATTTTGGAGGAGGTTGTCATCAATTTCATGTCATACACCTGTACCCCTAGAGAAAGGTAGATACAGTTCATATTTTGTCTTCAAAGACTGTACATTGAGGTACCCTCTAGGTAGCTTATAAAAGATGTGCTGTGATCCTTTGACAGTGAAGGAAAACTGCAACTAAAAGGCTGTTGAAACAGATCCTGAAAAGAATATATTAGACCTACCTATAATAGCAAAACATTTATCAGTTATCATTTGGATGGAATAAATAATTTAATAATATTGGATATTGGGTGTAATTGACTTATTGGACCTCATTATTAAGGTTGTAGTAATCTGCCAGGAGGAGAAATGTATTCCCTCCATGTTTAAGAACAGGAAAATTTGGTTGTAAAATGGGGAGCAATGGTCTTAATCACCTTCTTATTAACTAGGTCTTTTATAATAAGTTTCAATACTCGAAGACCCTATTTTAACTTAAACTGGCACATATTCACATTTTAACTGGAGGTCCATAGGGCCCCATTTTATCAAGCCAGTTTGTAAATGTCAAAAACTTTAATTTGAATTTACTACTTAATGTATTTGAGTGTCTGTGCCAACTCTGGCATATTATAGGGCAATGGATACTATGACAATGGAAAATTTATGGAAGGCTATGTTTGAAGACACTCAGCTCTATTTTTTTCTCTATTATGTTCATTACTTTCATAAGATTATAGGAGGTACTGTGTTTAAATTTAATCTTTTTAATGTTTATTTGTTTATTTTGAGAGAGAGAGAGCATGAGTACAAGCAGGGTAGGGTCAGAGAGAGAAGGAGAGAGAATCCCAAGTAGGCTCCTTGCTGTCAGCACAGAGCCCAACATGGGGCTTGATCTCATGATCCCAGAGATCATGACCTTAACCAAAATCAAGAGTCAAGACACTTAACCAACTGAACCACCCAGGCGCCCCAAGTACTATGTTGGAATTTAATGGGATACCCAGGTATAGCTATAATTTGGGCACCAGTATTTATTAAGTACATGAGCTATGTCAGTTGGTTCATTTTACAAGGTGTTAATCTAGAACCTATGTTGTAGAGACACAAAGCCATTCAGCACCCTTTTTATTTTTTTGTTATATGAAATCTTTTTGCAAATATTTGATTTCCATTTGGGTCAAATTATAGATGTTTGTTTTTATTTAGTTATACATATACAACATATGATATATCACATATACAATATTGTATATTACTTATAGATACAGTACAATCTTGGTTTGTGAGCATAATTCATGCTTGTAATCCAAAGCACTTGTATATCAAAGCGGATTTAAAGAAACATTGGCTCAGTTGTGATCCTTTGACATTGGACATCAGGTACTACTCGTATCACAAGTCATCACTTGTTTATCAAGTTAAAATTTATTAGAAATATTTGCTTATCTTGCAGAACACTAGCATAACAAGTTACTCGCAATCCAAGGTTTACTGTAATTTATTACTTACCTTTTATTTTCTTCCTTGTATTTGTTTTTTTAAAACAGTCTATCTCTTTCCTTTTTTTTTTTCCTGTTTTAGCTACCTGAAGACATAATTTTTAGTTTCTGTTTTTGTCTGACAGCTCATAGTACTGACTTTCAAGGTGGCCACAGGACAAGGCAGCAGTGGAAAAGGGGCACGATGGCCTAACTTACAGGTTGGAGTCTCCAAACTTTCTCAGTCTACCTTCCAGCAAATGTGATTTGCATTTAGACAGCTATATCAGCCTTTCCTTGGGACAGTGCAGTCAGCCCCCATGTCCCAATTATCTATCCCATTTTTATTATCTTTTTGAACAAGTCTTTTTAGAATGGCTTGCATTTCTAGGTCAATAAAATTTCTAGTTTCTGTTTTAGTCTCGTCTACCCCTGACTGCTTTTACCCTTTGGATATTTACCGTATAAATTCTTGGTGGTCCATTGTAGTAAGCCTGTTTGTAGGCATCTGCCTCTGGTTCCAGGGTGTCCTAGTTGACCCCAACCATAGTTGGGGTTGGCATCCGACCCCAAACAGCAATGCTACTTCTAGCAAGGATTACCAGGCTGTTTTATCTCAGTAACAAGCCAGACAGTAGGCTGTGGCTACATTGACTCCATATACCATCCAGGGCTTTTAGATAGTCTGTGGGCAGTCTCCCACTACCCAACGGTAAGGCGACAATAAATTAGATTTTGACTCATCTATGCCAAGCAACTTCCTAGTAGCCTTAATATAAAACTTTGTATTCATTTTGTATTGCTTCTACTATAGAAAGCATTAGGATCTACTCAACTCTGTAATCACTCAATTTATCATTTCAGTGTAGTTATATAAATGTATAAAATATCAGATGCTGTGGGTGAGACATTGAGATTATATTTACAAATTTTTTTAGATAAAAATACTTGAAGAACTGTATAATAACTACTGAAATATTCAGTTTCATAAAGGGAAGTGATATGAAGTAATTACATTTGGAAGCTTCAGTGAAGTTTTATGAATAAATTACTAATACTATAAATTTATTGAAGACACGGGCAACCATTTCTTTCCTTCATTTAATTTTTCTCCCCATATCTAGTTTTAATCTATATTTACAATCGTTTCTTGTATTTTTAACTGTCATTTTCTTGTTTATTTTCTTTCTGTGCCCTATTTGTTTCTACCTATTTCTACCTTCTGTTTCTTTTTTCTGTAATCTACATTTCTTTCTTTCTTTCTTTTCCCATAATTCATATTATTTTCTTTAATTGACTATTAATAGTAAAAGGTTAAAGATCCATGTTAAATATTCTTTATTCAGGATAAACATATTTTTTCTCTCTTCAATGTTTTCCTCATTTGTTCATTGAGCATACTATAAAATAATTCCTTAAATTTCTTATTTTGTGTGTTGTGTGTGTGTGTGTGTGTGTGTGTGCGCGTGTGTTCTTTGATAGATATATTTTCCTTGTGGATCAGTATCCCTCAATAGAACAATTTGCTGACCTTGTCTTTGTGTGAGTAATTTCTCCATTTTATTATAAATGCATAAAATTCATGACTTAGTCAATAGCCAAATGACAGAGGATATATTATAGTAATATTTTCTCATGTATAAAAGAATGAGTGAAATGATAACTTTTTGGTGATCATGAGAATATACAGTATTAGAATTTGCTCCAAAAATTACAAAGAATGTCATCTAGATTTCTCTCCATTTATGACAGTGACAATTATTAACTTTCTTTTTAACCATCACCTAATTTCTAAAATTGAATTTGTGACCTTTGAAGCATGAAAGAGGGATTACAACAAATATATGTGTCCTTCTTTAAACACATCCTGAGCTTGTTATTTTATTTTTTTCACAGACTGATGTAATGCTTTTCATTGAAACTGAAAAACAAAAAATAGTGTGACTTTAACTACTGGATTATTTGAAATTTGCAGAATGAGGAAGAGGATATCTGTTTATAGTTTTTACTTGTGTGTCTTCATTTACAGAAATTTACTATGGTATTTTTTCATATTTACATATTTTATTACTATTAGGGTTAATAACCTTACAAAACCAAGTTACATGTGTCTTTAAAAGGCAGATAGCACAGATTCTTGACACATAATATTCTTTTTGAATGAGTAAATGAATGTATGAATGAATTAATAAAGTTGGAAATACATTATTGACCCCAATGAGCAGTCAGAGCTGTACTCCATTACAGTTTTAAGACTTGTGACATTGAGTAAGTTACCTCAATTTCCAATAATTTGATCTTCTGCTTGGTGGATGAAAAGAGTACTTAGTTTAGAGGTATTTTGAAGACTATTTGGGAAAGTGTATATTGAAATCATTATCAAAATATTTGGCATACAGTGAATTTCAGGAAATATTAGCTCTTTTTTGAATGCAATTATAAAAAGAATGTAATATCATTTCTCTTTTCACATTGATCACTAGACTAGAAGAAATTTAGCATAATTTAGGACATTGAATAAGTGGGAAAACTTGGATTCAAACCCACATCTATTTGACCCCAGAGCTAATAGTCTTTAACAACCATTACAACAAAAACATATTGATATGTCATAATAAAATATAAAGAATAGGGAAAATAAATGGAAAAAGAGAAAGGCTTTAACAGGGACAATTAGTTATGCAATTCTGTTTTTAAATCCATTATCCTGTTCTTTACATGAAGCAACAATGTCAGTGATAACTCAATGCAGCCTGGAAAAGTGTACGATATACTGATATACTCTAGGTGGCTTTAAAATAATCACCTAATACCAGATGTTATAAATTATCGTATATTGGAATAACAACCTGCCCACAAAGGATTCACTTCTCCTCATGAACTACTGAAAGGCAGTAAAGTTCCAAATGATGATGCAAATGGGAAGCAATTTATCAATCGTCACAAATTTCAACTGTAATGAACTATGGTAAAGTTAACTGTTCTGGGTGGACCTACTTTTCCTAAATTTATCAGATTTAAATAGCTCCGGAGCAACCAAGCTGCTGCTAATACCCTCTGTATTTCACTCTTTTCCCCTCCTTTACTGCCAACATGTCTGAGATTTAAAAGCACTACTAATGTTAGAATAGAAATATAGGAAGTTGGATTTACCTTATGCTGGATTTTACCTGATTTGATCTAGCATCCAACCCCTTCATTCATTACCACACTGACCCTAGGAATTGCTGTAATTTTATATTTCCATAATTTTTCTCCATTTAGTAATTAAAAGTTTGCTTGCAAGCCCCTAATGTATTTATTGTTACACATATACAGAGGAAAGAGAGATTTCTACACCTTCTTATTTGCCTGTGTGTATTTGTGTACAGAACTATGAATTCATACTGATAACTCCAACTCTAATCCAACACCACAGAGTTATTCTAGTCTCCCCCTTTTCTATTTGTAACTCCTTTCTCTAAGAGTGAGAAATCGCATTTATGCATATTTTATTTACTTGTGTACACAATCCTAGAATACACATAAAGTATTTCAGAATTACTAAGCTATGCCTTTGTGAAAAGCAAATTTACTAACTAGAGTACAGTATTTATATATAGCACTTTGTGTGTTTCATCTTAGACAAAGATGGCCAAAACAGTTTTCCAACTTTACTGAGGTTACTTCTTTCCTTTTCCACCCAATTAAGTGTTTTTATGTTATTATTTATAATACAGTTAGTCTTTTCCAGTTTGTATTGTATTTGAGTTTTTTCTACATCCTGGTTGAATTAGGTGTAATTTTTTTTTTCTTATCCATCACTTGGTCATATAGAAACACCACTTCCCGCTCAAGGCCATAGGTGTTAGCTGAGGGAGAGAAGTCGGTGCTGCAGTTATGCGTGACATAGCAATCTAGGCCATGTATTCATCTAACTCATTTGTGACCTGTAAACCTGTTTGAACTTTCTCCTGAATGTACCACTTAAATCATATGAACTGCCACTATGCATATTATACCTTAGATCTCTTAATAAATTGTATATGCTAGGATGCTATGGTAATATACCACTTGGTATCTATGATCAGGCATGTAGTTTCTACTAAAGCACATTATTATACCAGGAGCTGTCTTTGGAATAAGAGTAGTTCTTTGCTATAGAAAGTATGGAGTTATTATAGAGCCATGAGTCTGCACAGTGCTTCCTTTCTTGGGGCTTGTGGAGGACGCCACAGTGACTCAACCTACTATGAATGCTATCAGCACCCTGAAACATAATAGGCCTATGGGAAAGCGGGCAGGGCCACCACTTATACTGCAGTTAAAATCTAATACACGATATTCTCGTATTCTGAACCCCAATCAAAAGTACCATGAGAATTATATCATAAATTGGTAAAATTAGAATTTTCAAACGTATTATGTGCTCTCTCCAAAATTTAAATCAGCCAACCAAGAGCTGTTACTCTTTTTTAGGGACAGGAATTGAAAGGTGAATATTATCTTTTACCATGTTGGAAATGACTTAGCGTGCCAGAGTTTTTACCCACCATCAACAATTGGATTCTTATAATTTTTTGGCCAACAAGTTATCAGTATCCTTTGTATCATCCTAAGGATCCTTATTTGGTAGGAGAGTGGATGTGTAAGAAAAAGAAGTTGAAGGCATATAATAAAATGTGGCTTATCAAGTCAGTTACCTCTTTCATCAATTACATCTTATTTAAATAATTTTATTCAAGTATAATTAATAAATAGTATTATATTGGTTTCAGGTATACAATATAATCATTCAAAAATTCTATGCATTTCTCAGTGTCCATAAAGATTAGGGACACTTTTTATCTTACCTTTTTATTTATTTCACCCATCCTCCATACTCCCTCTCCTTTGGCAACCATCAATGCTTTATATTTAAGAGTTTGGTGTTTTTTTCTTTGTTTTGTTTCTTAAATTACACATATGAGAGAAATGATACACCTATTTCTCTTTCTCTAACTTATTTAGCATTAAACCCTCCCAAGTCCATCCATGTTGTAAATGGCAAGATTTTATTCCATTTTTATGGCTGCATAATATTCCATAGTGTGTGTGTGTGTGTGTGTGTGTGTGTGTGTGTGTGTAATCGCATCTTCTTTATTCATCTATTAATGGACACTTTGGTTGCTTCCACATCTTGGCTACTGTACATAGTGATGCAATAAACATAGGGATGCATATATCTTTTCAAATTAGTGTTTTTGTTTTCTTTGGGTATATACACAGTAGTGGAACTACTGGATCATATGGTAATTCTATTTTTAATTTTTTGATGAATCTTCATACTCTTTTCCACAGGAGTTGCAATGATTTGTATTCCCACCAGCAGTCTACTAGGATTCCCTTTTCTCCACATCCTCACCAACACTTATTATTTCTTGTGTTTTTTAGCCATTCTGATGGGTGTGAGGTGATACCTCAGTGTGGTTTTAGTTGTATTTCCCTGACGATTAGTGATGTTGAGTATCTTTATGTGTCTGCTGGTTATCTGTATGTATTTAGAAAGTTATCTATTCAGGTCCTATGGCCATTCTTTAATTGGATTCTTTGTGTTTTTCTTTTTTTCTTTCTTTCTTATTTTGGTGTTGAGTTGTATGAATTCTTTATATATTTTGGATATTAACTCCTTATCAGATATCTCATTTACATATATCTTCTCCCATTCAGTAGGTTACCTTGTCATTTGTTGATGGTTTCTTTTGCTGTGCAAAGGCTTTTTATTTTGGTATAGTCTCAATAGTTTAATTTTGCTTTTGTTTCCCTTGCCAGAGGGGACATATCTAGAAAAATGCATCTATCAAAGAAATATCAAAGAAATCACTGCCTATTTTCTTCTAGGAATTTTATGATTTCAAGTCTCACATTTAGGCCTTTAATCCATGTTAAATTTCTTTTTGAATATGGTGGGGAAAAAAAGTAGTCCATTTTCATTCTTTTACATGTAGCTGTCCAGTTTTCCCAATATCATTTATTGAAGAGGCTGTTTTTACCCCAATGTATATACTTTCCTCTTTTGTCATAGATTATTGACCATAAAACTGTGGGTTTACTTCTGGACTCTCTAATCTCTTCTATTGATCTATGTGTCTATTTTTTGTGTAAGTTTTGATTACTATAGCTTTGCAGTATATTTTGAAATCTGGGATTGTGATACCTCCAGTTTTGTTATTATTCAAGATTGTTTTGGCAATTTGGGGTGTTTTGTGGTTCAATACAAATTTTAGGATTGCTTGTTCTATTCTATAAAAAATGCTATTGGTATTTTGATAGGGATTACATTAAATCTGTAGATTGCTTTGGGTAGTATGCATATTTTAACAATATTGGTTCTTTCAATTTATAAGTATGGAGTATTTTTCCATGTGTCTTATCTTCAGTTTCTTTCATCAGTGCTTTAAAGTTTTTAGAGTACAACTCTTTCACCTCTTTGGTTAAGTTTATTTTTGGTGCAATTGTAATTTCTCTTTCTACTGCTTATTATTAGTGTATAGAAATGCAATGGATTTCTGTATATTGCTTTGGTATCCTGTGACCTTACTAAATGCATTTATCAGTTCTAGTAGTTTTTTGGTGGAACCTTTAGGGTTTTCTATATATAGTATATCATCTACAAATAGAAGTGTTGCCTTCTTCCTTACCAATTTAGATACTTTTATTTCTCTTTTTGTCTGACTGAAGCAGGTAGGGCTTCCATACTGTGTTAAATAAACATGGTGAGAGTGGACATCTTTGTCTTGTTCCTGATCTTAGAGGAAAAGCTCTCAATTTTTCACCAATGAGTATGATGTTATCTGTGGGGTTTTCATTTATGGCCTTTATTATGTTGAGGTATATTCCCTCTAAACCTACTTTTTTCAGAGTTTTTATCATGAATGGATGTTGTACCTTGTCAAATGCCTTTTTCTTTGCATCTATTGAAATGATCATATGATTTTTATCCTTCATCTTGTTATGTAATATATCAGGTTGATTGATCTGTGAATATTGGACTACTTTGCTTCCCTGGAAAAAATCCCACTTAATCGTGGTGAATGATTTTTTTAATGTATTCTTGGATTTGGTTTGCTAGTAGTTCGTTGAAGATTTTTGTATTTGTGTTCATCAGAGATACAGCCGGTAGTTCTCTATTTTTGTAGTGTTTTTACTGGTATTGGGATCAGGGTAATGTTGGCCTCTAGAATGTATTTGGAAGTTTTCCTTCCTCTTCTATTTTTTTTCAAATAGATTGAGAAAACTATGCATTAACTCTTCTTTAAATGTTTGGTAGAATTCACCTGTAAAGCTATCTGGGCCTGGACTTTTGTTCATTAGAAATTTTTTTTGATTATTAATTCAATTTCTTTGCTAGTAATTGGTATGCTGAAATTTTCTACTTCTTCCTGATTCAGTTTTGGAAGTTTCTATGTTTCTAGCAATTTATCCATTTCTTCTAGGTTGTTAAATTTGTTGGCATATGTTTTTAAATATTATCTTACAGTCCTTCATATTTCTGTGGTGTTTGTTATTATCTCTCCTCTTTTATCTTTAATTTTATTTATTTTAATCCCCTCCTTTTTTTTTTTTTTTTTTTTTGATGAGTCTAGCTAAAGGTTTATCAATTTGGTTGATGTTTTCAAACAAGTAACTCCTGGTTTCATTGATCTGTTCTATTGTTTGTTGGTTGGTTTGCTTTTTAGTCTCCTTTTCATTTAATTCAGCTCTAATCTTTATTATTTCCTTTCTTCTACTGGCTTTTGGGCTTTGTTCTTCTTTCTCTAGCTCCTTTAGTTGTATATTTAGGTTGTTATTAGAGGTTTTTCTTTCTTCTTTCAGTAGGCCTGCATTCTTTATTCTTTCGTCTTAGAATAGCTTTTGATATATCCCCAAGATTTTGGTCTGTTGTGTTTTCATTTTCATTTTTCTCCATATATTGATTTTGGTTTCTTCATTGACCCATTCATCACTTAGTAGTGTGTTAGTTAGACTCTACATATCTTTGTTGCTTCCAAATTTTTTCTTGTGATTGATTTCGAGTTTCATACCATTGTGGTTGCAAAAGATGCATGACGTGATTTTAACCTTTTTGAATTTATTGAGACTTGTGGCCTAACGTGTGATCTATTCTAAGAATGTTCCATGTGCCCTTGAAAAGAATGTGTATTCTGCTGTTTTTGGATAGAATGTTTTGGATGTATTTGTGAGGTTCATCTGATTCAATGTGTCGTTCAAAACCAATGTTTCCTTTTAGGGTTTCTGTCTGGATGATCTATCCTTGATGTAAATGAGGTGTTAATATCCCCTACTATTAGTGCAATACTGTCACCTTCATTTATGTCTGTTAATAGTTGCTTCGTGTGTTTAGGTACCTTCATGTTGGGTGCATAAATATTTACAATTGTTATGTCCTCTTATTAGATTGATCCCTTTATCATTATGTAGTCCTTCTTTGTCTCTTGTTAACAGCCTTTGTTTTAAAGTCTATTTTGTCTGATATAAGTGTTGCTACCCCAGTTTTCTTATTGCTTCCATTTGACTGGTAAATACTTTTCCATCCCTTCACTTTCAATCTGCATGTTTCTTTCTGTCTGGAGTGAGTCATTTACAGGCAACATATAAATGGGTCTGCTATTTTATCCATTCACTCACCCTTTGTCTTTTGATTTGAGCATTTAGCCTGTTTACCATCAAAGTAATTATTGATATGTATGTAGCTATTTCCATTTTGTTACTTGTTTCTTCTCAGTTCCTTCATTTTCTTGCTCTCCTCCTTTGTGGTTTTATGACTGTCTTTAGTGATAATCTTGGATTCCATCCTTCTTATTTTTTGTGGATCTATTACAGGTTTTAGATTTGTGGTTATCATTAGGCTCATATATAGCATATTATGCATATCGCATTGTATATTAAGTTGTTGGTTGCTTAAGTTTGAACCCATTCAAAAAACATTAGATTTTTCTTTTTACCCTATGTGTTTTGTATATGGTGCCATACTTTATATCCTTTGATTTTGTGAATCCCTTGACTGAGTTTTATGGATATAATTGATTTTACTGCCTTTTTTTTTTTTTTTTGCTTTAACCTCTATACAGGTTTACAAGTGATTAATCTACTTTCATTATGTTTGTATTTACCTTGAATTTTTTTTCCTCTCATAAAGAAAGGCCCAGAGAAATTCTTTTACCCTTTCTTTTAAGGCTGGTTTTGTGGTGATGAACCCCTTTCACTTTTGTTTGTCTGGGAAACTCTTTATCTCTTCTTCTGTTCTAAATAATAGCCTTGCTGTATAAAGTATCCTTGGCTACAGTTTCTTTCTTTCTTTCTTTCTTTCTTTCTTTCTTTCTTTTCTTTTCTTTTCTTTTCTTTTCTTTTCTTTTCTTTCTTTCTTTCTCTTTCTTTCTGCATTTCAAATATATCATACTACTCCCTCCTGGCCTCCAAAGTTACTGTTGAAAACTCAGGTGGTAGCCTTATTGTGTTTCACTTATCTGTAAATTTTATTTTCTCTTGTTGCTTTTCAAATTGTCTCTTTATCAGTGATTTTTGCTATTTTAATTACTAGGTGTCTTGGTGTGGACCCCCTTGGGATGATTTTGTTGGAGGCTCTCTGTGTGTCCTAGATCTGGATATCTGTTACCTTCTTCAGATAAGGGAAGATTTCAGTTATTATTTCTTTAAAAAAATGTTCTGCCTCTTTTACTCTCTCTTCCTCTTCTGGGATCCCTATAATGCACATATTATTATGCTTGATGATATCATTGAGTTCCCTTAACTTGTTCTCATTCTGTATTTTTTTTCATTTTGCTGTTAAGCCTGGTTGTTTCCATTACTCTGTCTTCCAGCATACTGATGTGTTCTTTTGTCTCCCCTAATCTGCTATTGATTGCTTCTGAACTTTTAACTTCAGATATTGACTTCTTTGTCTCTGATTGGTTCTTTATATTTTCTATCTCTTTGTTGAGGGTCTCGATGAGATTATCCACTCCTTTCTTGAGTCCACTGTCTTTATGACCATTACTTTGAATTATTAGCATTTTATTGCTAACTTATTGCTTATCTTTGTTTCATTTAACTCTTTTACTGTGGTTTTGTCCTGTTCTTTCATTTGAAACATATTCCTCTGTCTTCTCATTTTGTCTAAATCTCTGTGTTTGTTTGTATTTTTAGGCAAGTCACTTACATCTCCTGATCTTGAAAGTGGTGGCCTTATGAAGAACAGGTCCTGTGGTGCCTGTAGTGCAATATCCCCTGTTCACCAGGACCAGGTGCTACAGGTTGTCTCCTATGTGGGTTGCGTGTGCCCTATGATTGTGACTGAGCCTGATTTTCCTTCAGTCGGCTTCATTGGCTCACTTTGCTTGTTGTGGCCCAGGTTTGGTCCCTGTGTTTTAACAGGTCAGTCTGGGGTCTTCGTAGGCTTGTAGTTAGGCCTTGTCAGCAGCCAGACCAGATGCCCTACTTCAGCCAGTTTGCCAGGATTGTGGTCACGCCAAACCACAGGGCGTTCTCCCTGCATTGACCAGAGAGGGTTTTGTTGGTTAACAGGACCATGAGTCAGTACAGATGCCTGCAGGGGCTGCAGATGCACTGATCCATAGGGTACTCTGTCTGCCCTGCCAAGGTTTGGTTACTGGGACCGTGAATGTACTAGTCTGTGTGATTATTTTCCTCTGTCCTTAGGGCAGGAGTCACATTGGAGAGGTGTCAGTCCCTGCTGGGGCTTGCTGGTAGGATGAGACATGGAAGGAGCCACTTTGGAAGGACTCTTGCTGAGTGGGGTGGGTTGGATGGGGTAGGTCCAGAGGAGAGCACAGGGGTAGGGCGTTGTACTAGTAAGTTAGGTGGAGAGTGTTTCTGCAGGTTCCTGCAGGTGTCTGTGTATGTGGTCTGGGGTCAGGAAAGGGAAAGAGAGAAATTGCATCTGCCAACTCTTTTGTTCTTGGAGAACTTTCCTATAGATCCTGTCCCTCCAACATGCATTCTTATTAGGAAATAAATCTCCTTCACATATACCCCAGGCACTTTTCAAAGTGTTGCTTTTGTTGCTTATATGCTGTATCTCAGCAGGGTTGTTTGTTATGCTGTCTCTATAAGGTGGGAGGCGGGGGGTGGACTCAGTTTCTCATCACCCTTGGGTTCTCCCCAAGCCAAACCCACTGATTTTTAAAGTACCCAGAGCTAAGATGTGCTGGTTGTAAAAACTCAAGAAGTTAAGCCACATGAGGTTTCAAAGCCAAATGTTATGCGGACTCATCCTTCCAGCTCAGGTTTCCCATTCCATTGAATGTATGTCAGTGTAAAAAAAGGCCATATATAACAAGCCTATAATTAACATACTCAATGGTAAAAAGCTGAAAGTTCCACTCAGAGTAATTAGGTGAGAAAAAATAAATAAAAGGTATCCATATCTGAAAGAAAGAAGTAAAACTATAGATAACATAATTTTATGCATTGAAAATCCTAACTATTTCACCAAAAGAATGTTAGAACTAGTAAACAAATTCAATAAGGTTGCCAGATAGAAAAATCAATCTGCAAAAATCAGTTATGTTTCCATACACTAACAAGTTTTTGGAAACAGAAATTAAGAAAACAGTCTCACTTACAGTTACATCAAAAAGAATAGAACACTTAGGAGTCAATTTAACCAAGGCAGTGAAAGATCTGTACACTGAAAGGTGTAAGACACTGCTGAAAGAAATTCAAGAGGACACAAATAAATGGAAAGATATTCCGTGTTCATGAGTTGGAAAAATTATACTGTTGAAATGACCATATTACCCAGAGAGATCTATACGGTACAATCATATCAATAAGTATAATCTATCAGTACAATCCATATCAACATTTCAACGGCACTTTTAACATAAATTTTAAGAACAATATGATTATGGGCCCAAAAATACCCTGAATAGCTGAAGCAACCTTGAGCAAGAAGAGCAAAGCTAGAAGTAATCACACTTCCTGATTTTAGAAATAAACCCATGCGGGGAGCCTGGGTGGCTCAAGTGCTTAAGCGTCTGACTCAGTTTCAGCTCAGGTCATGATCTCATGGTTTTGTGAGTTCAAGCCCCGCTTCCGACTCCGTGCTGGCAGTATGGAGCCTGCTTGAGATCCTCTCTCTCCCTCTCTCTCTGACCCACCCCCACTCTTGCTGTTTCTGTCTCTCTCAAAATAAATAAACCTAAATAAATAAATAAATAAATAAATAAATAAATAAATAGGAACCCATGCATATATGATCAATTAATTTTTGACAAACCACAAAGTATATACAAAGTATACACCTTTAATAAATGATGCTGGGACTGGGGCGCCTGGGTGGCTCAGTCGGCCGAGCATCCAGCTTCGGCTCAGGTCATGATCTCGCGGTTCGTGAATTCGAGCCCTGCGTCCAGCTCTCTGCTGAGAGAGCCTGCTCTCTGCTCTCTCTCCGCTCTCTGCTCTCCAGAGCCTGGAGCCTGCTTTGCATCTGTGCCTCCCTCTCTCTCTGCCCTCCCCGCTCAAGCTCTGTCTGTCTCTCTCTCTCTCTTTCTCTCTCTCTCAAAAAATAAACATTAAAAAAATTTTTTTAAAGGTGCTGGGAAAACTTGGATTTGCATCCACTTAGTGAAAAACTACCCACTTGGAAAAGGATGGAATTGTACCCCGCTTTTTTATGTTTATTTATTTATTTTTGAGAGAGCAAACAGGCATGTGAGCCAGTGAGGGGCAGAGAGAGAATCCCAAGCAGGCTCTATGCTATCAGTGCAGAGCCCGATGAAGGACTGGAACTAACAAACTGAACCATGAGATCATGACCTGAGGCAAAACCAAGTGTTGGATGTTTAACTGACTGAGCCACCCAGGCATCCCTGTACCCCTATGCTACACCTTACTTACCATACATAAAAATAACTCAAAATGGATTAAAAACCTAAATGTGAAACTAGAAACCATCAAAATCTTAGAGGCGAACACAGGCAATAACCTCTTTGACATTGGCCATAGCCACTTACTAGATATGTCTCATGAGGCAAGGGAAATAAAAGCAAAAATAAACTGTTGGTATTTCATCAAAATAAAAAGCTTCTGCCCAGTGAAGGAAACTATAAACGAAACCAAAAGGCCACCTGTGGAATGGGAGAAGATATCTGCAAATGATGTATCTGATAAAAGTTTAGTATCCAAAATAAATAAAGAACTTAAAAAACTCATTACCCAAGAAAACAAATAACCCAGTTAAGAAATGGGCAGAAGACTTGAAGACATTTTTTCAAAGAAGACCTACAGATGACTAACAGACACATGAAAAGATGCCTATCTTGTCTGAAATTCCTTACATACATAGAAATCTCTTTCTCTCTCCTGATGGGGGAGGGGAAGAGAGAGAGAGAGAAAGATTGGGGTAGTTGATGTACCTTGTTCACCACACTTACCTATGCTTGGGGAACGAACATTTTATGCTTTTTACATATCCATAGACCTACCTAGAAGAGTAAAAGGAAAAGGATTGAGGCTTTAAAAGTAATAACTTCCAGTATAGCTCTAATACAGATAAAAGAACATGAAAAAGTAAATAATTAATTAACTCATATTAAAGATGCTCTACCCCTTCTTTTTTTATCTTGATCAGTTTAAGTAACAGTTGGTTTCCTGTTGTGTCACTTTGTTATTGGAATGCATTGTCTATTCCAAAACTTGCAAGTTTAAACTAGAAAAAGGATACACATAAAACCAGCATCATAAACAACCAAATGTCATACTCCTGTTCATAGTATGAGAAAAAGACAATTCCTTTTATAATTTAGGACTAGACTTCTTAGAAAGAATTCTGAAGGAAAGGTTGAATAATTAACACTGCAAACTATCTAATTCTTTTAGCAAAGCTTATTTCACAGTTTTGCTTCAGTGTTCACCAGCTGTAGAGGAGGCAATTCAAACTCCCTAAATTAATCCCAGCTGCAGTGCTTGCAACACAATTAACACATTTAAAAGTGATAAATATATGTTAAAAAAACAACAATTTGGGGTCAATTTAGAATGAGCTGTCAGAAAGTCGGAGATTGCCTAAATCCTTTTCATTTGTTTGTTAATTGTACATTTTCATAATCAATTTGGATTGGGGGAAAGGTTTTAAATTACTAAAATATTAATGCTATTTTCAAATATGTGTGTACTCTTTAAATTCAAGGTGAAGAATGCTACTAGAAGAATGCTTCATAATTTCAGAGAATTTGGAAGTTATCAGCTTATTCATTTTGACATTCCAGAGAGAAGGGAGAAGAAGAATTATGGTACAATTATCAAGGGGATACCTCTTGGATAAATAGTTATAAATAATATACATGGCTGCTGTTAGACTGTTTCAGTCATCCGTATGCCAGGTGATTTCCATGCCACACAACCTTTACAGTAGGAGGTAATTGGAAGCAATCACCAAGATTCAGGAAGTGATAGTTTGAAGATCTGTATACAGTAGACTAGTTTGGAGGCTTCCTGCTGCCATGTCTCACCTTAGTCCCACATCCCTGGAATCCATATTTGGAAATACACCCAGCTTGGAGGAGATCATTTTTACTTAAAAAAATAATAATTTGTGTTCCAGCGATTTTCAGGGTTTTAGCTACAAAATAGATTGTACCTTTCCTTATGGAAACAAAGGGAAGGTCTGTTGTGCACTTGTAAAAATTTTATCATTTCATCCTCACAATAACCGTTTGAGTATTACTGTCTCCATTTTTGTACTTGAAGAAAGTGAACCTCATAACAAAGATTTGCCCAACAATGAAGAATAAGCATGTGCTAATAAAAACACACACCAGTCATTTTTTACTTCAGGGCACACAATGTTTTAAACATTTCACAGGTGCATCACTCTATATATTTTGTCTTCATGAAGTCAGTAAATAAGTGAAATAAGTGAAGAATACAGTTAAAATTAAAAACCACTTTTTATTTGAGATAATTTAGAACATTCATTTGTAGTGGGGTTTTTTCAGTTAATGAGCTTGAATTAGAGATGTGGCAGAGAAAATAGTTAACAAGGTCCAGTGATAACTTGTATATAAAGAGACAAAGCAGAGAATAGCAGCCTATTCACTGAGATTGGGAGTTTAGATGACTGGGAAAGTGTAGATTTTATACTAATAGCAACAGCAAGTTTATAGGAAGAAATTATGTTTTAAATTTTAACATGTTAGGTTTTATATTTGGAATGACTATTAAAGTAAATATAAGAAAATGAACACTTAGCACAATAATTTATAAATGGTAAATTTATATATGTTGGTCAACACTTTAAAGTGAAGAAAATTTCTTTATTTACTTAGGTACGTACTTACTTTCTTTCAAAGTGAAGAAAATTTAAAAGAAGGAATCAGGAAGGGGGGAGAAAAATACCAGCTGAAAAAAAAAGAGCTAAGAAAATTTGACTAAACTAAAATCATAAAGCTGTTTAAACACATAATTGCAGAGATATCTTAGGAGATACAGTACAAAATCATTTACTATTTACAAAGGCAAGAGAACAATAGCTATTGCTGGGTGATTATAGGAATTAACTAGAACTCATGGATGAAGGACTATGATGGACAACAAAATCTTTGTAGTAAAAAGGGAAGGTTACATTGTGAACATATGAAAATAAGAAAATATATATTAACTTGATTTTGCTGATTATCAAATGAAAACCAACACAGTTTCATAGTGTTAGATCTTTACAGTGATCTGTTCCAGGCACTTGTCTTAGTGCCCTATGGCCTCAGGAAGTAAAGGCTCCTCTTTTAAGTTTACATATCTAGATAAGCTAAGTGCCTGGCCAGTAGTGGCACCAGACAACTTGTGGAGCTGGGACTCAAACACGGAATTTCAAAGTTGATGCAATTCTGCTTCATATGATCTTCTCTATATCAGATTAATTTAGAAATAAAGAGATACAGTGAATAATATGGCCAATTTGTGGACCATTGAGTGATGAATGGATAAAGAAGATGTGGTGTGTGTTCGTGTGTGTTTTGTATATATATATACACACACACACATACATACATACAATGCACACAACATACACACATACACAATGGAATATTACTCCATGATCAAAAAGAATGAAATCTTGCCATTTGCAACAATGTGTATGGAACTAGAATGTATTATGCTAAGTGAAATAAGTTAATCAGAGAAAGACAAATATCATATGATTTCACTCATATGTGGAATTTAAGAAACAAAATAGATGAACATCAAGGAAGTGAAGGAAAAATAAACTAAGATAAAAACAGAGAGGGGGCAAATTATAAGAGACTCAAACGTAGAGAACAAACGTTTGTTCTGGGTTGCTGGAAGGGAGATTGGTTTGGGGAATGGGCTAAATGGGTGATGAGCATTAAAAAAGCTCAGTTGTCGTGATGAGCACTGGGTGTTATATGTAAGTGATGAATCACTATATTCTCCTGAAGCCAATACTGCACTATATGTTAACTAACATGAATTTTAAAAAAGAAATAAGTAACATGATAAAAAAAAATAGGCCTAAGACTTAGCAAAATCTTGAAGTAATCATAAAGGTAAATAATATCTTCAGAAAATTGCAACAACTATAGTGATATAAAATATTTCTGCATTTTAATTGTCAGAGTCACAGGTGCTGCTAATATTGCTTATTTTTATAATTGCAAACATTAAAAAAATAAACATGTAATTGTTTTTCCCAACCAACTTCTCGGGCATTCTGAATTCTACCCAATATCTTTTGGAGAGCCATAAAACAAGGTTAAGAGTCATCACACAAAACTTCTTTGTAAGGTAGAGGCAAATTCTCTTAGTGAGACAGTTCTGTAGCATGAGGATGAGAGTTGATTCTGAGTATCCACCTATGGTCTCTTTTTTTCTTTTCATTTTTCACGATTAACCTATAGCTACACCTCTTAATCCTTTCTGCTTAGGCTAAAAACAGTGGATCCTCTTTCTGTAATAAGAAATGTATTATATATAGTAATCAGAATACACGATGCATCAAGGAATTCAGGAATGTGGGTATTCTATGCCCTTTCTCCACCAGCTCAGTTACAGTCACAAGAGGAGTATCAATATAGTTGTACATTTTGAAGTAACAGATGAGCTTTCCTTTGGAAATTGAAAAATATAAACAAGACAAAAAATTTGCATTGGCCAGGAAATTCACACATCAAAAGCTGGCACTTACATCCATTTTATTTTTTTTTATTTTTCTTTTTATTATTTTTTTCAATATATGAAATTTATTGTCAAATTGGTTTCCATACAACACCCAGTGCTCATCCCAAAAGGTGCCCTCCTCAATACCCATCACCCACCCTCCCCTCCCTCCCACCCCCCATCAACCCTCAGTTTGTTCTCAGTTTTTAACAGTCTCTTATGCTTTGGCTCTCTCCCACTCTAACCTCTTTTTTTTTTTTTTTTTTTCCTTCCCCTTCCCCATGGGTTCCCGTTAAGTCTCTCAGGATCCACATAAGAGTGAAACCATATGATATCTGTCTTTCTCTGTATGGCTTATTTCACTTGGCATAACACTCTCCCGTTCCATCCACATTGCTACAAAAGGCCATATTTCATTCTTTCTCATTGCCCTGTAGTACTCCATTGTGTATATAAACCACAATTTCTTTATCCATTCATCAGTTGATGGACATTTAGGCTCTTTCCACAATTTGGCTATTGTTGAGAGTGCTGCTATAAACATTGGGGTACAAGTGCCCCTATGCATCAGTACTCCTGTATCCCTTGGGTAAATTCCTAGCAGTGCTATTGCTGGGTCATAGGGTAGGTCTATTTTTAATTTTTTGAGGAACCTCCACACTGTTTTCCAGAGTGGCTGCACCAGTCTGCATTCCCACCAACAGTGCAAGAGGGTTCCCGTTTCTCGACATCCTCTCCAGCATCTATAGTCTCCTGATTTGTTCATTTTGGCCACTCTGACTGGCGTGAGGTGATATGTGAGTGTGGTTTTGATTTGTATTTCCCTGATAAGGAGTGACGTTGAGCATCTTTTCATGTGCGTGTTGGCCATCCGGATGTCTTCTCTAGAGAAGTGTCTATGCGTGTTTTCTGCCCATTTCTTCACTGGGTTATTTGTTTTTCGGGTGTGGAGTTTGGTGAGCTCTTTATAGATTTTAGATACTAGCCCTTTGTCCGATATGTCATTTGCAAATATCTTTTCCCATTCCGTTGGTTGCCTTTTAGTTTTGTTGGTTGTTTCCTTTGCTGTGCAGAAGCTTTTTATCTTCATAAGGTCCCAGTAATTCACTTTTGCTTTTAATTCCCTTGCCTTTGGGGATGTGTCGAGTAAGAGATTGCTACGGCTGAGGTCAGAGAGGTCTTTTCCTGCTTTCTCCTCAGGGTTTTGATGGTTTCCTGTCTCACAGTCAGGTCCTTTATCCATTTTGAGTTTATTTTTGTGAATGGTGTGAGAAAGTGGTCTAGTTTCAACCTTCTGCATGTTGCTGTCCAGTTCTCCCAGCACCATTTGTCAAAGAGACTGTCTTGTTTCCATTGGATGTTCTTTCCTGCTTTGTCAAAGATGAGTTGGCCATACATTTGTGGGTCTAGTTCTGGGGTTTCTATTCTATTCCATTGGTCTATGTGTCTGTTTTTGTGCCAATAGCATGCTGTCTTGATGATGACAGCTTTGCAGTAGAAGCTAAAGTCTGGGATTGTGATGCCTCCTGCTTTGGTCTTCTTCTTCAAAATTACTTTGGCTATTCGGGGCCTTTTGTGGTTCCATATGAATTTTAGGATTGCTTGTTCTAGTTTCGAGAGGAATGCTGGTGCAATTTTGATTGGGATTGCATTGAATGTGTAGATAGCTTTGGGTAGTATTGACATTTTGACAATATTTATTCTTCCAATCCATGAGCAGGGAATGTCTTTCCATTTATTTATATTCTTCAATTTGCTTCATGAGCTTTCTATAGTTTTCAGCATACAGATCCTTTACATCTTTGGTTAGATTTATTCCTAGGTATTTTATGCTTCTTGGTGCAATTGTGAATGGGATCAGTTTCTTTATTTGTCTTTCTGTTGCTTCATTGTTAGTGTATAAGAATGCAACTGATTTCTGTACATTGATTTTCGATCCTGCAACTTTGCTGAATTCATGTTATCAGTTCTAGCAGACTTTTGGTGGAGTCTATCGGATTTTCCATGTATAGTATCATGTCATCTGCAAAAAGTGAAAGCTTGACTTCATCTTTGCCAATTTTGATTCCTTTGATTTCCTTTTGTTGTCTGATTGCTGATGCTAGCACTTCCAACACTATGTTAAACAACAGCGGTGAGAGTGGACATCCCTGTCGTGTTCCTGATCTCAGGGAAAAAGCTCTCAGTTTTTCCCCATTGAGGATGATGTTAGCTGCAGGCTTTTCATAAATGGCTTTTATGATGTTTAAGTATGTTCCTTCTATCCTGACTTTATCAAGGGTTTTTATTAAGAAAGGGTGCTGAAATTTGTCAAAGGCCTTTTCTGCATCAATTGACAGGATCATATGGTTCTTATCTTTTCTTTTATTAATGTGATGGATCATGTTGATTGATTTGCGAATGTTGAACCAGCCCTGCATCCCAGGAATGAATCCCACTTGATCATGGTGAATAATTCTTTTTATATGCTGTTGAATTCGATTTGCTAGTATCTTATTGAGAATTTTTGCATCCATATTCATCAGGGATATTGGCCTGTAGTTCTCTTTTTTTACTGGGTCTCTGTCTGGTTCAGGAATCAAAGTAATACTGGCTTCATAGAATGAGTCTGGAAGTTTTCCTTCCCTTTCTATTTCTTGGAATAGCTTGAGAAGGATAGGTATTATCTCTGCTTTAAACGTCTGGTAGAACTCCCCTGGGAAGCCATCTGGTCCTGGACTCTTCTTTGTTGGGAGATTTTTGATAACCGATTCAATTTCTTTGCTGGTGATGGGTCTGTTCAAGCTTTCTATTTCCTCCTGATTGAGTTTTGGAAGACTGTGGGTGTTTAGGAATTTGTCCATTTCTTCCAGGTTGTCCAATTTGTTGGCATATAATTTTTCATAGTATTCCCTGATAATTGTTTGTGTCTCTGAGGAATTGGTTGTAATAATTCCATTTTCATTCATGATTTTATCTATTTGGGCCATCTCCCTTTTCTTTTTGAGAAGCCTGGCTAGAGGTTTGTCAATTTTGTTTCTTTTTTCAAAAAACCGACTCTTGGTTTCGTTGATCTGCTCTACAGTTTTTTTAGATTCTATATTGTTTATTTCTGCTCTGATCTTTATAATTTCTCTTCTTCTGCTGGGTTTAGGCTGCCTTTGCTGTTCTGCTTCTATTTCCTTTAGGTGTGCTGTTAGATTTTGTATTTGGGATTTTTCTTGTTTCTTGAGATAGGCCTGGATTGCAATGTATTTTCCTCTCAGGACTGCCTTCGCTGCATCCCAAAGCGTTTGGATTGTTGTATTTTCATTTTCGTTTGTTTCCATATATTTTTTGATTTCTTCTCTAATTGCCTGGTTGACCCACTCATTCTTTAGTAGGGTGTTCTTTAACCTCCATGCTTTTGGAGGTTTTCCAGACTTTTTCCTGTGGTTGATTTCAAGCTTCATAGCATTGTGGTCTGAAAGTATGCATGGTATAATTTCAATTCTTGTATACTTATGAAGGGCTGTTTTGTGACCCAGTATGTGATCTATCTTGGAGAATGTTCCATGTGCACTCGAGAAGAAAGTTTATTCTGTTGCTTTGGGATGCAGAGTTCTAAATAGATCTGTCAAGTCCATCTGATCCAATGTCTCATTCAGGGCCCTTGTTTCTTTATTGACCGTGTGTCTAGATGATCTATCCATTTCTGTAAGTGGGGTGTTAAAGTCCCCAGCAATTACCACTTTCTTATCAATAAGGTTGCTTCTGTTTATGAGTAATTGTTTTATATATTTGGGGGCTCCCGTATTCAGCGCATAGACATTTGTAACTGTTAGCTCTTCCTGATGGATAGACCCTGTAACTATTATATAATGTCCTTCTTCATCTCTTGTTACAGCCTTTAATTTAAAGTCTAGTTTGTCTGATATAAGTATGGCTACTCCAGCTTTCTTTTGGCTTCCAGTAGCATGAAAAATAGTTCTCCATCCCCTCACTCTCAATGTAAAGGTGTCCTCAGGTCTAAAATGAGTCTCTTGTAGACACCAAGTAGATGGGTCTTGTTTTTTTATCCATTCTGATACCCTGTGTCTTTTGGTTGGCGCATTTAATCCATTTACATTCAGTGTTATTATAGAAAGATACGGGTTTAGAGTCATTGTGATGTCTGTATGTTTTATGCTTGTAGCGATGTCTCTGGTACTTTGTCTCACAGGATTCCCCTTAGGATCTCTTGTAGGGCTGGTTTAGTGGTGACCAATTCCTTCAGTTTTTGTTTGTTTGGGAAGACCTTTATCTCTCCTTCTATTCTAAATGACAGACTTGCTGGATAAAGGATTCTCGGCTGCATATTTTTCCTGTTCATCACATTGAAGATCTCCTGCCATGCCTTTCTGGCCTGCCAAGTTTCAAAAGAGAGATCAGTCACCAGTCTTATAGGTCCCCCTTTATATGTTAGGGCGCGTTTACCCCTTGCTGCTTTCAGAATTTTCTCTTTATCCTTGTATTTTGCCAGTTTCACTATGATATGTCGTGCAGAAGATCGATTCAAGTTACGTCTGAAGGGAGTTCTCTGTGCCTCTTGGATTTCAATGTCTTTTTCCTTCCCCAGTTCAGGGAAGTTCTCAGCTATTATTTCTTCAAGTACCCCTTCAGCACCTTTCCCTCTCTCTTCCTCCTCTGGGATACCAATTATGTGTATATTATTTCTCTTTAGTGCATCACTTAGTTCTCTAATTTTCCCCTCATACTCCTGGATTTTTTTTTATCTCTCTTTTTCTCAGCTTCCTCTTTTTCCATAATTTTATCTTCTGGTTCACCTATTCTCTCCTCTGCCTCTTCAATCTGAGCCGTGGTCGTTTCCATTTTATTTTGCATGTCGTTTAAAGCGTTTTTCAGCTCCTCGTGACTGTTCCTTAGTCCCTTGATCTCTGTAGCAAGAGATTCTCTGCTGTCCTCTATACTGTTTTCAAGCCCAGCAATTAATTTTATGACTATTATTCTAAATTCACTTTCTGTTATATTATGTAAATCCTTTTTGATCAGTTCATTAGCTGTTGTTATTTCCTGGAGATTCCTTTGAGGGGAATTCTTCCATTTGGTCATTTTGGATAGTCCCTGGAGTGGTACAGACCTGCAGGGCACTTCCCCTGTGCTGTGGTGTATAACTGGAGTTGGTGGGCGGGGCCGCAGTCAGACCTGATGTCTGCCCCCAGCCCACCGCTGGGGCCACAGTCAGACTGGTGTGTGCCTTCTCTTCCCCTCTCCTAGGCGCAGGATTCACTGTGGGGTGGCGTGGCCCGTCTGGGCTACTTGCACACTGCCAGGCTTGTGGTGCTGGGGATCTGGTGTAATAGCTGGGGTGGGTAGGCAAGGTGCATGGGGACAGGAGGGGCAGGCTTAGCTGGCTTCCACTTAGGTGATCCACTTCAGGAGGGGCCCTGTGGCAGCGGGAGGGAGTCAGATCCGCTGCCAGAGATTTGGCTCCGCAGAAGCACATCTTTGGGTGTTTGCGCGGAGCAAGCAAGTTCCCTGGCAGCAACTGGTTTCTTTTGGGATTTTGGCTGGGGGATGGGCGAGGGAGCTGGCGCTGGCGAGCGCCTTTGTTCCCCGCCAAACTGAGCTCTGTTGTCCAGGGGCTCAGCAACTCCTCCTCCCTTTGTCCTCCAGCCTTCCCGCTTTCTGAGCAGAGCTGTTAACTTATGACCTCCCAGATGCTAAGTCGCGCTTGCTGTCAGAACACACTCCGTCTGGCCCCTCCGCTTTCGCCAGCCAGACTCGGGGGCTCTGCTTGGCTGGCAGGCTGCCCCTCCACCCGGCTCCCTCCCGCCAGTCCGTGGAGCGCTCACCGCCTCGCCGCCCTTCCTACCCTCTTCTGTGGGCCTCTCGTCTGGGCTTGGCTCCGGAGACTCCGTTCTGCTAATCCTCTGGTGGTTTTCTGGATTATTTAGGCAGGTGTAGGTGGAATCTAAGTGATCGACAGGACGCGAGGTGAGCCCAGCATCCTCCTATGCCGCCATCTTCCGAGGATCCCCACTTACATCCATTTTAATTTCATCCAACAGAAAGGCTATGCCACAGTGAAGTCCTAGATCTTTAAGAAGGGGTTATTGTACAACACTCATGTAAAAAACACAAATAAATTAATAATTGTGTTCTTATCATGTTATTACTTAAGTAATTTTGGTGCTTCCCAATTTATATTTAATTCCAAATATTTCAATATATATGTGAGAATACATAAATTGTAAATAAAGGACTCTAAAATTCTTAAGAAGAAATTAGTGATACTGCTATTTTCCTGGATATTGCTTTGCTGAGTTAGGGAAGAGAGAAATACTGAAGGGATTGTTTTATACCTAATTGGGTTGGATTTTCTTTTCTATGCCAAGCAAACAACACCAGAATATGTGTGGGTGTGCTGGTAAATGGGAAAGAAACAGCAAGAGAAGAGACTTGGAGAGTTCAAGGTTCGTACCCAAATAATGTCATCTGAACTATTACCCAAGGCCAACATCTGAGAGCTATTCAGATCAATTCTGCATTATGAAAGTTGCTGTCCTAAGGAAGAGGCTTTTTATGGATTTTTTTTCTTCATGCCAGGAACTTTATTTTCAAGGGAGATTCAATTGCATTCTGTCGGACCTCAATATATCTGGGCCAAAAAGTGAACTGCTAGAGAGAATGATAAAGCTGAATGAGATCCAAAAAGATTTACTATTAGTCAATGTGTGGAGAGAAATTTATTCAACCATTATAGATTATATTTTCCAACCAAAAGAGGAAAAAAATAAAATGGCATGGGGGTCTATCTATATCAACAGATTGCTGATGAAATCCAGAGTTGTTAATTCAGTAGAGGTCCACAGCATCACCTGTATCATCATCTGCATCTCGCACCATTCATTGATCTTCAGAGAAAAAATGAGAGCAACACACATTTTGTGGAATGCATCATCCTTAAAAGTACACACAGAGGAAAGCAATTCCCACCAGCTTTAACCTGTGAATTATGTCTGAAAATACAGTTATTACAATTTTCCATTTCTAAGCTGATGGCTGGCTGTGCCCACCTTTCCAAAAAGTTGAATAGCTGGTAGGTGAAGCAGGAGGAAAAGTCAATGTAAAATAATATAGAAAGTCTTAATGAGTAAACTTCCAAAAGATTGATCTAACTGTCTTAAGATGGACAGCACTTAATGAAACACTTACCTAAATTTACTTTCCTTTTTTTTAAATATTTTTCTTTAGGGGCGCCTGGGTGGCGCAGTCGGTTAAGCGTCCGACTTCAGCCAGGTCACGATCTTGCGGTCCGTGAGTTCGAGCCCCGCGTCAGGCTCTGGGCTGATGGCTCAGAGCCTGGAGCCTGTTTCCCATTCTGTGTCTCCCTCTCTCTCTGGCCCTCCCCCGTTCATGCTCTGTCTCTCTCTCTGTCCCAAAAATAAATAAACGTTGAAAAAAAAATTTAAATATTTTTCTTTAATTGGTCTATCAATTGTTTAGTAAATTCATGGAACCAATAGCTTAGATAGATACAGAGAGAGATAGATAGTTAATTCACAGCTTTGTCACTTTATTGGTCTCTCCAAACCAATATTATTACTTTAAAAATGATTATTTTAGGGAGATGCAAAATCAGAGCTTAGGAATAATTTCTTCACACATCTCTATCTTTACTAGCTTACTTCTAATTTAGGTCAGCATAAGTATGTATATATCACCCTCTGTAGATATATTAGCTCTGAACATTGTTTTTGACTTGATGAAATCAGAGGGGAAATTTATTTTGTGGTTAGAATAAGATAAAATCAAATGAGTCATGCAATGGATTGGGATGGATGGCTGGGTGGGTGGATGGATAGATGGATGGATAGATAGATGATAGCTAGCTAGCTAGATAATATTTCACATGCAGAATTCTATCTAGCCTTGGTCCACTTCCAAAGATTGCTAGTAATAATACAATTGTTCAGCTTTTATTTTCCTGAAAACTGAAAATTAATATAATATTGTGTCAATGTGAAATAAGCAGTGCAATATATCACAATTTTATCCTCACTTTAAAAAATATGGATTTTATCTATTTGAACTTTCCAAAAGTTTATTAGTTCATTACTTAGGAATGAAAAAACCTAAGTGTGCATTTACTTACAGTCTTTATGTACATTAACATACAGGCTCACCTATCATCAAAGAGGCTGATTATCACAATTGTTTCTTAATACGTTAGTACCATAAATGTGAACTTCAAAGGGTGATGCTCTTTATTTATATTTTTAACTGAGAATGAAAATTACGAAAAAACAAACAATAGATGACTATGTTCTGTAACCTAAAAGTATCACAGCAAGTTAGGAATAACAATAATATTCAATTCTCTCCTTGTGGTCTTAATTTATTCTATCAGTAAAGTGAATGTTTAGTAGGTTAGGTATATTTTCATTAGGTTATTTTAATAAAGATGTACATGAAATATTTGGCAGTACAAGAATAATGTGGTAGTATGGTTCATAATAAAACTACTAAATTTTGAAGTTCACTAAAGTGTTCTGCTTAAAGTAAAAAGGAAACAAGGGGAATCCTGATACTACCAATAATATTAACTATCACTTTAAAAAATTGCGTACTTATACTTCCAGATAATTTACCTACCAATATGGTTCCATTTTTCTAGGGAAGAACTAGCTTTGGTGGGGAATGTAATTAGAAGCTCAACTTGAAATATATAAATTACATTATAAATTACAGGCATATCTTGGAGATATTGCAGTTTCAGTTCCAGATCACTGCAATAAAATGAATGTCACAACAAAGTGAGTGAAATGGATTTGGGGCTTACCTAGTGCATATAATAGCTGTGTTGACACTATCGTCTATTAACTGTGCTATAGCATTATGTCTTGAAAAAAAACCCGAATATACATACCTTAATTAAAAGAAAAACAAAAATGAAGGCATCACAATTCTAGACTTCAAGTTATATTACAAAGCTGTAGTAATCAAAATAGTAGCGTACTCGCACAAAAATAGACATATAGATCAATGGAACAGAATAGAAAACCCAGAAAGGAACTCACAATTATATGCTCAAATAATCTTCAACAAGGCAACAAATATCCAATAGGAAAAAGAATGTCTCTTCAAAAAATAGTTTTGGGAAAACTGGATAGCAGCATGCAATAGAATGTAACTGGACCACTTTCTCTACATAAAAATAAGTTAAAATGGAAAAAATGCTTAAATATGAGACCTGAAAATATTAAAATCCTGGAAGAGAACACAGGAAGTAATCTCTTTGACATTGGCTGTGGCAACTTCTTTCTAAATAGGTCTCCTAAGGCAAGGTAAACAAAATCGAAAATAAACTATTGGGACTACACCAAAATAAAAAGCTTCTGCACAGTCAAGGAAATAATCAACAAAACTAAAAGACAACCTACAGAATGGGAGAAGATATTTGCAAATGACATATCTGATAAAAAGCATCCAAATCTATAAAGAACTTATTAAGCTCAACACCTAAGAAACAATCCAATTAAAAAATGGACAGAAGACATGAATAGACATTTTTCAAAGAGGACATCCAGATGGCCAGCAGACACATGAAAAGATGCTCAATGTCACTCGCCATCAGGGAAATACAAATCAAATCTACAATGAGATACCACCTCACACCAGTCAGAACAGCTAAAATGAAGAGCACAAGAAACAACAGGTGTTGGTGAGGATGTGGAGAAAGGGGAACCCTCTTGCCCTGTTGGTGAGACTGCAAACTGGTGCAGTGACTCTGGAAAACAGTATGCAGATTCCTCAAAAAAAGCTAAAAATAGAAGGGCACTATGATTCAGCAGTCACAGTGTTGTGTATTTACACAAAAAATACGAAAATACTACTTCAAAGTGATACATACCCCGATGTCTATACTAGCATTATCTACAATGGCCAAATTATAGAAAGAACCCAAATTCTCACTGACAGATGAAAGGATAAAGAAGAAATAGTGTATGTATATATGTACATACACACATATATACACACATATACACACACACACATATATATATATATGAAAGGATAAAGAAGAAATAGTGTATATATACATATATGTGTATATATATATATATATATATATATACACATACATATGTACACATATATACGACATCTTGCTATCTGCAAGGACATAGATGGAGCTAGAGAGTATTATGCTAAGTGAAATAAGTCTGTCAGAGAAAAACAAATACTATATGATTTCACTAATATGTGGAATTTAAGAAACAAAACAGATGATGAGCTAAGGGAAAAAGGAGGGAGAGAGATAAACTAAGAAATAGACTTTTAACTATAGAGAACAAACTGATAGTTACCAGAAAGGAGATGGGTGGGAGGATTAAGGAGTGTACTTGTAATGAACACCAGTTGTATGTAAGTGTTAAATCACTATATTGTACACCTGAAATTGATATTACATGGTATGTTACCTAACTGAAATTTAAATAAATACTTAAAAATATTTTTTTGCTAAAAATTGTTAACATAAAAAAAAGCCAATGTGAGCTTTTAGCAAGTCATAATCTTTTTGCTGGTAGAGGGTCTTGCCTCAGTATTGCTGGATGCTTACTGGTCAGGATAGTGATAGCTGAAGGTTGGCATGGCTGAGACAGTTTATTTTTGTTTAATTTACTTTTATTATATTTTGACAATTTCTTACAATAAGGCAACGATGAAGTTTGCCACACATATGGACTGTTGCTTTCAGGAATGAGTTCTCTGTAGCAGGTGATGGATGCTGTTTGATAGCGTTTTACCCAGAGTAGAACTTTCAAAATTCGAGCCAGTCTTCTCAAACCTTGCTACTATTTTATCATCCAAGTTTATGTATATTCTAAAAACTTTATTGTCATTTCACCAATCTTCACAGCATCTGTACCCGGGAATAGATTCTATCTCAAGAAACGACTGTCTTTTTTATTAAGTTGTTAGTTAAATTTCAATTATTTATAATACAATGTAATACTGGTTTCAGGTGGACAGTTTAGTGATTCAACACATATGTACAACACCCAGTGCTCTTCACAAGTGCATTCCTTTAATCCCATCACCTATTTAACCCATGTCCCACCCCAACTCCTTTTGGTAATTGTCACTTTCTTCTCTATAAGTAAGAGTCTGTTTCTTGGTTTTCCTCTTTTTTTTTTTTTTCCTATTATCATTTCTTTCTTTCTTTCTTTCTTTTTTCTTTTTTGAATATTTATTTATTTTTGAGAGAGAGGTAGAGAGACAGAGTGAACCGGAGAGAGGTCGAGAGAGAGAGGGAGACAGAATCTGAAGCAGGCTCCAGGTCTGAGCTTTCAGCATGGAGCCGGATGCAGGGCTCGAACCCACGAACTGTGAGATCATGAACTGTCCGAAGTCAGAAGCTTAACCGACTGAGCCACCCAGGCTCCCCATATGATCATTTGTTTTTTAAATTCCACATGAGTGAAATCATATAGTATTTGATTTTCTCTGACAGACTTATTTTGCTTAGCATAATACTCTCTAGCTGTATACATGTCTTTGCAAATGGCAAGATATTATTTTTTTATGGCTAATACCCCATCGTGTGTGTGTGTGTGTGTGTGTGTGTGTGTGTGTACCATTTCTTTATCCATTCATCAGTTGATGGACATTCAAACTCTGTCTATAACTTGGTTGTTGTAAATAATGCTGCTATAAATATCAGGGTGCATGTATTCCTTTGAATTAGTATTTTTGTATTCTCTGGGTAAATGCCTAGTAGTGGGATTGCTGGATTGAATGGTAGCTTTTTTTTAACTTTTTAAGGAAACTCTATACTATTTTCCAGAGTGGCTGTACCAGTTTGCATTCCCACCAAGAGTGCAAGATGGTTCCCTTTTCTCCACATCCTCACCAACACCTAGAGTTTCTTGTGTTGTTCATTTTAGGCATTCTGACTGGTGTGGGTGATGATACCTCATTGTAGTTTTGATTTGCATTTCTCTGATGATGAGTGATGTTGAGCATCTTTTCATGTGTCTGTTGGGCATCTGTATGTGTTCTTTGAAAAAAAAATGTCTATGTCTTCTGCCCATTTATTTTTGAGAGAGTGAAAGAAAAAGCAAGAGTAGGGGAGGGGCAGAGGGAGAGAGAGAAGGATAATCTCCAGCAGGCACCATGACAAGCACAGAGCCTGATGTAGGGCTGGATCCCATGACCATTAGATCATGATCTGAGCTGAAATCAAGAGTCAGGTGCTTAACCTACTGAGCCACCCACATACCCCAACTTCTGGCTATTTTTTAATTGTATTATTTATTTCTTGGGTGTTTAGTTTGGTAAGTTCTTTATAGATTTTTGATACTAACCCTTTATCAGATATGTCATTTACAAATATCTTCTCCCATTCTGTAGGTTGCCTTTTAGTTTTGTTGATTATTTCCTTTGCTGTGCATAAGCTTTTTATTTTGGTGTAGTCCCAATAGTTTATTTTTGGTTTTGTTCCCCTTGCCTTAGGAGACTTATCTAGAAAGAAGTTGCCCCAGCCAATGTCAAAGAGATTACTGCCTGTGTTCTCCTCTAGGATTTTAATGGTTTTGGGTCTCACATTTAATCATTTAATCCATTTTTAATTTATTTTTTTGTATGGCAAAAGAAATTAATAGAATTTTATTCATTTGCATGTTGCTGTCCAGTTTTCCCAGCACCATTTATTTAAGAGACCATCTTTTTTCCTATTGGGTATTTTTTTCCTGCTTTGTAAAAGATTAACTGACCACATAATTGTGGGTTTATGTCTGGGTTTTCTGTTCAGTTCCATTGATCTATGTGTCTATTTTTGTGCTGGTACCATACTATTTGATTGCTACAACTTTGTAATGTAAGTTGAAGTCTGGAATTGTAACTATTCCAGTTTTGCTCTTCTTTTTCAAGGTTTCTTTGGCTATTTGAGATCTTTTATGGTTCCATATAAATTTTTGGATTATTTGCCTTCACTCTGTGAAAAATGTTGGTGGTATGTTGATAGGGATTGCATTAAATAAGTAAATTGCTTTTTGAAGAACAGATATTATTCCTTGAGCATGGAATACTATTTCCATTTCTTTGTGTCATCTTCTACTTATTTTATCAATGTTTTATTGTTTTCAGAGTATAGGTCTTTTACCTCTTTTGTTAGGTTAATTCCTAGTTATGGGTTTTAGTAAAGTTGTAAATGGGACTGATTACTTGATTTCACTTTCTGCTGCTTCATTATAGGTATATAGAAATGCAACAGATTTTTGTACATTGACTTTTTCAATTGTACTACTTTATTGAATTTGTGTATTAGTTCTAGCAATTTTTGGGTGGAGGCTTTCTGGTTTTCCATGTAGAGTATTGTGTCATCTGCAAATAGTGAAAGATTGACTTCCTTGCTGACTTGGATGTCTTTTTCTTTGTGTTATCTGATGGCTATAACTAGGACTTCCAATATTATGTTAAATAACAGTGGTGAGAGTAGACGTCCCTGTCTTGTTCCTGACCATAGAGGAAGAGCTCTCAGTTTTTCCCCACTGAGGATAATATTCACTGTGGGCTTTTCAATTGTGGCCTGTATTATGTTGAGCTATGTTCCCTCTAACTGTACTTTGTTGAGAGTTTTTATCATGAATAAATTTTTTAGACTTTTTCAAATGCATTTTCCGTATTTATTGAAAGGTTCATATTGTTGTTATCCTTTCTTTTATTAATTAAGTGTACTACATTGGTTCATTTGTGAATATTGGACCACCGTTGCAGCCCAGGAATAAATCCTACTTGATTGTGGTGACTGATTTTTTTTTAATGTACTGTTGGATTTGGTTTGTTAGTATTTTATTGAGAATTTTTGCATCCATGTTCATGAGAGATATTGGCCTTATATTTCTGTTTGTTGTTGTTATTGTAGTTGTTTCTTCTTGTTGTTGTTTAGTGGAGTTTTATCTGGTTTTGGTTATCAGAATTATTCTGACCATAGCACGAATTTGGAAGTTTTCCTTCCTTTTGCATTTTTTTAGAAGAATAGGTATTAAGTCTTCTTTAAGTGTTTCGTAAAATTTACCTATGGAGCCATCTGGCCCTGGACTTTTTTGGGAGATTTTTTATTGCTGATTCAATTTATTTGCTGGTTAATGGTCTGTTCAAGTTTTCTATTTCTATTTCAGTTTTAGTACTTTATGTGTTTTTGAGAATTTATCCATTTCTTCCCAGTTGTCCAACTTGTTGGCATATAGTGTTTCATAATAATCTCTTTTTTTGTTGTTTGTATTTCTGTGATGTTGGTTGTTATTTCTTCTCTCTGATTTGTGATTTTCTTTGTTTGGTTCCTTTCTCTTTTCTTTTTGATAAACCTGTCTAGGTGCTTATCAGCTTTATTATTATTTTTTTTTTTTAAAGAAAGCTCCTGGTGTCATTGCTTTGTTCTAATGTTTTTATTTTGTTTTTCTTTTGTTTATTTTTTTGATTTTAAGTTTCAATATCATTTTTTTCTGGTCTAATCTTTATTATTTCCTTCCTTCTGCTGGCTTTAGACTTCATTTTTTCTTTTATCTCCTTTAGACGTAAGGTTAGGTTGCTTATTTGAGATTTTTCTTATTTGCTGAGGTAGGCATGCACTGCCATAAACTTCCCTCATAGGAATGCTTCTGATGTATCCTAAGGTTTTGAACCATCGTGTTTTCATTTTTATTTGTTTCCATGGATTGCTTTTATTTATTCTTTGATTTCCTGGTTGACCAGTTCATTGTTTAGGAGCATGCTATTTAACTCCAATATTTGTGATCCTTCTAAATTTTTTCTTGTGTTGACTTCAAGTTTCATCACGTATGGTCAGGAAATATGCATGGTATGATCTCAATCTTTTTCTACTTGTTGAGACCTGATTTGTGACCTATTATGTAATCTGATCTGGAGAATGTCCCATGTGCACTTGAAAAGAATGGGTATTCTGCTGTTTTAGAATGGAATGTTCTGAATATATCTGTTAGGTCCATCTCATCCAGTACTTCATTCAAATTTATTGTTTCCTTGTTTATTTTCTATTAGGTGATCTATGTATAGTTATAAGTGGGTGATAAAGTCCCCTGTTATTATTGTATTTCTATCAGTGTGCTCCTCTATGTTGGTATTTGCTTTATATACATGGGTGCTCTCATGTTGAGGGCATAATGTTTACAATTGTTAGATCTACTTGGATTGGCCCCTTTATTATGAGATAGTGCATTCTTCATCTCTTGTTTTTATGTGTATGTTTGTTTTTGTTGGTTTGTTTGGCTGGTTTAAAGCCTAGTTTGTCTGCTATAAATATTGCTCTTCTGGCTTTTTTTTTTTTTATGTCCATTTTAGGATAAATGCTCTCCATCTTCTCACTTTAAATCTGCAGTTGTCTTTAAGTCTAAAATGAGTCTCTTGTAGGCAGCATATAAATGGGTCTTTTTCATCCACTATGACACCCTATGTCTTTTGATTGGAACATTTATTTCATTTGCATTCAAAGTAATTACTAATAGATATGTTCTTGGGGCACCTGGGGGGCTCAGTCAGTTGAGCTCAGGTCATGATCTCATGGTTTTTAAGTTTCAGCCCCACACTGAGCTCTGTGCTGACAGCTCAGAGCCTGGAGTCAGCTTCTGGATTCTGTCTCTCCCTCTTTCTCAGCCCCTCCCCCACTCGTTCTCTTTCTCTCTGTCTCTGGCTCTCAAAAATAAGCAAACATTAAAAAATCAAAGTAATTACTGATAGATATGTTCTTACTGTCACATTATTACTTTTTTGTCATTGTTTCTGGAGATTTTCTCTGTTCCTTTCTTGTCTTTTTTACTTTTTCTTGCAGGCTCATTTAGTGGTTACAAACTCCTTTAGTTTTTTTTTTTTATTTTTTTTGTCTGAGAAACGCTTTATCTTTTCTAGTCTGAATGATAGCCTTGCTGGATCGAATATTCTTGGCTGCATTATTATCCCATTCATCATGTTGAATATATCATGCCACTCTCTCTGGCATGCAATGTTTCGATTGCGAAATCTGCAGCTAGCCTTATGGGTCTTCCCTTAGCAGTTAAGGACAACTTTGTCTAGCTACTTTTAAGATTTTTTTTCTTTTTCACTATATTTTGCAAATTTAATTATAAAATATCCTGGCATTAGCCTGATTTTATTGATTTTGATGGGAGTTCGCTGTGCCTCCTGGATCTGGATGTCTATTTCCTTCCCCAGATTAGAGAAGTTTTCAGCTGATTCCTTCCAATAAGTTTTCTGCCCTCTTCTCTCTCTTCTCTGAGACTCCTTTTTTGGGGGGCGGGGATGGGCAGAGGGAGAGGGAGACAGAGAATCTTAAGCAGACTCCATGCCCAGTTCTTAGCCCAACATGGGACTCAATCCCACAACCATGAGACCATGACCTAGGTCAAAATCAAGAGTTGGACATTCACCTGACTGAGCCACTCACACATCCCCTGAGATTCCTATAATAAAAATGTTATGTTTTATGGAGTCTCTGAGTTCCTTAAGTCTATTCTTATGCCCCATAACTCTCTCTTTTGTTCAGCTTCATTACGTCCCATTATTTTGTCTTCTATTTCACTTACTAATTGATCTGCTTCTTCCAGCCTTGTGTTTATTACACTAAGCCTGTTTCCAATCTCAGTTATTTCATTTTTCGTTTCTGACTGATTTTTTTTTAAATGTCTTATATCTGTGGCAAGGGTTTCCCTAAAGTCTTCCATTCTTTTCTCAAGCCCAGCAAGTATCTTTACACTCCTGAGTATCCATCAGGCATGTTACTTACTTTGTTTTAGATCTCTGTCCTTGACTTTGTCTTTTACTTTCATTTGGGATGGATTCTTCTGTCTTGGCATTTTGTCCAAGTCTCTGCCTTTTTCTCTCTGTTAGAAAAGCCTGTTATATTTCCTGCTTCTGAGAGTAATGGCTTAATGAAGAAGAGATCATATAGTGTTCTAGGCCTTGTACCTCAGGGAGTGTCTCTAGTGTGTGCTGTGTATGCTCTGCTGTTGTGTTTTGGCTGCTCCATCATTCAGGCTAGTCATCTGCAGAGCTTCTCCTTGCCTACAGTTGACAGTATTTGGTCCTTGGCCAAAATGTGATGAGTTTTAACTAGGTGCACTCTGGTCTGCTTATTAAATGACACTTGACACTAATTCCACCAGAACCGAGACCCTGAAGAAGTCTCTGGTTAGGAGACGTAGTGTAGGCAGGGTTATCTGCTGTTCTTCTGAGGCATGACCCACCTTGCTGAGACTGAGGCACACTTGACTTAGAGGAGCAGTTGCACCAGAGTACATGATGGTGGGACTTGGTGTAGTCAAGTGTGGCAGGCACTGTTGGCACAACTCTACTTCCAGAAGGTGGCTGAGGGCTAGGAAAAGGAAAGGATGACAGCCAGCTCCTTTTTCCCCAGAAACGTATCTTTGTGAATGCTGCCTCTCAGGAAGGCATTGCAAGAGGAGCAAATCATCTCCACCCTGTGTGCCCTAGGTGTTCTTCAGATCGCTGTTTCATGCTGTCTTCTCCCAGTTGTTTGCCCGGCTTCTCTCCATGACTAGGACAGTGCCTTCAGGGCTTTATTTCAGCCAAGAGTGATGAACTTCAAAACTCCAGCCTTTAAGCCCTGCTGTTTGCAAGAATTCACAAAAATCAGCCCTTCTCCTTTTCCTAACCAATGGCTTTGGATAAATGTCCTCCTACTTCACCACTATCTTAGCTTCCACCTTCTAAACCACTTTCTTTGTTCATTCATAAGAAGCAACTTCTCATTCATGAAAGTTTTTTCATGAGATTACAACAATCTGGTCACATCTTCAGACTCCACTTCTAATTCTAGTTCTCCTGCTTTTATAGCACATCTGTAGTTACTTCCTCTACTGAGGTCTTGAACCCCTCAAAGTTATCCCCAATATTGGAACCAACTTCTTCCAAACTCCAGTTGATTTTGATATTTTGACCTCTTCCTATGAATCATGAATGTTCTTAATGGCATCTAGAATAATGAATCTTTTAGAGAAGATTTTCATACTTTGCCCAGATCCATCAGAGGAACCTATCTATAGCAGCTATCATCTTATGAAATGTATTTCTTAAGTCATAAGACTTAAAAGTAGAAATTATTCTTAGTTCCATGGCCTAAAAATGGATGTTGTGTTAGCAGGTATGAAAACCTCATTGTACATCTCCATCAGATCTCTTGGGTGACCAGGTGCATTATCAATGAGTAGTAGTATTTTTTCTGGGTAGTAGGCCTCAACAATAGGCTTTAAATACTCAGTAAGCCATGCTATAAAAAGATGTGCTATCATCCAGGCTTTGTTGTTCCATTTATAAAGCAGAGGCAAAGTCCATTTAGCGTAATTCATAAGGGCCCTAGGATTTTTGGAATGGTAAATGAAAAGTGGCTTCAAGTCACCATCTGCATTAGCCCTTAAAAAGAGAGTCTGCCTGTTTTTGAAGCTTTGAAGCAGGTATTCATTTCTATCTATAAAAGTCCTAACTGACATCTTCTTTCAGTATAAGGTTGTATTGCCTACATTGAAAATCTGTTGGTTAGGGTAGCCACCTTCATTATTATCTTAGCTAGATCTTCTAAATAATTTGCTGCAGCTTCTACATCAGCATTTGTTGTTTCACCTTGCACTTTTATATTATGGAAATAGCTTTTTTCCTTAAACCTCATTAGCCAACATCTTCTGGCTTCAAACTTTTCTTATGCAGCCTTCAAAGAATTGACTAGAGTTTGGACCTTGTTCTGAATTAGGCTTTGTTTTAAGGGAATGTTGATTCTGGTTTGATCTTCTCTCTAGATTACTCACACTTTATATATATTAACAATAATGTTGTTTTGCTCTTTTATCATTTGTGTTCACTGGAGTAACACTGTTTCTTTGCATTCTTTTTGGCCCAAAAGGCCTACCTTTTGGCCTGTCTTGGCCTTTGACATGCCTTCCTCACTAAGCGAGAGAGGTTTGGCTTTTGTTTTTACATGAATCCTGCAAGCCGTTGTATGGTTATTAATTGTCCTTATCGCAGTGTTGTTGTATCTAGGGAATGGGGATGCCCAAGAAGAGGGAGAGAGATGTTGGAACAGCCAGTTGGTAGAGGAGTCAGAATACACACATTTATTGATTAAGTTCACTGTTTGTATGGGCACAGTTTGTGGCACCCCAAAACAACTACAATAGTAACAGCCAAGATCATTGACCACAGATCACCATAACAAAGTAATAATAATTTAAAAATTTGAAATATTGACCAAAATGTGACATAAAGACATGAAGCAAGTAAATGCTTGAAACAAAGATGCTGATAAATTTGTTTGACACATGGTTGCCACAAATCTTCAATTTGTAAAAAAGGCAGTATCTGTAAAGCAAAATAAAGTGAAGCACAAAAAAATACCCATTTCTTTGGGTATATATTTAGTGCTATAAGATGAAATTCCTTTATGTATTCATTAATAAATTGGTTGGGAGAATAATCAGTAAAGTAAATTTAAAAAGATGTACTACATATTTTGCTTAAATAATGAAAAAATAATATTATAGAGTATAAGATAATTATTATATTCTAAATAGTAACATTCAATCTGACCAATAATTGATTTGAGAAATGGGTACTAGAGTTCTTACAATATATTTTTAAAGTGATGTCAAAAGAAGGGACAATGAGACACACAACTGTAAGGTTTTAAGGTAAAGAAGTCTAGTTAGAAAATTATATATATTAATATTTAGTAATAATTTTTTCTCTAATTTATAACAAGGAAAGCAAATTCAAAATGACTCTAAAGTTTATACCTTGCATCATAAAAAATGTAAGTATATTTTGGATAGGAGTAGTTTTCTACATTTAATACATATCCTTTTCTGTAAACTCGAAACTTGAGGTTCCATGTCTAAAGAATAACATTAAAATGTAAATAAATAAGTAATTCTTCATTGAAAAAATGGGCTATGGTTTACACATTAAAGGATTGATGGAAAAGATTAACAAATAAGAGCCAGCACAGGGAAAGAGAAAAACTGGAATGAAGTCACAAATCAAGGGCAGTCTTTTAGGAAGATGGACAATGATGTGTAGAACAAATGCAAAAGAAATTTGCATAAAATTAACTTTCCTTATAATTTTTGGGTCATTGACAAATACTTGAGTCAGGTAGAGTTATGACTTTACTCCAGGAAATCCCAGAAGTCTTAATATAAATGCCTTGCTAAAGGAAAAACAACCTTATCTTGACATTAGCTAGGCCTCCAGCATCCTGTAAGTTTAACATTTGAAAATCTTTCTGGAAACTTCCTTTGCTTTACCTCCCACCAACTCCAAAGTATATGATCAATTGCTCCTCACAATCCCAGTGCAGCTCTTTCTGCTCACTGTTCCTGTCCCTGTGCTTTAATAAAACCAACTTTTTTGGTATTGAAAATATCCCAAGAATTCTTTCTTGAGCATTCACTCTCAAACCCCACATCAAATTATGTCATTTTGGTGCCCCCTGTGGGGGCTGAATCACTAGGACAACTGCCAATCTTAAGACTCCTGTGTGAGGTTTCTTCATCATTCGTCTAATGTAATTCCCTCCACATCTCTGGTCTAACCACTTGTGGCCACAGGACCCTCACTGGGAGCTGGCTAAAACCAGTACCCTGTTGAATTAAAACCCTCAATTAGGAACCATTTCCTAGGGAAGTCAGCTGTAAAGTCTATGTGTGTTGGAATGTTGTTTAGACAATGATGTATTTCTATTTCCATTGTTTTCCATCAGTGTCCCTTGCTAACTACTTAAATTACAAAATTGGATAATTTCCCCCTTGTAAAACTTTTCTTATTTTTCCCCTGGGTTAAAAATGGCGGGTTCTTCCCAGCAAGGCAAGTTGAGACAAGGTATGGTATCCTGGCCCATACACTGGCATCCATTTGCAGTCTAGAATGCAATGAGGAAGTGGTGGGACACTGGCATACCTCCTACTGGGCAGGGTGGTGATCATAGCAATTTTGTTCCATGGGTGACTTAGGACACTTTGACACAAGGAGCTTTTGACATATCCTGCATAGGATGCCACCCAGGAGTTGGGGGTGTGTGTGGATTTTCTTGGAATAGACCTTCTCACTTCTTGGGTTCTCAAGGACTCTCCTTTGGGATGCCTTTTAACCCACTGGAGACAATTTAGATTGCAAGATTTAAGGAAATAAAAAAAAATCTAGTCTTCTTTTATAACACTTCATGACCTCAGTACTCCTTAGAAAATAAGGAAAAATGGCCCATTAAGGGGGCATTAAACTTCAGTACAATCTATCAGACCTCTTCTACAGGAAATGGACAGAATGTACCCCATGCCCATCCCTGCATGGCCCTAAAATCAGTACCCTGACCTAAGAACCTCTTGCAGAATGTGTTTGGCTGATAACCAGGCTAGTAAATATCCTCCTGCTGTATTGGATGATAATAATTGTCTAAACAGGTCTTCAGTAAACCCAGATTGCTGGAGAAAGCACAGGCCATTCCTAACTAAGGGGACATTGACTCTCTCTTATACTACCTCCTTCCTAACAGACTCAGCTTACTCCTATATGTGGGAGTTTCTCCCTCATTCATTTCATGAGTTAGTGGCTATGATAATTGAAGCCAACTATCTCTAGTGTACCTCAGGATGGAGACTTGAAGGAATATTCCTAAACTGCTGCTGGAGCTCCTTTACTTCTTTTGTTTTGGGGAAGGTTCCTGTCTTCTCCAGGCTGATATGGACTGCCTAATTCCACGAGGTGGAAGGAAAATCTGTCTTTTCATCAGTCCAACTTGATGAACTTTAGGACCTGGAGACCTCTTTCCCCATCCTCCAGATTTTTATCATCCTCCAGCCTTCCTGGTAGCACCTCATGTTTTCTGCCTTCCCCTTTCATCATTCTGTTCTGCACCACCTCAGGTGCAACCTGCATAACTGGCTCCTTTACCATCCTGGGTGCCTCTGGCACCATTGGCTCCTGCTTCTCCCCTTGCTATTAAAAGTAAAGAGCACCCCTTGGGCCTAACACCCCCCAATTTACATTTCCCCACTGGTGCCCCAGGAAAACATTGGCAATGGGGAACAAATTGATTATTACCAGCATTATATATGAAACTTTTATTCTACCTAGGTTTACTAAAGGTCAAATAACATCACATTGTGTCTGTTGCAATTTGTCAGCAAAAAGATGACTTAAAGTGATCATTAATTTTGTCTGTCTCAAAGTTTTCATGGGTAATTGTTACGACAGTTTTCAAAGTCTTTGGTAACCTGAAACTTTGAAGTTGTGCTTGGAGAATAAAGCGGATTGTATTCACTGGGCATCTAAGTCTTTACCAAATGAGATAAGATACTAAAGCAATGATTACTGAATGTAGCTTTGTGCTTGGCAATCTTACTACAGAGAAGCTGAGGATACTTGGGTCTGTTGGTAAATATGCTTTGTGCTTTATTGAAAGATTGTGCTATGGAAAAACCCATGTTTTTAAAATTATGAAATATATTTATAAATTTCAAATCTAAAGAATTCTGGTATAACTGTTCACAGTTGGTTCCTACTTACTTTTCACTGGAGACTAAGATTTCTAACAAATAATAAGCCTTAGATTATGTTGTTTGGGTAATGCTACAACTGTTCTAGAGATTATATGTAATTCCTGAACTTAATGTTTTGGTATGAGGCCATCATTGGATATTCTGATGCTGGAAGTGTTATGAGTCACAGAAATAACCAGATTTCCTTGCTAGCTGACCTCTTATCAGATCTTGAACCATGTCCATTTCTGAGTCTTTTGTCATTTTTAATTATTATTCTTATTCTCTTGCAAAATGTGTTTCATCTTCAAGGAGATTCATACAAGGGGCTTTTGACACATACAGTTTTTTTTTATATCTTTAAAATTGTTAAGAATTTCCAGAACTAACTAAAAAAGCTGCATTTATCCTCAGCCAAGAATTAGTAACATGGGATTAAATAAAGTGAGGAAGATGATTAGGGTTTTTGTGATTCGTGTTTGAAACATTGCTGGTTCTGTAACGTTTACTCTTCCAGATTAAGAAAACTTCCTTTTAAAATAGCCATGATATACAGAAATTGGATACAATACTCCTCTGTGAACAAATTGAAGCATTTAACTTTTCTCTCTACCTGAACCCTCTGAAATTCAAAAACTCTCAGTGAGCTTTCTTTCATGGCAATTGAAATTATTTGCCTAAGTTCAATAAGAGTCTGTTCTCCTTGTAATAGGACACCATTGGAAATTTTGGTTATTCTACCAATGCTTTTGACAGGAATGCTTGAATGTCATATTTGAGGGACACGAATAGATTCAGATATGACCATACGGCTTTAAGAAAATAGGGTTGACTTTATGAAGCATGAAGCCAATAGAGCCCCCTTGGAAATGTTGGCCTGATACCTTCTTATAGAGTTGCGAGCAGCCTTACCAGGTGAGTAAAAATGTCACTTCCTGGCAGATGCATGAATCTCAGGATATTTTGGGGACCTTGAGTAGAGCAATTCACCCAAATCTACAGATATCACAGGCATGTCTGATGGCAAATATTTGGCTTGGCTGCTGGCCTACAGAGGCTACTAAAACTTCAATCTCGAGATTCCTTATAAAAAGTTCTAGCAAAGCATTTTAAAAGAAATTATGTAGATAATTAGGCCAAGTTTACTAAAATTGGTCTTGTTTTACAAACAAATTAGTCTTGATTTGGCTATCTCTGATTAAAAATGAGGGTGATTGTAGAGAGAAAATGTTTCAATAACACATCTTTGTAGATATTAGATTTTAAGCACTCAAGACTCAAGACACTGGGTTTGTAATATGCTCCAACCATTAACTTATATGTTTATTTTGTTTCCATAAAGATGCCTCTTATTACCTGATGGCTTACTAAACAAAACAGAGTGTATGATGGCTAACACCACTTACTACACCATTAAGACCTTAAATGACTCTCAAAATGCCATTAGATATTTTAAATACTACACAAGATGGAACATGGGCTAGCAGAAAAACAAAATGTTGTGTATATATTCCAGATATCACAAAAATGTAGCAGGATTGCTAAAAGATATAAATACTCAAATTGATACTTTAAATGATCTCTCTCTTCCTTTAGTGATTGGTTAAACTCGACTGGAGGAAGATTTTGGTTCACTATCAAAGGCCATTTTTATTGGGCTTCTTTTTCTCATATAATATTAACCTTCAGTGTCTTCCTGCCTGGTGCCAAAACTTTCACTGCCATAAACTTCAAGCCAGTAAATAATCCTTTCTACTTAAGGAGGTTGTCTACCTTGGATTCAGCTGCCTCTGCCTTTGGTAGCTCATGTGTATATATATATATATATATACACACTAACGTGTGTGTGTGTGTGTGTGTGTGTGTGTGGTGTGTGTGTGTGTGTGTGTGTGTGTGTGTGTGTGTATAAATCCCCCATTGTTGACCCATAGGCAGGGACATCTCCATGTCCCTATTCAGCAGGAAGAAGTTACAGAAGATAAGATCTTCCACCCTCAGCAAACTTAAAGATTTAAGGTCAAAATTGTTTAGGGAGGAATGATGTGGAGAACAAAGGCTAAAGGAAATGTAGATAAAATTAAATTTCCTAATAATTTGCAGCCTATTGACAAATACTTTAGGCAGGTAGCATATGACATTCCTCCAGGAACTCCCAATTGTGTTAATGTTAATGCCTTGCCAGAGGAAAAAACAACTTAGCTTCACAATAGCCAAGCCTCCAGGATCCTATAAGTCTTCCTTAGCATATGAAAATCTTTTTGGAAACTTCCTTTGTCTTTACTTCTCCCATGTCCAAAGTATATAATCACTTGTACCTCACAATCCCACTACAGCTCTTTTTCCCTCAGGTCCTGTCCCCATGCTTTAATAAAACCACCTTTTGGGGTACCTGGGTGGCTTAGTTGGTTAAGAAGCATCCCACACTTGATTCTGGCTAAGCTCATGATCTCATGGTTCCAGAGATTGAGTCCCTCATTGAGCTCTGCCCTGACAGTGCAGAGCCTGCTTGGAATTCTCTCTCTCCCTCTTTCTCTGCCTTTCTCCCACTTGTGTTCTTTCTCTCTCTCTCTCAAAAAAAAAAAAAATTAAAAAATTAAAAACACCCTCTTTTTTTGCATTGAAACATCTCAAATTTGTTCTTGACCATTTGTTCCCCAACCCCACATCATAAGACAGTATGAGCAGAAGGCAGAAAATGTTTTTGGAAGTTTTATAATTTAGCTTAGTATAACACATAATTCATAGACAAATTGATTTCAATACTTAAAGTTTCATAATGTCCTAATTTCTTTATATTAAAACCATATTTCATTCTGTATTTGTAAATATTCCGATTTTTTAGGCACTATTTATTCACTATCCTTTTATTTGTCTCTCTTCTTCTTTACATTTGGGCATTAGCATCTTTCATTTCCTTCACATTAACACATCCCTAGATTCCTGCCATTTGCTTATTATCACCTCCATTGGAGAAAACCAAAAAAGAAATAAGAAAAAATATACACTAGTCACTTATTTGAAATCTTAATGCTGCTAACACTTTAAATAAGAAAAGAAGCTTAAAAATATAGGCCGTATTAAAGCTTCAAGGTTTTCTATGAAATTTAACTACACAGACAGTGGCATTTTAGCAAACGTCTTTTAGGACAAAGATTACAATTTAAAGGAAGGCTATCTTTGAGTTTGTTGTTAGCAAATAGAGGAGTATTTGGTAATATTATTTTTTCCTACTTACACTATTAACCACAAAGAAACAGATCTTGAAATATATATTTATGTCTGGGATATAGCTTTTTAACATATTGTATGAAATAAATTTTAATATTCCTAACAGTTTATTTCAAAGATTTGAATTTTGTGTGATTGGGGGTGACTATACATATCTTTATACATATAATATACTATATATTATCAGAAATATTTATCAGAAATAAAGAGTCAATTAATTTCTATTTTGAACTGAATATAAGGAATTCCTGAGAAAATAATGGGTGGATTAGCAGAATGTGTTAAGGAAGAATATGAGCTCCTCTTAACTAATATTTAAAGATTTATTGTTGGGCTAGAAAAGACGAAGAGCAGTCCTGTCTACATTCAAAGGCAGAATATATTAGAAATCTTCAAACTTTTGATTTTTGTGAACCAGAAAGACAGACAGTATTTTCATTTTCTAAGAAAGACCATTAAAAATAACACTGAATGGGCACCTGGGTGGGTTGATTGGTTCACTATCAGACTCTTCATTTCAGCTCAGGTCATGATCCCAGGGTCATGGGGTAGAGACACTTATCAGGCTCTGTGCTGAGCATGGAGCCTGCTTAAAATTCTTTCTCTTTCTTCTTCTACCTTTCTCCTCTACTTGTGCTCTCTCTCTCTCTCTCGCTCTCTCTCTCTCAAAAACAAAACAAAACAAAACACAAATGACTGAAAATGGTAACTGATTATCTCTGGAAATGAAAGTGAATTTAACTAAAAGGCAACTGACAGAATGGGAGAAGATATTTGCAAATGACATGTCACATAAAGGGTAGTATCCAAAATCTATAAAGAAATTATCAAACTCAACACCCAAAAAACAATACAGTGAAGAAATGGGCAAAAGGCATGAATAGACACTTCTCCAAAGAAGACATCCAGATGGCCAACCGACACATGAAAAAATGCTCCGCATCACTAATCATCAGGGAAATACAAATCAAAGCCACAATGAGATACCACTTGACACCTGTCAGAATGGCTAACATTAACAACTCAGGCAACAACAGAAGGTGGCAAGGAAGTGGAGAAAGAGGATCTCTTTGGCATTGTTGGTGGGAATGCAAGCTGGTGCAGCCACTCTGGAAAACAGTATGGAGGTTCCTCAAAAAACTAAAAATAGAACTACACTACGACCCAGCAATTGCACTACTAGGCATTTATCCAAGGGATCCAGGTGTCCTGTTTCAAAGGGATACATGCGCCCCCATGTTTATAGGAGCACTATCAACAATAGCCAAAGTATGGAAAGAGCCCAAATGTCCATTGATGGATGACTGGATAAAGAAGATGTGGTGTGTGTGTGTGTGTATGTATGTGTGTATACATTGAAGAGTAATACTCCATTATATATATATATATATGATATATTGATTGAAGTATTACTCTTCAATCAAAAAGAATGAAATCTTGCATTTGCAACTATGTGGATGGAACTGGAGGGTATTATGCTAAGTGAAATTAGTCAGTCAGAGAAAGACAAAAATCCTACGACTTCACTCATATGAGGACTTTAAGAGACAAAACAGATGAACATAAGGGAAGGAAAACAAAAATAAGATAAAAACAGGGAGGGGGACAAAACAGAAGAGACTCATAAATATGGAGAACAAACTGAGAGTTACTGGAAGGGTAGTGGGAGGGGGGATGGGGTAAATGGGTAAGGGACACTAAGGAATCTACTCCTGGAATCATTGTTGCACTTTATGCTACTAGTTTGGATATAAATTTAAAAAAAGTTAAAAATAAAATTAAAAAATTAAAAACTAAATAAAAAAATTTTAAAAAGAAAGTGAGTTTAAAGGAGATAGAGGGAATATATATTTAGTTTTTATTCCACATTCTTAGATACTACTTGTTTTATAAGAGCTTATAACGCTTTTGCATAAAAATATTAAAAATGAAAGAAAACTAGTATTTGTCATTATATTTACTTATGTGATATTTATAGGATATTTATTTCTCTGTGTTTAAATGACATAATCATTTAATAACAGAATTATTTAAAGTAAATTAATTTGAAGCAAAACCTCATTATACTCTATTATATTGTTTTTCCATGGGCCCATTAATAATAACCATAATGATGATGAGGGTAGCTAACAGTTAAAAGTACATACTATATGCTAAACACTGTTCAGGATACCTACATACAGATGTGTGTGTATACATTTATTTAACCCTCGAGAAAAAAATAAAAGCAAAAACAGAAACTATAATACAGGTACTACTTAATTAGCCCATCTAATAGAAAATTTTAAGATTTAAAGAGATTTAATAGTATTCTCAAGATCTCACAATTATATAAATGGGACAGGATTAAACACAGGCAGTTATTAATGGGTGGCCTCCATCCTTACTTAATATTTTATGTATATAAGGTGTTGCCAAAAACTCTAAATTGCTAGAGGGAGGACTCTGTGAACCTAATGAAAGCAAAGATTGTGCACACGCAATTTTGAAAATTCTTGGGAAAAAATACCAACAGTAAGGTTCGTTTTGAAAGAAATGTGGTGACACTCTGATCCTGAATCTTAAGAGAGGGATGCCTAACGAATGTAAGGACTGTTGTATTTCTCTGTGTTTCAGGTTAGTAAATAAAGGATTTCTACTTTTTCCAGTAATTTGTGTTTTTCTCAAGTTTATATTACTGTTGCAAATAGATCTACTTCAAGTATCCTGTATCCTTCAAATATACATTTTGGGTGAATGCTGCAACTCAATATTTTGATATGTTAGTTGCCATGAATGCATTTCGAAGTCTATATATTTTAAATTTAATGATATTCTAACAAGAAATATACATTTAGATATAATCATATGTGATATAGTTATTAGTGGGCATCTGGTAAGTTTAACATTGTGATAAATTGGTATACCCATGTTAGTTAAAACTTATAACAATAATAACAATATTTAGTGATGATATGTAACATTTTGAGCTTCTCTTATTGATCAGGCTATCTTGACATATATATATCAAGAGTCCTGCTAATTTAAAAGCAATTTTATATTCAATTTTTGCTATTTTGATTTTAAACATATTTTCAATATAGTTTTAAACATTCATTAGTATCCGAAGTTTCCGGACCCTGAAGTATGATTTCAGTCATAGATTATTAGACATCCTGGAATTCTTGAATATGTGAGAGAAGGATGACTAGTCCAAAAAGTCACCACTGTTTTTTGTTTTGTTTTGTTTCCAATTTTATAGTGAATACTTTGTCTTTTTGGCTCTGTAAGAGCACCATCTGGTGGCACCCCAGACTTTGAAAATAATGTTTAGACATCATTGTTGCCAATGATTTTGTTGTGTATAGCAGAAAACTTGTTAGAATGCAGATTTATATCTTTTAGATTTGTTTTGTTTGTTCCAAGTTCAACAAGGCAGTCATTTATTATTTTGAGTGAATAATCCATACATGAAGTCAAATTCCATTAATGAAGTACATAAAAGATAGACTTTCCACAGGAGAAAAAAATACCTTTTCTTGATTACTGATTATTAGATAGAAGTTTACAATGACTAGGACTTAACCACAGAGAAATCAACTTGCTTCAAATTGAAATGTGTATATCCCTGCTAAGACTATATTTAGGGGCAGAGAAGCTGTTAAAAATCAGACTAGTTTCACTGCAAAATATTTTGCTTATTCCAGTCCTGTGTAGGTGCAAGAAATGTAATACTTGCAATAACTTTTTACTGAAAGTACTACTAAATGTTAGGATTATTTTAACTGAATTTTGACACATCTGTTACATTCAGTCTTGTAAGCACCATCTCATAAAAGTACATTTTATGTAAGAAAATGTTTAGAATCATGAATGGCCGATTAGCTTGTGATAAGATATAGTTCCAATAGAATATGATTCCAGCTTTAACAAATATATTATCCAATGCTTTACTAATATCTTTCTTACAAAAATACAATTTTCTAGAGAAGCAAATTCAGTTTGTAATACCTAGAGAAAAATAATAATATAAACATTGTCTTAAGTGGACAGTTACTATTTATAAGTTAGGAATATAAGGCACCAATTTTTAAGTAATTTTGTTTCCTTTGTTAAAATAAAGTATGCATCAATATTTCTTCTCTTTTGGTTAATGATGTGTGGTGTTCTCCTGTATCAAGTGGAAAATTAAAATTTATTTATATAAACACATTTTATAAATTTTACATCAGCAAATCTCTTCCCAGCACGTCCTTTAGAATTCAAAAGATTACCACTTACTCAATACTAATTTTTATTCATTATTGGCAGATTTAAAAATAATGGAAAAAAGGCCATGGTAAACAATTTAAGGTTTGGAATCAGGCTATCTGGATTTGATTCAAGGCTATCTCTTACTTCTTTCCATTAATGTGCTCTTGAACAAATTATTTCTCTAGACCATAGTTACCTTACCCTAAAATGGAGATAAAAGCTTCGGTCTCAGCGTTGTAATAAGGATTAAATGACTTAATACAGATAAAGAGATGGAGTCGTGCCTACTTTAATCAAAGCACTAAATAAATAGTATCTAATGAAATATTTTCATAAGAGGTATTCATTTGACTCCATTTGTAATTTCCTATAGAAGTACATTTAACGAATATTCCTTTTGTGTGTTGATGCAATGTAAGAGTAACTTTATGCAGTGGGAAGTATATTTGTATGGTAAAATTTCCTAGCTAATGCTGAAAATGAGTTCCACGTTCTTTGGCCATTGGTGAGCAGAGCCCCTCAGTTTGTTTCCATTGGCTATGGGCACCCTTCTTTGTCACTAGAGTATGTTGAATAAATGTTTCTGGTCTTCTTTGTGTAATGACATGTAAATGTTTGGGAAACATTGCTCTAAGTTGATGTTGTGAAGCAATCATACATATTTCAGTAATTTATCATGTTGTTAGAAAGACTTAGGGTTATAATTCATCATAACAAAACCAAAGCAAATTCTAAATTAGAGATTTTAAGTGAATAGTTCTTAATACATAAATGCATGGAATTCTAGTGAGTATCTCTGATTGCCTCTTTGAAGGATCAAAAACTATTGTCAGTTTCCTTTACTAAGAGTTGTTATTTCCATGACACCAGGTTATTAGAATCCTAGATTTTCTCATAAAAATGAGCTTTTTTTCATAAGCATCAACATCTTCTACAAATCAACATGTATTTTTTTTCATTTTATGTTTTTTTTAACAACTTCACAGTAATTGACTCCCTATTGATTTTTTTGTTAAGATATCATCTCACTCAAATCCACTTTTAAGTATTTCATTTTGGGTATGGCCTAACAAATCAAAACAACAATTTATATATCAAGTGAGTCAAATTTCTATACATGAAGCCAACTCAGAAATATAAAAATTGAAAGGATAAAGTGAGTATTTCATTGTTTTGATACGAATGCATATAGTCTAAACCAGAACTCAATAATTTTATTTTGAAAATAACGAGTTAATGGGAAAAACAACTTTTTGCCAAATTGATTGCACTTCTTAAGATTTGGATATAACCAAATAATTTACCAGGTTCCATATTCCTCTATCTGATTTTTGCATATATGTATTCATTACCTAAGGATAATACTGTTTAAATAGGAATAAAATTTTATAGAGCAAGAGATTACAGAAATGAGTTGTGTACAAATAAAGCACAAATAAACTAAGGCTATCTAAAAGTATAATGAACTGTTGATTAATAATACATTAGCAGTTAACACAAAAATCAAATTAGTCATCTAAAGAAGTTTGCATATATATGTTTCCCTTGTCATTGATGGGGCTGTAATAGTTTTTAAAGCAAGTATGCCTGTATGATGAGTTCATTTGGTATTCAGTGTAATAGCACAGATAATAATGAAGTCATTTGGCTTCCATTATATAAACATTAGATAATGGATACCTATATTAAAATGCAACTCTTATGTTTGTGCTTATTTTTGTCTTCATTTGTACACAGTACTAAATCTTTAAAGTTGAGCTTTTATGCAAATCGTTGACATTTATAACTCGGGATCTCAAGTGAGTTTTATGGACAAAAACATTCCATTGTATTGTTTTAGACTCCAAGATAAACAGCAGTTGGATTTGTTTAAAAAGGGTTCTCTTATACCATTACCAATTGTCTAATCTAATTCTCCCCCTCTCACTTTTTGTTGGTCTCTTTAATGGAAGCAGACATTTACAAAACATCTTGACAAAATACACCATTACATAATATATTTGAAATGTTTGATTTTTATTTTTTATTTCTTGGGTTTTTGTGTGCTGTTTCTTTTGTTGAATACTTTTATTTCATTCAAACATCATTAAACAAATAAAGTGAAAATTATATTTTAAAATTATGATAAGATTTTTCCTTTCCAAAGTCTCCTACAGCTAGAGGATAATGGTCAAAAGTGACAAATACTTTTAGCTTCTTATTCTCTTGAATGACATTACTTATTTCTGCCACTTGAGATGGCATAAACTCTTTCGAGAGAGGAAGGATTATACTTGTTATACTTCTGTGTGTTTGTGTTTCTAAGAAATTGCCCATTTTAGAGTTTCGAGGCACCAAATACATGGTGATTTTCTAATTTCAAAAACCAAGCAGACGCACAAAGCATATTACATTTTTTGTTTATTATGTATATGTTCGATATTTTGGTAAATCCTTGTTGTGTATGCATATTACAACATACAGGTAAAAAGAAGCTATACAGGTAATTATAATAGTATACTAAGTAATTACACTTTTAGAATAAAAATTGCACTGTAGAACATGAAAAATTTGTATTACTCTTCATATTTCATGGTCTGTTATAGAGAATTATAGAGAGGATAGGAAGTTTAGATTAAACTCTTCTTCTAAAAATGCTTTCTCTGTATAATGAGAAAATTCCAAGTGTGGCACAGCCTTCAAAGTTGATAAGAATGAAAGAAGTAGAGAGATAGGTAGAAAGAGCTTACATTTAATGAATAGAGTTGGTAAGTCTTCCTGTGTTTGATCACTCCTTTCTCTGACACCATTCACTGTAAACCTCCTCTTCCTTTAGGTCTCAGATTTGAAGAGGAAGCCCCCTTTAGCCCTTCCTCAGTTGGATGCTCCTCAGACAGATTTTATAATCTCCCTGTGCATTTAAAATGATGTGATAGGTTGGTTGTTTTAAGTGAAAAAAAAAAAAAAAAAAAAAAAAGTCATCCAAACTCACTAACACAGATGCATAGTTAGAAAAGAGAATGGTATTTTAACTGCTGTTTCAGATAATGGTGGATATTCTTTGGTTCTACAGCCAAATTCAACAGTGGTAGTTTCTTGAAGGTCATCTGCAATGTGGAACCTAAAAACATACCAATGAATTTTCATTAGGTGCTATACAAAACTCCATTGGCCTGTCTTGCATTTTTAAATGTATCTTTTATCTATGTATGATACTGTCATAACACACTTTGATCATTTGGAAAATATAGAAAATAAAGGTTTGTGGAATTATACGGATGTTCAAAATGATGATCATTTCATTATAAAAATAAAAAAAAATCATATTTGTTAATATCATTAAGAGTCCCATCAAAAAAAACCTCTAAGTATTAGGAAGTTCTTAAGCTCAAGGTGGCAGACACAAGTTGTCCAAAATTGCAATTCTCATTTGAAATGGTGAGTATTAATATTGGTAACCAATGTCATCAGTTTTTTTTTTTGTTTGTTTGTTTTGAAGCAGCAGCCTTACTTAGCTTATTTGTTAGAAATGTCTACCAGATACCCACATATGGGTAACTACTGTTTGTCCATTGGCCTTTCATATCAAAATGGTTTTGTATGAAAAAAGGGCACACAAACACTTTTCTTCACAATCATAAAAGTATATAGCAGATATGCTTTGTGCATACTTCTCATACTGTAACAATATATATTGAAAAGACATACTCACATGGGGGATATATAATAAAATGTTTACTCTGTCAAGGACATTTTTAAGTGAAACCAGCTTTTTATTTTGTGTTTTCTTACTACAAATGTGTGGCAGTGTAGAATCAAAATCATCAAAGTGAACATCTCTGGTAACAGGTACAACTTAACACCGTATTAGCTTTTCAATATATTTTTAAATAGACACAGTATCATTCTGTGACATTCTTACTATTCATGACCTAAATTGAATCATAGGTAAACTTAAGGCAAACCCAAATTGAAGATCATTCTGCAACGTAGCTGTTCTATTCAAGAGTCAAAGTAAAAAACAAAAACTGAGGATCTGATTCAATAAAAGTAGACTGAGGAACATGACAGCTAAATGCAAATGTTACTCTATGTTGGAATCTGGACCAGGAAAACGTTTCTCTTCATTTATAGGAGTTAAAAAAAAGAAAAACAAAAACAAAAAAACAAAAACCACACACACACACACACACACACACAAAACACAAAAAGGAAAATTCTGTTTTACATTTGTGATAACTCCATATATTCCAATCAAATATTTTATCATAATTTACTTAAAAATATAAGTACTAGGATATCAAAGGCATAGCAGTTTACAATAAATTATAAAATATAAGAGCAGGACAAGAACTCAAACATCTCCAGAGAATGGTTAACATCTTAAAGCATTAAACTGACAAATAATATATAATCGAGATTTTTATTAATTTATGTTATTAACTCTTTCTTGAAACATAAAAGTAAAGGACAGCCCCAGGAAGTCTTATGGTTGGTAATGGATGACTGTATTGTTAGCTGTTTGGTGATGCACTGGAACAAATAGCAATCATGAGAGCCACAACATGGAAGATCTCTAAAAACAAGGCTGAACTATTTATGGAGATACTCCCCCACACCCTGGTCCCCATTCTCTACTACTTTTCTCTCAGTTTTTTTTTTAACACTTCTATATTTTGTTTGCTGGAACAAGATTCAATACCATTGTTTCACTATGATATTTATTATCTGTGCTGATATTGACACCATACTCTATGTAGTCAGCATTTCTTTTTCGATTTTTCCCAGAGGCTCTGGGCTTCAATTTTTCCCAGAGGCTCTGGGCTTCCCAGTATCTAGCTAAAGTGATCTGGAAAACCCAGAAGTAGTTTTTAGACACATTATTTACCTTGCCTGGTATTGCAAACAATACTACCACCACCACCAACAGAAATGGTTTCTTTGTCAGTGTTTTCTGTTCTCTCCTATCAGAATGGGAAGTACAAAGATGTCAATTCTCTTATAGTCTCTCTCTAATTTAGATGCTAGTCTTTTGCACGTATAGGGCAGATTTTGTCTTTTGTTGTTCCGTTTGTTGGGTTTATATAGAATTTCCATTCTCCTATACAAAGCCATCTCCTGTGTGATTGATAGATATCAACAATAATTATTTCTCGATATCTCCCAGTGGTTGTCCTGTGTGTTTTCATAACTGTAGTCTTTGCCTCTTCCATGATTTTGCAGTTCTTGCCCTCATTCCCTTTGGCTGGTACTTATTGTCCTAGAAAACTATGGAAGTAGTATCTGTCTCTACTCCTGTTGGAAATTTTCTTTGTGAGATTACGAATGCATGTGCCAGGGCTTCAAGTATTCCCAGAGTGGTCTTGGATTCTTTATCTAGGTTTGGAAAATGGCTCATTTCGCATGTCCAAGGAACAGGTGATCAACTGGGCCCTGAAACAGTATTGTTTGCTTCCTGAATCTCCATATATCTGGTAAGAAAATATTCAGATGTTAAAAACAATACACAAAAACCCAACAAAAATATGTTAATCATTGGAGTGGAAAATTATCCAACCAAGTCCCATCTCCATGCTTTCCTTCTTCAATACTTCCATTCCAAAAGTAACAAAAAACAAAAATCTCTTGAACAAAGCAATAATGACCTTAAGACACAATTTAATCTCTTTTACACAGCAATTTTCATTTATGAAATACAATATCTAACAACAGCATTTAGAGTTAAAGTTGATTTTGTAGCTTTCCAAAAAATGCTTTTAACTTGGGTAACTAAAGTTGTAATAGTGAATTTTCTTAAACAAAGACATTTTTGTTCCAAAGGTCAAGTTTAATCTTTACCTCTAGAGACATGAAACGGCTTGTATTTCTACTTTCATCTTATTTTATGTCTTTAAAGTTTTAAAATGGAAGAGTTTACTCTTGGAAGTTGACCCACGTTCTTTTGGTCATCATGATTCTCCTTGGGCACAGAATAGTAGAAGATTTAATCCTGACTTTCTATTTACAAATGATCTAGATTTCTGATGTGGCACTCAATGAGTATTATGTCTTTTCTTCTTTCCCCATAAATAGTTCATGGTTCCTCTACAAATGTAGATGTGTATGGATCTTGTCAAGGTCTTCCATAAAACTGGAAGTAATGACAGTTTTAATCTGCAGTAATAACAACTATTTATAAGCATTGTTTCTGTAACTATGCTCTTAAGGCCTTGTACTGAATGTGTAAATGACATTGTCTAAGCATTTAATTCAAAACCTCAAGCCCCAAATTTTAAAGTATTCCTAAATTTGTGTCATCTGTGGTGCAGTTTTGCAGTGAAGATCATGGCAATAGAACACAGTGTTTAGGGGACTGAAAGCTACTAGTAACAACAAAAGCCCAGATACATGTGGTTAGAATGGTGAAATGCAAAATGGGGGTGGGAAGATGTGATGTAATATTCAAAAGAATGATTGGCCTGCTGATCACAACATGCCTCAAGTTGGGTGAATCATATGGTTTTCTTATGATATTAAAAACAAGGATACAAATAGAAAAAAAATGGAAAACTAAAAATAAAGCTTGTTGTATAGGCAATGAAAGGAACTCATGATTTTACTCAAGAAATAAAAGAGAAAAATCAATACATCAAGTAGAATTTTTAAGAAATACATTTACATGGAAAAACCAAACCAAATCAAACTCAGCAGCTGCAATCTGTAACATAATGCAGATTGGAAGCCAAGTTGCTTAAGGGCATGGAATCAGACTAATCTGGGCTCATATCTGGCTCTGTTGGTTACAAATGTGATTTCTGGAAAGACCTTTAGCCTCTCTGATCCTCTGATCCTCAGGAGTTCTTAGAATCTCCTTCATAGCAATATTAAGAGGAATGAAATGAGAATTACATATAAAAAGTGCCTGGCACAAAGTTGATAACAAGTAACTGGTTGTTATTAACAGTAGTAGCAGTATCACAAGGTCAGGAAAAAAGTCATAATGCCCTCTTCAGCTCTAAACTCATCTTTTTTTACAATGCTTTCCACTTGATAGGCCCAGTGCAAAATGGTCATATCCAGAGACTCTTAAATTTTAATCACTGCTGATGAATTATATAGTGCAGGAGCTGCTCTGAAGGCAGCTTTTGGAATGGAGACTAAACTTTCACTGGTGGTTGGAAGTGGATAAATTAATTTATCTTTTCATCTCGGGTGAGCCCTTGGAGGAAATCATTATCATAAAACATTGTAAATCTATAGACTTGGCAGCTTTTGCCCTGCAGAGTCTCGGGACTTGAGTAAATATGGAGATTTAGAGATTTACTGTCTTTTCCTTTGAAGAGGTTATTTCCCTTGGTAGGAAAAGACGGACATGGCAATAGGAAAAAAATTTCTTGTTTTAACTTTGAACCTGAACCAGCTTTGAAATACATATATCTTTTTTACCAGGATAGCTTTCACAGCTGCAAAGCCATTTTTATTAAATTACAATATTAAACTTTAGAGCAGAGATGAGCTGGGGGAAAAGATCTTACTCAATATATGCACCTATCAAGAATCAACATTAAATGCTATGAACTATTATCAACATTTCCTGTGAGGCCTGGTGAGACAGAGAAACATCATTAGTATACATTGTCAAGCCAGGAAATTGAAAATAGAAAATAAAAGTAGCCATTCAGCCTAAAAGTTAAAAGTTGCATTTGTTTGTAACAAACGAAAAAGTTTGTTAAGAAAATATTTGAGTAGATTTTCACAGTAATTATCAGAGTGTTTATCTAAATTTATATCTATATATAGGTATCATTTAATTTAATAAAATCACTTTAGAAAGCCTCCTGAAGAATGTCTAAAGGGGGGGGGC